>NC_133362.1:20875207-21116473 GCF_049309525.1 Garra rufa
AGAAGTATCGCTCAAACATTAGGGGTCATATTTACATTTGAGCTGTACCTACAAAAACATGCAAACACGTCCCTCTAGGAGGGCGAACTCTCACGCTGTGAATAGGAGAAAGGAAAACATTCCCCTGTGGTTCAATAGGGGCGGCCGGGTCTGTTCGCCTTATCTGCTTCTAATTTGAAAATGGAAATGCAATCCGGTCTGTACTAGTGTTAATTTCGTCACCTATTTTTAATTTAGTCTTAGTCTTAGTCTTGTGCCAAATGTCCTTGTTAGTTTTAGTCATATTTAGTCATTCACATATCTTTTTTTGTTAGTCAAGTTTTAGTCAACTAAAAGTCTCGTCATTTTAGTCTAGTTTTAGTCAAAAGAAAACTCAAGGTATCTTAGTCAAGTTTTAGTCGACTAAAAGTCTTTTAATTTTAGTCTAGTTTTAGTCAAAAAAGAACTCAATATATTTTAGTCTAGGTTTAGTCAAAAAATTGTAGTCTTTTTTTAAAATAACACATTATTACTGAGATTATTACTGATACACATTTCAGTAAAAAAAGTGTTATCATATCTCAACATATCTCAAACATTGGTTAAATGTCATAATTACCTGACAAAATACACTTGTTGAATGATTTTTGTTGAATGCAAATGTTAAACGTGTCTGGTTTTCAATTTCTGATTTAGGAGACACATTCACAAATGATTAACCCTTTCAGTGGTGAGTTTAAAATATTCTAGCGGACCCCTGAGAGTGAGTTTTTTTTAAGCGACCGTTATTTTAGAACGTTCGTCCTTATTGTTTCCATGGCGACGCATCAAGCTTGTCACGTGACACAACACAGACACAATAACACTGTATGACAGATAGATCGCTTTTATTTCGTTTTTCCTTTTTTATCCAGAATACTCACACACTTGCTTACCATGCAATGAACTATCTAATATTCCGATTCACAAATATGTCTGAATTAGTATGTTTCGTCGTTTAAAACCCTATATAAATGATCTGGATCATAATCTGTAACGTGAGATGGGCGCGGCCATGTTTGTTCGCGCTGCCGTTCAGACTCAGAGAGTCCTGTCAGCCGTATTTACAGCACATATACATTCATCCGTTTCTCCCGAAATACATGCAAGTGGCTGGTGAACTAGAAGAGGAATAGAGTGAACTTTTTAGTTACTAAGCCTATGTGTATGTGATATGAATAAAACACATCGGCAAATTATATTTGAATAGATTGTTATTTGCTGCTTCCATAGACCTATGTGTGTATTTTACAAACTCTAAATGTCTCCTTTTACTAGTACTTATGTGTATTTAAATGTCTGAAACCTAAAATAAGCGTTATGTGGTTAAAAACACTGCATAGTTGTGATTATATGACAAGCTCAGAGCTCGTCCGTCTCTGGCTCAGCGCCAGCCAGCGCACCAAAGCGCAGTTTGAATATTTTAAAGCCGTAACAGCTGATGAAAAAGCAGAGACGATTGTAGACGAAAATGAAGAGAGATTTTATCTTAGTTTTTATTTTATGCAAAACATTTTCGTCTCGTCTTTTTTCGTCAACAATAATGCATGTTAATTTAGTCTTAGTCAGCGTTTTTGGACAGTGGTGCAGTCTTGTCATCGTCTCGTCTTAGTCATGAAAAAAAAGGTCGTTGACGAACATATTTCGTCTCGTCTCGTCTGACGAAATTAACACTAGTCTGTACGTACAGGAGAAACCGACAGATCATTAACTATCCATTGTGACGGTAGTTATAGAGTCAGTGTGTTCTATTTGTAAAGGTGCAGCTTTGCTAAAAATATTTCCACCAGCTCCAGCACTCAGAAAGTGATGACGGAAATCTTCGTTACGGCTCTGAGCTCGAGCTCACTGGTTTACATAGACACAGATGTACACATCTGCACATTCACACACACGCACACACACACACACAGCTTCTGCAGATGAGAGATGCTGTGTGATCTTGTATTACCGAGCATCAGCTGCTTTCAGGAGAAAGTATTTATTTGTTGGTAGTTTTTTTCTTCTTCTTTAGTTTCAAAAACAGCACATATTCCTGGCAGAGATCGCCTTCCTGTACTTTTAAACATAATTAAACAAACATGTCGGTATTGCAGTAATCTGTCCGCTGCTAGCCAACTTCTAAACCTGCAGAATGTCAGGCCCAATCCTGTTCAGATCACCCCACAGGACTCCAACAGCTCACCGTGTTCAGTGGAAACATTTCAATAGAGCCATTTCAGGACGACCCTCCCTGACCCTCTGATTCAGCCACCTGTTTTGCAGTCTGCAAAGAAATAACCTGAACAATCTTTCAAAAATGTTCATTTTTGTCTTAAAGGGACTGTACACCCAAAAAGAAAAATTCTGTCAGCATTTAAATCACCTACAAAGAAGATGTTTTGAAGAATCTTGGTAACCAAACAGTTGACTTTTTTTTTTAAATGATGACAGAATGTTCAGAATATATTTACATCACTAAAAAGGCAGAAAGATTTGAATTCTTTCGTAATCGAATGCCTCGGTCGTAAACATATTCCAGCAAAATTAAATCTTCACTGACGTGTTTCATATTTTTTTATTATGACAGACAGATTGCCGCTCACAGCTTGGTCTAATATCTCTGCATATTAGGGCAAACACATGCCAACAAGTGTTGATACAAAGAGAGAAAAAAACAGAGTAAGAAAATCTCTGGCCTCTCTGCTGTCTTGTAAAACGCATGAACGCCTACATTATTGTGCAACCGCTCTGATTTATTTTGGCTTTTATTTTTATGGCTCCATATGTACTTCCTCTCTGCATTAGAGGGCCAAAATATGAACCATCAGTGGCAGCCAAGCCGGAGTTTGAATTCTTCAGCAATGTGCTAAACATTCGGCAGGCTCAGAAAGCCTAAACAACAAGAACGGTTAAATGCTATCCGCACTGGTATCAGTTATTTATAGGAAGGGCTGGTGTGCAGCAAGAAACTCCAAGTGTTAGAATACAGCAGGATGTGTCATGTTAACACTTATGATTTTAATCACGCTCTTGGCGTAATACACACTACCATTCAAAAGTTTGGGTTTTTAAGTTTGCTTTTTTAAGAAATGAACACTGTTGTTCAACGAGGATGTTTTAAATTGATTAAAAGTGACAGGGAAGACATAAATAGTGTCACAGAAGATTTCTGTTTTAAATATATCACATTCTTTTGAACTTTCTATTAATCAAATACAGCATGACTTAGATTGTTTTCAACAACGAGAAAAATAAATGTTTCTTGAGTGCCAAATCGGCATATTAGAATGATTTCTCAAGGATCATGTGACACTGAAGACTGAAGTAATGATGCTGAAAATTCACCATCACTGAAATAAATTCTATTTTTACTGCATGTTTTTATCAAATAACTGCAGCCTTAGTGAGCACAAGAGTTTCTTGAACATAAAAAAACTCACCCCCAAATTTTTTATGTATTATATACAGTTGAAGTCAAAAGTTTACATACACCCTGCGGAATCTGCAAAATGTTAATTATTTTACCAAAATAAGACAGATCATACAAAATGCATGTTATTTTTTAATTAGTGCTGACCTGAATACTTAACATAAAAGATGTTTACATATAGTCCACAAGACAAAATAATAGTTCAAAAGTTTACATACGCTTGATTCTTAATACTGTTGTTACCTGAATGATTTTTTTTTTTTTTTTTTTTTTTTTCAGTTCAGTTGTTCTTGAGTCCCTTGTTTGTCCTAAACAGTTAAACTGCCCACTGTTCTTCAGAAAAGTCCTTCATGTCCCACAAATTCTTTGGTTTTTCAGCATTTTTGTGTATTTGAACTCTTTCTTACAATGATCCATCTTTTCACACTGAGGGCAACTGAGCGACTTTTACAGAAGGTTCAAACACTCACTGATGCTTCAGCAGAAAAAATGATGCATTAAGAGCCAGGAGTGTAAACTTTTGAATGGAATGAGGATGTGTACATTTTCCTATTTTGCTTAAATATCATATTTTTTCATTTAGTACTGCCCTTTAGAAGCTACAGAAGATACTTACATGTTCCACAGAAGACAAAATAAGTACATTTCACCCTGATCTTCAAATTCAAAAAGTTTTCACCCCCAGCTCTTAATGCATCATTTTTCCTTCTTTAGCATCAGTGACATTTGAACCTTCTGTAATAGTTACATATGAGTCTCTCAGTTGTCCTCAGTGTGAAAAGATGGATCTCAAAATCATACAGTCATTGTTGGAAATGGTTCAAATACACAAAAAACACAAAAAAACTAAAAATGTGTGGGACCTGAAGGATTTTTCTGAGCAGCAGGCAGTTTAACTGTTCCGGCCAAACAAGGAGCTCATGAACAACTATCACTAAACAAAAAACACAACTGTGCATCATTCTGGTAACAACACAGTATAAAGAATCAAGTGTATGTAACATTTTGAACAGAGTCATTTTTATAAATTCAGCTATTATTTTTTCTTGTGGACTCCATGTAAACGTCTTTTATGTGAAATATCTTATTCTGGTCAGTACCTTCAGGTCAAAAATAATATAACATTTTGCAGATTCTACAAGGTGTATGTAAACTTTTGACTTATGTTATGACTGTATGTATGTACCATGCATTTAGTCTTTTCTCACACTTTAGTAAATGATACAGATGAGATGTAATCATATCTGTCTTCATAAGTTTGTAAGAATGTAACCATCACAATCACATTCAATTGTCTTCACCTTCCGTATGTATGTGGTCTGTGGTTGGCCAGGCCTCTGATTAGTTTGGTGAGGGAGATTGTGTTCAGGTTTAATGAACAAACCGCAGTACGGTAGACAGTATACACCATCTCTAACATGTAACAAAATCCACTGTAACAAATTGACCAAAGTGCTCAACAAGAGGCCAGCAGAGTTTTGTAATTCTCTCTCAGACCTGAACGTTGGAATATGTGCCTTTTTTCTTGCCTGAAATGACTACTACTGACATTACCACTGAACACAAACAGTTACTGGCAAACTTGTTTATTCCTCTCATTTACTTATAACATGCCTGTCTACTCGATCACTCAGACAAACATTTGATTTCTCCTTCTGTTCTATCTAGCCTTTTATTCCTCTTTCTACAAACATTTTTCTTTCTCTGTTTGTACTACCGTTTTAATTTCCCAACATAAAACAGTTGCACAAGTCCGTCAGAAAAATTTAGTTTATTTATATCAAACCACAAATTAATCAGAAGAGACGTTTGATGATGGACAGGCCAGAATAAAAATCTGAAAGGATTGGAACATATGTATAACTTTGTGTATGATGTGCAAACCTGCAGAACTTTCTAAAGATTCAGATGTGGGCCTGGGCGTGACTTAAAGTATGGAAACGAAGTACAACAGGATATTTTTTTGAGGTAAATCATTTCCATAAATAATGGAATAGGTGAGATCAGTGCTAGCTGCTGAATAGGTTTTAAGATTTACCATTGCTACCATGACAGGGACATTACAAACAAATTTAATCGACTTCATAAGCATCTATTTCTTCTCTTTTGGACTTATTCCTTGTTGTTGAAAAGATCTCTTTATCTGTTCTGTTCTGTTTTTTCTTCCTTTTCTTTTTTTTTTTTTAAATCAGTCCAGCCCTGTTTTTAGTTCTCATGCCCTTCTCTGCTGGATTCTAGTCCCCTAGATTTGTTTAAGATGAAGATATTTGCCGTTTACCTCTCATACACAAGTAATCATTATTTTAAACATGAATCCAGCCACTTGAGAGGCAATAAAAAGTAATGTTTCTCTTGTTTGCAGAGCAAATTTACAGGTGGAGTTTCGACATGTGACACCGGTGAGCCAGGGTTCATGTTAGTGTGTCCCTAATGACCAATTAAGCGATTTATTTAATCGTTTGCCTTATTTCAGCTCAAGCTGCCAAACAGTAATGTGTTGAGCCAGGGAGTAGGGGGGTGTAATAACTTGTTTGAGGCTGCGCATACAGCGAAGGGTCCTTCCAAAGGTCTGTGAAACTGGCGCGCTAGTGCTTCAAATATCAGACTGAACTAGAGTACGACTCGATCGGCCCTTTCGTCCCTGTGGGGGGAGAAATTTTATGTGAGGACTCAGTGTGCTGATTTAAATGCTGTTTGTCTTTTCTTCCATTAATTCACAAAGCTGATTTAAACAGCACCACAGAATGCAACAGCTAATATATAAGGCGTTGGTCATGAGGAATTCCTCAACGCTTATTGAAAATGACACTTTTCCTAATAAACAAGAGCTTTTTATTAATGACGTACATTGTGTGCTGTCAATAGCCGCATGTACTAGAAGAACTTTTTCTTTAGTAGGTGTTATGACGTATTTATGGTTTGTATTTTGTTTGCAAATCAGAAAAAAATGTGCTTTGAGGGGACAATCGGACTGCTGTAAGAAATCAGCTTGCACTTTTGCAGGGTCACAGTGATTCGGACTATATGAAACCTTATACCTACAGGACACTAAGGAAATTTATGCTTAATCGAAACAAACCGCACACACGTTTCGCATTTGATCATATCAGCGGTTAAATTTAATCAAACAGCCATGATTAATTGTAAACATAGTTTGTGCCATAGCGCAAAAATCCAACTGTTTACCCGCTCTGTCTATATTGCATTGTGAAATGCGAGGTTCTTAGTTGAATAGGGGTGAGCTCCATTAGGAGATTTAAAACTGGAACCAAATAGCCTCTCATTGTCCAAATGTACAATATCTGCCCTTCAGCTTTGATATGGAGGCTTGATAAATTAAAGGCCGGCGCAATGGTCTTTAAACGAGCTGAAATTACCAAGCAAACTGCAAACAGGGCCGTTTTACCCTGCAGTCTTTGACCAGTAATGCCTTGGATTTCGCTCCAGGCGTAATTGCTTTCCTTCTCTCTGGCATGCTTTAACTTTTCTCAAGGCTCCGCACCCAGTCAAATCATACTTCAATTATATTCCCCCTTGTTTCTTGAAATTATATCATAAACTGGTTTTATTGCAATAAATTTGTATTTCATCAAATAAAACCGAATCTCGGGCATAGGAACACTTCTGTGTTGGGATCAGACAGGTCTGAGGTAATGTGCGGCGTTGGACAAACATCCTCCTCCATCATTTGATACGCACTTTATGAGAGTTTATTGGTTGATAAACAGTGCTCTTATGAGGAATTTGCAGCTTTTTAATCTTTGATTTATTGTCCGTTTACTGTTTTGTTACATTGACCCACTGTTTCAGTTCAGCAGGAGCCCGTGCTTTGCTTTGCCCATGTGCCTCTCACATGGGACCCCGAAAGCATTTTCCTGCTTATTATTGGTAATTTCACTTTTAAACACAAATGCACACTCCACATTTGAAACCAATTCGGCTGATTCGTAATTGCAGTCTCTCTATTGATAGCTCAGTAATTAAAGGCCTGTGTTCCACTTTCTGCAGGTGAAATGTTCTGCTTGCTGTGCTGCAGTAGTGTGAAGGCACTTTAGAGGTTTACAATATGGTCATGATCATGTGGTTACCCTTACAGAAGCCACACACTTGGTGTGTATCATTATTGGATGGCTGTTCTGCAATTACTCTTGCCGTTCCTGCCCACTCTTTAACAAGATGAAATAACCCTGGTTAATAAAAGTTTCAGAATCGGTCTAGGCTTGCTTATATACTCGCATCGAGCCATTTGCATGCATCTCGGAGCCGCAAACCTCATTTCAGAGCAGAGTAATTTGTCTTAATTTAGACGATTGCTTCTCCAATAAACGTCACCCTCGGCGAAGACACTGCCCGAATGAAATCAGCTCCGAACTGAAAATGACACCCGATTCAAATACCGCTGTTGAAATTTTTTCTACCTCAGACATGACCCCGAATCCGTGCCGAGTTAAATTATGTCTGTAACCAAAAACAAAGATGTTGAGGTTTGTTCTGAAATCGTTGGGTTATTACGGGGCCTGAACGTTTCCCAGTCCGGTCAGCTCTAATGAGAGCTAAGCTTTCACTTGCGCCTCTGCATAAAATAAAAGTCACATCAAATTTAAGAGAAATATCTGACCTAGCTGAGGTGTGTTGCAGCAACTGGCATTTGCACAATCAGATTTTTTTTCATCAACAATGTTAGTATTAATATGATTTATGGCTTATTTATGCGTTTAAGCTTTATAATGTGTGAATGTGTGTGTCACTGATTCTGTAGGTCGTTCCAGAGGGCGTAGGAACGATTTGAAAAGTGGGGTGGACATATTAAGGCCTTTGAAAAGCACTGATTATCTCACAAAAACTTGACAATTCCAGTGTTATTTGATTTGCTTCTAACTAATACACATCATAACTTACACTCTCTTTAATGGCGTCCAGCTTTCTTGCTCTCATGAACTCGTGCGATGATTCATTCCAAATTCACCTCTTGCACAGACAGTCTTTCCTGTCGAAGAGCTGAAAGCTTCATGTGCAATGTGCAGTTGACAGTGACATGGTGTCAGTTTCTGTGTAAAGGTCATGTGGTTGCTGACCTATCTGAGACCATTTCATCAGGACCATTTTTCACTATCTTTTACTTCCTTTTTGTGTGTCCATGTTGACATAGTAAGCCATTTAATGTAGTAGTTTTCACATACTGTAACTTTAAAATTTACAAAATAAATGTCTTATTTTCTTGTGAATAGGGGCGAGGATGGATAATTGTATTACTCAATATATATAACTTCAGCAATAACATACTTATTTTTATTTTTTTTACCTGCTCCCAAAATTACAGAAACCAAACCTGTTTCAGTAAAAACGTCCATTTTATGTAATTTACGCACTCAAAAAAGCTTGTTAAAAACAACCTAGTCTCAGCCTCAGACATCACGCCCACGGAACGTTGGCTAAACGTCTGATGCATATGGTATACTTAACTGGAAACACTTCAGGAATGTCGAAGTCATCATCTGATTAGTTGAATCTGATCTGATTTCTGGGAGACGCGAGTGTTATTTACTCGGCATTTTGCTAAAAGGTGCTTATGCAGACGCCATTGTTGTTATACACATTTGCAACGTTTGCGAACAAATTACTGACTTACTCCTTGTTCTCCCTCTTCTTCGTTAACTTTCAATGCTGGTTATTTCAATGACTGACTTGTTGCACGCCAGTCTGTTGTTGTGGGGGCATTTCCACGCACCGAAACGTGACACTGAACCAAACGAACTGTGATTGGTTGTTTGACATGTCGGTCAAACGGCCTTATGGGCGGGCCTTGGCCAATGAAAGCTGCCATGGATTCCAGACCTTCAGCTGTCAGTCCTGGGTGTAATATGGACAAATCCAGCGACTGGGTTGTTTTGACCCAGAGGTTGTGTTAAATGTTTAAACCAACCTTCTGGGTAGTTTTATTTAACTCAACTGTTGCTTAAAAATGACTATTTATTGCTAAAAAAGGAACACAAAAGAGTTGGAAATGAACATTTATTATTTTTTATAAATAAACAAACACTTTTTTAGTAAGTTGAATGAATAATAATTAAATAAGAAACATTCTAATTGCTTGTTAATAAATTCACCTTTTTATTATTGGGTTATATCGGTTTTTAACCAGCCATATAGTAATTTTAGAATATTACAAAAAGGGTCTTTAAAATTATTCTGCCAGCATGAATGTTACAACATAAATATATACAGTTGTTAATGTTATAATGTTAAAGTGTGGTTGATTTTATCACTATTTATTCATGTGTTTTACTGATATTGTTATCCATATAAAAAAGTCCCTCTTTAAGGTGAAAGGTAGATGAAATAATAATGTATATAAAGCTTGAACTAGTGATTTACAATAATTTTCATTATCATTAGCATTGACATATAAAATGTAATTTATGTGAATTTTGTCTTTTGCATTTTATACAGATAATAAGTTTAATTTAAACTAACTTTAACTTTAAACTAAGTTTATTCTTATAAATTTGACACGAGCAGTGACTGCTGACATGTCAAAGATGTTTAAGGTCAAAGTTCAATGTTTTAGGAAAATATTTCCTGAAAAAATGAGAAAAGGCCCAAAAATAAGTAACATTTATCTCAGATTATAAATTCTCTCAAAGTGTGTGTGTTTGGATTTGTGTGTGTTTTTTAATGGCCACATCTTGCTGGCTTCACTTCCTCTTCCTCCAGTCTGAGGAAGCCATAGACTCAGGAGACCTGTGTGTGTCCGTCTGTCTGTCAGTGTGTCCTCTCTCCATCCTGCTGGCCTGCACTTCACCCCATCCTGTGCATGTGCACTGTGGCCCACTCATGTGTGTGTGTCACCTGCTCCTGAGTGGTAAATGTGTCATCGTATAGCCACTGTCTGCCACTCCAGTTGACCTACTTGAACATCTCACTAAATCATATGTCGGCCAACGACATATGCTGAGAACATTCTCACTGCTTGTGTGAGTGTGTGTGTCCAGCTGATGTATTCGCTGTTGCAACACCGGGTGAGCAATGTTTAGATTTACAGGAATATGGTGGTGGTGTTATTGTTTGATTTGGTTGCGTCAGCGCTCACTCATGGGGTGTAAAATGTTTTGAAGTCCAAGCAATGGGGCAAGTCTGAATGTGTGTGTGTGTGTGTGTGTGTGTGTGTGTGTGTGTGTGTGTGTGTGTGTGTTTGTTCCTGGCTCTTGTTCGGCAGAGGGTCAGTTAGAGATGCTGATGGACTGATGTGTTCCGGGCAGCCAGAAGAATGAAGGACAAAGCACACCTTCATCCTGTAACCTCCCTCTCTCTCCTCCTCCTCCTTCTGTTCTTCTCTCTAACCCTTAGTTGACTTGGTCTAAAAATTATTGCACCGAATGTAACAAACCGATGCTGCTGTAACACATACCATATCTGAAGCATCATAGAGAGTGTTTGTTTAAAGAATATGACAAATACTTCTGTAAGAACTGATTTCATGCTCCAGTCTGATCTTCCTTTAAACTTTAATGAGTTTTTGAGGATAAGTCTTGACTTTCCGAAGCTTATGAAGCCAAAAGCACCTGATAATGACTTTTGATAGGTCATAAAATGTTGTTGGCGTTTAAACATCTCATATTAAATAATGATCATCCTCCGTTTTTTTTTTTTTTTTTTTTTTCTTTTCTTTTTTGTGGAAAAGGGGATTTTAGGTGGAGGTTTACTGTTACAGTGGTTTTGAGATTGCAGTCAACTTGGGAAGTATATAATTATAAAGAAAAACATATTGACTTTTCCTTTGGAGGAATGAATTTTTCCTCAGGCTTAGCTCTTCAGTTTCAGTTTTCTGTCTTCTAATGCACTGGATTTTATATTACAGGATTTAATTCATACAGAGTGCTCTCTTTCTCTCCATTTCTCCCTTTTTCCTGCTCACAGAAAAAGTTGAACTTCAAGGCAAGATGTGTTGACACATAATGAAACATTTACCCATGATACCCAGCTGAAGAAAAAACATTGCCTTGCAATCAGATCTTTACTAAAACACTTACTGAATCTGGTATAAAATTAATAATATATTGAGTATTTTATTTTATTTTAGATTTTATTTTATTTATTTGTTTGTTTATTTTTTTTTTATATTTTATCCATTAAGTTTGTCATTGTCAAGTATTGGTTTTGTTCTGGCTTTGCTCTAGTTTTCCTCGTTCCTGTGTTTGACCCAGTTTCGTTTGTTCCCATTTCCCTGCCACTGGTTAGTTTCTATGGTTTCAGATTAGTTCACACCTGTTTCTGTTCACCCGTATTAGTTCTCTGTGTATTTAAGCCTTGTGTTTGGTTCAGTTCAGTTGTTCGTTATTGTTGCGCTCTACTTAGTTGTTCTGTCCTGTGTTTCATGCATCCTGAGTTTTGTTTAATATTGCTGCGAATAGATCCTGCATCAACTACTATTTTTGCAATGAGCTGTGACAGAATAACGGACCAAATTACAAATGTTCTAGCATCAAAGAAAATCCTCCTCCTCTCGCAAGGGAACCAGTCTCTAGAGAGGCACACACAGGAGTTTTTGGACCTTTGCCATCTTGTCCTGTATGGTGACATCTGCCTGTATGTGCAAGGCTAAAATGAGACTGTGCTTGTCCGGAATGACCCTTATAGATTTTTATGGAGTGGGTACTCCACAACTGTTCTCCCTTCACCATCTGTGAGAGTGAGGAGGAACTTAACACTCCAGCCACTACCACCAGCCCAGCACCAGCAATGCACCACTACACACGATGAGCCCGAGCCTGCCACAATACAAGACCCTGAGCTAGAGCCAAACTAGAAATCACTCAGGAGCCCGAGCCAACTGAGTCTGAACATGTGCGTAAGCTGGCAAGATCTCCTGCGCCTGGTGGAGTATGAGGGGATGTCATGGAGCCTTACCCCTCTCTACGGCAGCAGAAGATGGAGCGCTAATTGACTGGGTGAGTGAGTGTTGTCTTCATGTTTCATTTCCCGGCATAAAGTCTATTTCTCCCGGCACCACACTTTTAGAGTCTTGTTTCTAAATCTTCTGTGTCTCCACTGGTTCCACCCAACTCTGATTCACCAGTGTCGTCAGAAATCCCAGCCACCCTCTCCCACCTCTGCCTCCAATGGTTCCCGTCAGTTCCTTGGTTTTTCCTCAGTGTACTCCACTTTGCAAGGTGGATGAGCCTCAGATCTTTCAATCTCCATCTCCATCCTGGGATGTCAGTCCCGTGGCTCCATCTTAGTTCTCCGAGCCCTGGACTCCACCTCGGCCTTCCGACACTTCAGCTCCTCCTTGGCTCCACCGGGATCTGTCAGTCCTCAGACGTCACCAGGCTCCCTTGTCCCTCCGACTCCGCCTTGGTCAGTCATCATCCTGCCTTACCACGGTCTTCCACTCCTCTGGCTGCACCTCGTCCCTTCATCCCTCTAACTCCATCAGTTTCCTCCTTCCTTACGGCTCCACCTTGGTCCTTGATCACACCAGGAGGGATTGACCCAGGACTGCCAAGCCCCCATCTCTAGTTTGGTCCTGTGAGCCTACGGCACCGCCTTGGCCTTCCGGGCCTATGGTGTCACCCTGGGTCTCAGCCTCCTCTGCTTCTCCTGGGTCTTTACCTCCTTTGGCTTGCTCAGCCTGTTGTCTCCCTGGTTTTGCATGGTAGGGCTCCACATTGACTCCTCCCTCTCTAGACTTGTCGGTCAACCACCCTGGCTTCTCCCACCTTCATCTCCGCCCTGGCTCCTCCTGCCTCTACTTCCGCCCTAGCTCCTCCTTCCAGCATCTCCTCTGTGGTGGTTCCCTCAGTCAGCCTCCCTTTGGTCATACCACTCTCCAGCTGCACATCCACCCCCTAAGTACCCCCCCTCAACCCCCCCCCCCCTCTCTCTGTTGGACTAGTTTTTCTAGGACATGTGTTTTGGAAGGAGGGTTAATGTCACGTGTATGTTTCATTCGAGTTTAGTTTTGTTTTAGTTTTATTTGTGCTTGTGTTTGACCCAGTTCCCATTTTTCTGCCACTGGTTAGTTTCTAAGTTTCTATGTTTTAGGAATAGTTCACACCTTTTTCTGTTATTGTTGCATTCTATTTGGTGGTTCTGTCCCATGCTTCAGGCATCCTGAGTTTTGTTTAATAAATTTTATTATTGCTTCAACTACAGTCATGAAGAAATCAATGGTTTTTATTAACTAGTCAAAATTATTATTTTCTAAAGCCTATAGTTTAAAACAATTTATAAAACAGCAAACAATGCTATTATTATATTTAATATTAATAATGTGAGATAAGAAGCTGTTTTCACACTAAAATATTCCAAATATGATTAACATTATAATAATGTTTTTTTTGTTTGTTTGTTTTTTTTAGAATTGCTTCATAACATTGAAATTAAGTTCCCAAGGTATTATAAGATGATTCTGAGAAGAATTCTGAATCCTCTGCCTGTTGACCACTTCTTGCAAGCCAAGGGCGATGATGTCAGGGTGAAAGTAATCATGACTGTGCACGGAAACTCACATCATACACAAACCCACACACACACTACACACTCACAAACACATACTTCCATTCCTGTGAACAAACCCAAGAGACCAGCTCTGGGTGTAGAGCAAGAACTGTATCACAGATGTTGTGAAAGTGTTTGGCGCTTTGCTCACCATAGCAGAGGCCATAAATCTGATGTTGTGGTCTGAATTTGGAATGGTGAGTTTTTAAAGATTCTTCTCCATTTGTGTTTTTAAATTGTGCGTGGGTCAGAGTGCCAGTTGAGAAATGCTGTTTCTGTAATGGGCCAATTCATCTGGGCCTGTAAGAATGACTGGCTCTGAATGTTCCTTTTCATAACTTTGTACTTTGAAGCTTTTTGCTACTAATTCTGAAGGTTAAAAATAGATCTGTCAGTGTTTGGTTAGAGTCGAGAATCTAACACTACTGATAAATCCTTCTCTGTCTAGAACAAGTCTTTTTTTATCTCTCTAAACACCCCATTCAACCTCTGAATTGTGTTTGCAGGTGTGTCTGTTTGCTCTGATTTCTCTATGAATACGTGTACTTTCATGCCCTCTGATGGCTTTTTAAAGCTACAGTGATTTAAAGCTTGGAGAAAGAATCAAGATGCTTATGAGGAAAGCAACAGATGTCGCCTCCCAGGCAAATGTGAAGTCAATCCATGTCTTCACATCACGGATCATTATTTATTGATATATTCAGTCAAGTGTGAAGCACATTGTTTATCCCTACTTTTTGTTTAATATTGAATTTGTCTGTGAAGACAAATCCCCTTTATTTGTGCCAGTTGTACCCTTGTATCTCTAGGTTTAACGTTTTTGGACTTCAGAAACGTGCTGGTTAGGATTTGCATTGATTACGACAAACATACATTTGATACAGAAAAGACTATTTATTTTCAAAAATAAGTTTAAGGAATCCAGTGATATATGTAAATAATCAATAATCAGATTAAAGTGCCAAATATCAGTTATACAAAAAGGAATCTGTACAAAAGGAGGAATTACATGATTGAAGGTGTCTTTGGTTAGAAGAAATGACTGCTCGACTGACTTCGGATTTTAAATGTGAGAGCTTTGGTGGGCTCTCAGTAACTGCATAGGTCCGAAGAGTCTGCCTTCATCAACAAAATGTCAACAATATCTAGAAAAATCACTGTTTACAAAAATAAAACAATTGGGAATGGAGCAGTGCAGACTAAAATCACAGATCTCACTGTAGCTGTTCTCTTTGGTGTCGGCGCTCTTCTTGCTTGTTTGTTCTTTCTTAAAAAAATCAGTCAATTTGATTGTCTTATATCCATGAGTTCCATGACTTCTTATCTGGGTTCTCCATTCCTTTTTATCAGTCACTTTTAAGGCACCATGGCTGTAGGTTATGGAAGGATGCCTTTCAGGAAGCTCTTTGGTCAGGCCTAATCCATCTTTGGTGCGTTAAGCTGTACGCAGAGGTCCACGGCCCTCAGACGGAGTCTCTGTGGCCTTGGAATGACAATGTTATTGGCTGGTGTCACTAGGTTTGGTTTTATAGCGTCCCCATTGACGGAAACAGATGCCCTCACTTTATCTTGGCTGGTTTGAGCTCCTTGACCTGCATGTGTAATGTTTTGTGGACAGCAAGAGTTCTGGACTGACAGAAACCCTTTCCACACTCCTGGCATTTAAACGGCTTCTCTTTGGAATGGATGTACCTTTAGAGAACAAAAGAGAGAAAATAGTTGTGGTTTGTTAATAGATGTAGGCATGTTTACAACTTAAACAGCACAGATTTTCAAGTTGTCCGAGCTTCGTTTCTAGGATTAAATATCCTGCGTTTTAGTATTCTGCCAAAAATGTGAACTACTACAATGAGGGCAAAGATAGTTAGCTGTCTTGTTATGACAAATCTTTGGGTCTGCAAATGTTAATTAAAACATGACGTATATCAAGTGATAATTGTCAGTCAGGAAAAGAGCCAAGATCATTACTGAAGAATTGGAGGAGATTGTTCAGCATGTCTCAACTAATTTAAATCATTCTTAAAGTACTGGAATAACAAATGTCATAAATCTCAAGAGCAGGTGTGGTTTGAAAAAAAAAGAAAAAGAAACTGATTTGTTTGTCTGAAACTGTTGTGCATTAGGTTTTGCAAAACAAACCACCTTACGTTTATTTCCTTTTATATTAAAACATAACATGCATAACATAAATTGATATATATATATATATATATATATATATATAGTTATTGTATGTGCATATATGCACTTTGTTTCAAATATTTACAATTTACCCTGAGATATTTTCTACCTGGAATAAAGGAAGAGATCATTATGCAGTAATGCATGATGAGGTCATGATTGGAACAGAATCTGCAGGTAGTTATGAGTGTGTGTGGGCCGTAATTTGTGATACAATACATTTATGAATGGGCAGGTATGAACAGGAAAGTATTTCAATATCAGCTCTAAATCATCTGATTTTAGATCAGTGTATTGATATGTCTTTACCTGTGGTCTCTCAGGTGGTCCTGCCTCCTGAAGGCCTTATGACAGATGTCACAAGTGTACGGCCGCTCATCTGTGTGCGTGCGCTCGTGGATCAACAAGTTGTAGGACTTGGTGAAGTGGCGGCCACAGAACTTGCACACAAACTCCTTTTTCGTCTTAGAAGGGAGCCGTCCTCGGCTTGGTTTTCTTTCCGGCGAGGAGAGCTTGGCCACATCCAACAGGCAGCCTAATGAGGGTGAGCGCACGTGCCCATTGTTAGTGCTCAGATCTTCTGCCTTCAGGGCGTCGTCCTGCGTAGCGGCTGCTGCCAGGTTGGCAAAGTCAAAACGGGGTTTGCTTTTGCTGGAGCCTCCAGAACCAGGCCCTGGGGATTCTTGCTTGGCGGGCTGGACGAGATGGGGGAACAGAGGGATTGAGGGGAGAGGGAAGCGGGCGTCCACCAGGCCAGGCAGCTTTGAGAAGGTGCAGCGTGGCAAGGTGAACGGCGGGTAGCCCAGAGTCCACTGGTGCAGGTGGACGGCATGCAAGGCACTGAAACTGTAGATGCTGGGCATGTGGTCGGCGGGCAAATGCAGCCCGTTGGAGGTCTGAAGGAAGGAATAGTTCGCCAGCTGCAGAGAAGGATGAAGGGGCACGGGTGCTGGGAGCGTTTTACTGCCCATGACTGATTGCAGAAAGTTTCTGTAGGAGACAAAAACAGAGAAAAATTAGTGAAGAGCAACGGTGTCTCGAAAATAATACACCTGCAAACATCTATTGAGAATTTGTGTGCGTTTTCCTTTTACTATAGGCCTATATTATGCGTTACTTAGAAACGTCTTGCTTTAGTTCTTACAGGTTGAAGGGACTTCCCTAAAAAGAAAAAAAAACACACACTCACGTCAAGACATAAAGTGCACTTGTCAAGCGAGGCACCTTGTCTGACATATTGAAAGCGCATACTCCAACTAGAGCACAAAGCAATGCTCAAGCCTGCCAGATGAGTGTGTGTGCATGTACATTTTGGCGTAGGCATCTTCTGCATGCCGAAAATATGCCTATGGCCATGAAGACGAAAGACAGCAGGTGACATACCTGCCTCAACTGTTTAATCAGGTTGGATGAGAACAGACACAAAGCACAATAACTCCTCTTTGTCTCATCAGGAACTACAAGCACACACACTCATACAAACAGGCTTGGTGTGTTTACAGTGTTACTCATATCGTCTGGAGGATTTTTTTCACACAGTTTTATAAGTACCACGTGAAATGCAACAACGTGTTGTGTGTTAGATTACTGTGAATACAAAACCAGACTTATAGGGATGCCAGATATGGTTCTGGTTACGATGGATAAGGTCAAAGAGCTGCTAAATTTGTTTAAAAGTCACAGCCTGTGTGTCATATTTTGAAAGTTCAATAAAGGTCAAGAAAATAATAAAGTCACATCGCTAACTCTTCCAGCTAAAAGGTCTATGTAAATGATGACACTTAAATTGAGTGCATTTCTGTTTCGAATATATTCAGGATGCGAGAAAGTCTGATCCGCGGTAAATAAAAAGTGAAATAGCCCTAATTAGTCTTTCTGAAGCTCAAAGCTCCCCGGGGATTTGGACGCTCTGATCATGGCGCAGAAGTAATTGACTTTTACTTACGGGGGTCATTAGAGGAGATCAGGACTCGCTCCCGAGAACAGGCTCGTACCCTTAACCCTTTGAAGTCCACATACCTTTAAAACAAGTGACGGAGGGGAATGTGTTACCTGAACTGTCTGCTTAACCGTTAAATCTAACGCCAGTTGAAAGTTTTGGAGGAAAAGGGCATTTCTGAATTGTGGGATTTCACAAGTGCTTGGACATTTTTTTCCGGGACATTGTTGGCTAATTAGTCGGATTTGCGCACAGATTTTGTTCCCCACGCCATGCCGAATCAGTGTTGTGGGGCTAAAGACTTCTATCCCAGACAAGGTGGTGAAAGTGTCTCAAAAATCACACCACAATTTGCTGAGTCCGAGTCTACCCCCATCCACCCTGGGATGTAGATCTCTAATGTGACACGTCCTACTGAAAATGTGGTAAAAACATTTTTTAAATGCATCAATAAAAATGTGAAAATAAAATTCTGCAAACACCTATCAGTGTGCAAGAATAAATTGTCAGACGCATGGCAAGTGCCTACACAGTTTGTGCCCTTATTGTGGCCTCTGTCTATCAGCAAGCTTTCTTATCAATAACTGTGATTGCTCAGCATTCATCAGTAGCGCGTTGAACGCCGAGGTCATCGGTGTTTTATCTCTCGGTAGGTGTGAATGTGCGCCTGTCGCGCGTATACGGAGATCACAGAGAAATCTGGACGTGTATTACAGGAATTAATCACGGTCTCGAGGTTCATGCGTTAACGACGGGCCTTTGGTCAATTGTGCAACGATTATCAAGTAAGTGTATGTTTTCTTTTTTTCCGCGCAGCCCCCCGAGAGGATGTGATCACTTAACCCTGGAGAGAGGGAAACACACCATTCATTAAGCACCATCAAACAGCTGACTAAATATACAAATATATTTAAGTATTGTGGAGAAGGCCTAGCGCTTTTTGTGTTTGCAGTTTTATGTAAAATGTATTTGCCTGCACAATATCAAACGAATAAAAAAATGACAGAGTGATATTTTAAAGTTGGCTACCGCATATTGTACCACATTTAAACTTGCATCTTGTGTAATCAGATAAAAATATATAAATGTTAAAGCTAAATAGTTTTCTCTCTGATATCAGGCCTATACTAATTTTACATGCCTTATGGTTTAATTATGCTTGTTGTGATATGTAAATTCGTTGAATTTTCTCTTTATAAATTAAACAAAACGTGAATAATTTAAATGTTTTAACAGTAGTCGTTTTGGACAAGTGGCATTCCAAAAGATATTTTTTACATGCATATATTAGGCCAAAATGCTAAAGGTTCAGTAGCAGTTTGTTTGAACCGCGTTCCTAACATTTATTTATTAATATCTGAAAGATTTAAATTGTTGGATATATTTAGATTATACTTACAGGTATTTTTGAACATTTTAAATTCAAAATTAAATTGTTCAACCAATAAACAAAGAAACACGTACTAATACATATTTTTAAAATAGGCCTATATTAAAAACAAATAGCTTATATATTCCACATTACTTTAAAAGAAACGACGTTTATTTTTTTAATATTAAATGAGCGATGCATTTTAAGATTAACTGTGCTCATTTTTCTTAAGTGGCAAAATATATTTGGTTTTACTTTTTGCCAATTTTGCTTCTTGCGCAATACATTGTGAACGAATAGCGCTTAAAATAAACTGAAACAAACGAATATCTTATAATTTTCTCAGCACCGAGCATCACTGTAGAACTGCAAAGATCCATTCAAAGCACCCGCGAATAACAACTCAAGACCACCGACCACAAGGCCACGCGTGGTTTAGGAAAAAAAAGTATAATTTTCTAAAGATACATAATAAAATCTAAAGTTTACAATTTGTTTAAACGAATTTACGTTTGTTAGATGTAAACGAAAAAATATCAGAGCGGCTTCAAAGCTTCCCATGGACTAGCTGCATTTCTTAGATGTTTTTTTATTTTATTTATTTGAGTAATATTAATGTTGTAAAACAAAATTATTTTATTCCTCAAACAAATATTTTAAATGTTTTCACAACACTTATAATCAGTAAGCGTTTGGAATGCGCATCCCACCTGTTGATCACTGACCGATCACTATTAAAGACCATCATTCACACATTAACTACTTTGCCGTGACTTTTATCTGCCTTAAGCAACAAATTATTTTGTAATTGCAATGCCGTTAATACAAATCTTTCTTTTCTTTCTTTTAACAACTGAAGTGTTACACGTCCTGCCCGTAATGCTTTACAAGCAATTTCTCGCCCAACTAATTCATTCTGAAGTGCACTTGAACATTGCACATTTGTTGTTCACGCCTACCGCACGAAATCACCGCCAATATACAAACTATATGTCTTGGAATAGTAGTAAAAGCTTGTCATAAATATTCCAAAATGCAAAAAATATTTACCAGATCTTGGCGAAGCGGGACGATCCAAAATAAGAGGATTTACGGTCACGGATTTAGTCGTCCCACAGCGTTTGAAAATTCAGTGCAAAACTCTCAGGCGGATCGGAGAAATGTTCGTCTTCCTCAGCATGTTCTCGCAGCAGAGACACGGGAAAACACTGAAGTTCGCACAGCTGTGGTCCAGCGGTTGTGCGCTGTGAGTATTTGGTTACTCGGGGTAGAAACTCTCTCTCTCTCTCTTACTCTAGCTCTGTCTTGTGGTCCCAAAGTCAAACCGCCTCTTTATTGTAACGCAACCCGCGACGTCATACAGCCAAACCCCCAACAAACTAAGTGAAGTTTCCTCCACTGGTACAGCAGCGCTCGACGCTAGGACCAAACACATGCACTTATCACTGCCTACATGTCAGAGAACTGAGCCCTACTACAACTTTTTTTTAAAAAATTTTACGTTGGCAATAAAGTTTGCAGGTCTTTCACCACTTGCACATGATGAGGCTATCCCAAAGACAAAAATCATTCAAATTATGTATTAAATACGTTTAATGTTTGGTAAACATTGTGCGTAGACTACCTTTTCATTATTATTATTATTATTATTATTATTATTATTATTATTATTATTATTATCGGACAAAGAATAATAAAGTTTGCATCCTTCGTCTTATTTACTTAACGCTCTCATCAATAAAACATAACGCAGAAAGTCAAAGAATTCTTATTTAAAACGAGCTTCTGTGTGAGATGGGGGCGGCAACAAATCAAGCTTCACTTTGTATTAATTAAGGTAAATATACAACTGTCACCTTTAACTTGGGCTCTCTGTGAGAACGAAATGAGAGACCAGTTTTAAACGTCCCAAAACCATTAGTCAATTTGTCACCCCGACCCCAGTGAAGACAGATTTAGAGCAAGAGCTTCATTTGCGTTACGCAGGAAATGTGAATTTGAGAAGTTCGAGCACTTCTCTTTGATACGAACTGAAGTGCTGTGGAAATTCTTGGTATAAACTTTTCCTCTTGGGGTCAAACACACCTAGGTTAGTGTAAACTGTGAAGGTGAAAAATTCACCTAATCTCACAGTTGTATATATAAGACAGAAAGAAAAGTTTGTTTCATTTAAAATGGAAATAGAAATAGACAAATGATCTAAATGGCATGTGTGCTTTGATTTCAACAAATTCCTACGTTCCGAATTCACTGCACGCATTGAAATAAAAAACTCAATTTTCTATATTGCTATATTTTTTTGTCCTTTGCTTTTTTTTTTAATAAAGATTATAAATAGTAAATTTTTACTAACTCTGATTCGTTGACTGGGGAAATCTACTGTGACGTCACTTCACATAAATTCCTCCAAGATGCAGGTCGCAGTTTCCTTCGTGTGAGACGCACAGAGACAGTTTCAGAGAATCAGAGCAAGACAAGGACGCTGCTGTGCATCTGTTAAGCGCTCAACACGCGCCACCTGGTGGCGAGAGCGCGTAAAATTGCAATTCGGCTACTGCAGGGGCGCTTTTGGAGATCTACCTTGCAGAATCTAGTTCCAATCATGTTCTAATACAACTACGAGTCATTTTCAAATGACCCGTTGCTAGTTTGTTGAGAGCTGGGAGTAAATTAGACACCTTCAATATTCTGAGTCATGTTTTTCATTTATTTTGAAAGCCTGTTGAACAAAAAACAATCATAAGTAAAAAAAAAAAAAATACGTTCTGTTGTGGGAGTGTGTATTCATGTGTGAGCTTAGAAGCTCTCTAATACAAGGATGGAATTGTTAACTGCTTCTCGTCTGATTTCAGATGCACAGATTATCAAACTTAGGCCCATTTTACCGATCATACGTAAAATGCAGAGTGCAAAGGCCCATGCAGTTTATTCCGGCTGAATTTTTTCTGTTGATTTTATGAGAAAATTCTGGCTGTCTGTGAGTCCATGTTGCATCACTAAGCACAGCGCAATAGCCCTGACCTCAGGAAATTAATCAGCAAACCCTGCCACGGAAGCCGTGCGCCCACTCCCCGGCTGCATATAATAAAAAACAGCAGCTAGACATCATTTACATTTTTGGAGGGAAAAAGAAAACAAACTGTAAAGAATAGATTTGGTGCGAGCGCAAGTTGCGCATGTTTGAAGCACGGCACGCACACACAATACGCTCTGCACATGCCCGTGAACGCACACGCGCACACACGGCTGACTGAAGATAAAAAGAACTGTTTACAGCTCACTTACATATTTCATCACGTCTATTTACATCACTTTCGCTAATCTAAACACTTCAGCCACTGAAAGTTTAACATTTCAAAGTCTGTGAAGTCAGAGAGCTGCTCTCAAATTCTGAACTACTGACGGCTGTCTAAATACAGGCCCCTGCCTGCGTCTATCATGATTTTTGGAGTTATGATATGTATACACGTTAATATATTTTTCTAAGGCAAACCTGAGTTGTACTACAAGTTAAAAGAGCCTGGAGCTCGCCATTTCTAATTAAATTTTACATAACTTATTTACTGAAAGATGATTAGACGTAGTAGTTTACGTAGCCTACGAGAAAAGTAATTGCCTAAACGGCACCACGGAACTATGGCCTCCCTATCACCAACTGTGGTTGAAAATAAAATTGCATGTTACTTGCGAAGTAGCTCTTGTAGGTAAGCTGTGCTTCGCCACTCTTCGCGAATGAATATGGTGGTGCTCGAAATCATCGTGATTGCCTTTGATCGTCAAGTCTGAGCAGGTGTGTCAAGCTAAAGGAAATAAGAATTCCAACAAAGCATATATCACAATATCACAACAACATTTGGTTATTTAACCAAATAAGTATCACATTCACTACTGTGCTTTGTGTTTTGTTTTGGCACCGACTGTCTTTTTGTCTTTTTCACTTTGCCTCTTGAGGTTCCTTTTGGTTTTGACATAAGTGATTCCTCAGAAGTCCGCAAGAGTTGCTGTTTAGAACTGTCAATGTTAAATGCTAGCTAGCTGCCTAGTTCAATTTCTACTCAGCAACACGCAATATAGGGGCTGCCCAAATAGCCACACTTGTGGTCGTTGCACTTGACCACTTACAACGTATTTTCTGTATTTGTGTATAAATGTTAAAGAGGGCATGAAGGCTGTGTGTGCAGAATTTTTGTATATCCAATCATGTCATAATCACAACACAGTAGCTTTTATTTACACATTTTGTACATTTAATACTTGATATACTTTAAAATAAGCTTATACATTTCTGTACAGGAGTCTAAATGACTGTTTAATTGTGGTGCTTTTTATAGAGGGTTTGCACTTACATCACAATTTGGTCAGTTACCAGTTAATACGTTGTTCTGCTAATTTATGCTCCTATAGGACAGACAACTTGTGGAAGCTGCTAAATCATATAGAAAAAGGATAAGTAAGCAGGAAAGGTTGCAATATTTTGACAAACTAAAGTTAATAGGTGGTAGAGATACGTACAAGCAGTATTAATTAAGACATTAGCCTAATATTTCACCTACCTGACTGGAAATGATAAGAACAAACATGATTGTTGTCAAGATTCTTGCTCTGGAAATCCTGGTTCAGTTTGGCCAACCACAAACACCCTTTGTTCCTCAGACAGTTTTTTGCACTCTTCACCTTGATTAGTTATAACTTTTGGCAGTCTCTAGTACTCTAAATGTTTTTACTGGTCTGACCGTTTAGTACAGCCCAAAACATGACAATAATTGGCCATTTTTAGCAGCAATAATCAGCTAAATATGCTAGTTTCGTTCGGTTCAGTGGCATTGGTAACATTCATTGCCGCCAATATGGCCAAATTGATGATGCGTCATAAAATCGCTCTATTAGGTCTAAGTGATAAAAAGTAGCTGCCAACATTTTACAAAATACACATATTAATCTCTGTACCAATAAAATGTACAACACTTTAACTTTTGCACAAATTATATATAATTGGATTAATAGAATTAAATTACACTGCAAAGTTCTTGACGTCTTGCAATTTTGAGGCATGTGAGTTCCTAGACATGATGAATGACGGGATATGCTTAGCCTCAAATATCGCTCTGAAGTGTGGTTTTAGTATCCGTTAAGGGTTTAAGGGTTTTCCAACCTGGGACAGTCTTACGTGCTTACTTCCTGTCACATGCACAGGCTCTCAAGTGGCCAAGACCATAAGCGTGAGTACTGCAGCAAATCTTTTTTTTTTTTTTTTACAGACATGATGTAACAATGTAAGAACAAATAAACTTGCCCATGGGTTTTTCCTGTGAAATCCAATCAGACAGCTCAAAATATAAAAATCATTATCATAGGCTTATAAATATGAATATAAATATGAATGCATGCTTTCTCAGCAACAAAATTTCAGTGTTTAGTTTTAGTTTTCTTTCACAGTGCTGCTTCTAAATTTTTATTGATGTTTGGTTTAATTGTGGTCTGGTTATTTTGTCTTTTATGGTCATTTACAGTTTAGTTCTATTCGGTAATGCTCTTAACAGTCTCACTGGCCTGCAAAAATGAGGAAGAAACCCATGCGTTAGCTTCTAATAAAAGCAATCACAGCTGTTCATATATTAGAGAAAGAGAGTTGGAGAGATGTATAGGGCTGGGTTGTGAGTCAGCTGGATGGAATGGGGCTTGGTGCTTCTCGGGGAGGTAATCCAGCACGGCTTTACGTTCAAACTGAAACCGCAAAGCCATAACGATGCCCCTTTAGGTCACTTATTCCCTCTACAAAAACAACAGGCTTTTAATGGCTAATGAAGAACAGAGGTGTAGCTTCTCTGAACCTCTCGTGGTTACGTGAAACTGCTGTGTTTTTAGCTCAGATGGCTTTGGAGGTGATTGAGATAATTGAAAGAGCTCAGAGGCGCTTCTAATACTTTACGGGTAAAAGACCGTGTTTAGACTTAAGAAGGATCATCTTTTGACAGACCTCTTGATGGTGACACACGCCGGATGGTATTTATGGAAGAAATGATTATCCGTTTATAGGAAGTGTTACAGCTGTGTAATGATGTTCGCGATGAATATGCACAGGTTTAGTCTTCAGATCCTATAGGATGAATAAAGGTCAGGCGTTTGTTAATGCATTTCTGCTGTGTAAAGTCCACTTTCTCTTTAAGGACACGTCAGCCGCTTTCCCAAAAAGGGTGTGAACAGAAGGCACTAGGTTTGACCCGTTTCAACAGTATCTGCATTTACTAAGTCTTAGCTAAATAATTACAAACATACACCCTGTGGTTGAATTTATGAGCCCTATACTCTTATCCTAATCCCGTCCTATTGGGTTTCATACCCCTGAGTTAAAGCCAACATTAGAACATCGATTAAGCATGAACAAAGTCATGGAGTGTTTTAATTTGATTATGTTACATAATATCTTTAGCCTTCTTTCCACAGAAGGACTTGTTTGAGCGGACATAAATTCCTGAGGAAAATGTAGTTATTTTTGTCCTCCAAGCTCACATTTTATGGAATCTGTATGTTCCTTCGTGCCAACATTTACAAAAGACATAATGCTTTTATTTTTCTAAGAACGCGTTTCAAGTAGCACCATGTAAAGCCTCATTGTGTCTTTGATGACAATTTTAACCACTAATTACATAATCTAAGTCACTCAGTCCAAAATTGCACTTCGGTAGAGCTGCTGGCACTCATATATGACCAGTAAACTAATTTTGTATGTGTATTTTTGTGTTTCTATAACTGAAATCAGTTTTATTGACATTATTGAATCTGTCAGATTCTTGGGACGAACCAAAATCAACAGAAGGTGGTTTGGAGCGTTATCCTCCTAATTGTTCATATATTAGATAAACAAGTTATAAATAAATGGCTAAATGTAAATGTGTCATGTTTACATTTAGAAATTTGTCATGATGACCAAACTGCATTTACTAAAGTTTGAGTTTTTCTACTGGCCAGTAGAGTTGTTCTCCTATTCTACAAGTCTGTTCTTCATTTTTGCTTCAGTATGTCAGCATCCCTCTCTCGTTCTCTTGCTCTATATATCTTCTATCTGTGCTGACCATGTAAAGTACAGGAAAAACATCAGTTGGAGCATTTGACCTTTAAAAAAAAAATATCCGCAGGACTTCATGAAAACAAATTCTCTTCGGCTGAGGTCTCTTTCCCTCATGTCCAGCCTGAAAAAGTGCGAGAGAGGGAGGGATAACGAGAGCAAATGAGAGAGGGAGCTCGAAGGATAGATGTGTAACACCCCTCAGTCGCTCTTCTGACCCCTGTATGGCCAGTGATAAATGTTTTTTATCACGGCTGAGCAGAAGTGTCAGCACGGGTCAAGCTCCGTGTGAGCTGAGGGAGTGTTCTGCGCCAGAGAACGAGTATGGCTGAATGCAAAACATTTCAATAAAGCCATAAAATAACACTGTTATCAGATCTTAGGAAAACCGAGTGGAGGAACCAGTGCATTGATAAATTAAACAGCTGATGCTTTCAACAAAACACTCCCAGTCTCCGATTTATGCAAATTATGTTCATAAATATTTTGCAAAACGTCTCATTTCAAGAGTAAACGCTTCTGGCCTGCATTCATTCACACAAATCATCTTAAATCATAATGATCGAAATGTGCGGCTTAGATTTGGGGGAAGTGATTTGTAACTGAAATGTCATAGAAATATGACAGAAGCGCAAGTTTGCGATTGATTTTCAAGGTCATCACTATGACCCAGAATCCAAAGTGGTCTTTCCATTCATCTGTACAGTTTCTAATCCAGGGCAAATAAGGTTCAGAGGGCAGAGTTAAGATTATGAAAACTGTTAACCCTTTTTTCCATACACTATATATAAATTTATTTCTTTGTATATTCATATCTAAAGGTCTGAACCATTTTACAACTTCTGTTCTGCCCACCCACAGAGTCTCAAGAGATTTCTGGTTTCTTATTGGTCTATTTTGAAATCGGGAGAGAATGTGTCTCTATATAAAGTATGTTTGAATCTGGGAATGGGTTGGTAGATCTGGTGGGACCTTCCACTTTAGAACGCCAGGAGTGTATGTGTGTGTGTGTGTGCATACACGCTTTACTTTAGACCATCAGGGAGCTGTTGATGAGCCTTTCAGCTGTGCTTGGGAAAACACAGCAAATCCACTGCTCTCACCCCAGAGTCCCACTATCCAGTGTGTTTTGCCAGAGTCAGGGTTTATAGGTACCGATCGGCGCGCTCTTTAATCTGCTGATGATTTAAGATCTGCCGATGGACGCTCCGCCACTTGGTGGGTTCACTGCACTGATGGCAGGGTGATATAAGCGGCGGCGAAAGTTAAACAAAGCGGGCAACAATAACACGAACATTAGAGCAAAGGTTCACAAATTTGTATAATTAAAATTAGTCCTACCTTTTAGGAGCAGCTTGAGGACTTGATGTTTTCCAGATGTCACGACTTCAAAACGCAAGCATTTGCATCTTTAGCCAGGAGCGAAACACTTCAAACCTGACCTGTTTGACTGAGACATGTTTTAAGCTGTGTAAAAAATGATTTTACAGTATTTGGCCTTTGACCTTCAAAAGATGTGAGGTCTGGTTTAAAGCTGCCGAGGGTCTTTGTGGTAAAAGTACTGAGCATTTTGGCATTCGGGGCCTCGTAGCACTGTAAACACTGAGCGAGATCTGATGAGACCCAGTACTCTCTCAGCACTTTTGATTTAGCTATGAGGTTTGGCTGCTGCATTTCAGCAGATTTGTTTCTCCACTTCTTATTATTTTCGTTCTGATATTATGACAGTGTAATTGCCTCTAAAAATCCCTGCTGTGCATGAGACCAGCGATAGTCATCCAATGTCTTTTTATAACAAACCTGAATGACTCCAACTTCTCCGTGGCACACAGAAAACCATTAACAAGCTGGTTAGCGCTATGTTGCCCGTTATCCACAATTAGTTGTAAGAACATCTGGGCGTATTGCAACGTGAGAGATTGATGTCAAATCAAAAACATTTAAGATATAATTCACCCAAAAAATTAAAATTCTGTAATCATTTTCTCACTCACATGTAATTTCAAACCCGTGTGACATTGTTTCTTTTGTGTTAACATAAGGGTACGATTTTGTTAGGATAGGACAATATTTGACCGAGATACAACTATTTGAAAATGTGAAATCTGAGGGTGCCTTGAAAGTTGTCCCAATTAAGTTCTTATCCATGCATATTACTAATCAAAAATTAAGTTTTAATATATTTACGGTAGGAAATTTACAAAATGGCTTCATGGAACAAGATCTTCACTTATCTTTTTGGCAAAATTTATAATTTTGACCTATACAATGTATTTTTCGCTATTGATGCAAATATACCCGTGCTACTTAAGACTGGTTTTGTGGTCCACAATATTTGAGAAAGGCCTCAGTGTTTTTTGGAAGTCATTGGTAACCAAAACTGTCAGATACATCCTTCAAAAATATGTTCTGCAGAAAACACTGTGGGCAGAGCTGTCCAGTTTAGCCTTGCAGGCTTGCAGATATACTTAGAAAAAGAAACTTTTGTCTAGTGCTGCACCTGGTAGGACACGGTTTTGGAGAGCAAGTGCTAAATAAATTTGTTGCGGTTGGTTTGACGACTGGCCCCTGACTTGTTCTTTCAGGTGTTGTGTTGTAGGCTGGTGGGATTAACAGACATGTGAAATACATGTTCAGAGCTCAATGACTAGATTTGTCACAGATTTGTTTAAGTTCCGTTGCACAGAGTAGCATGTCTGTGAGCTCACGAAATGTGAGAATTCTCCTATGTACTATTGAAAACTCTCTCTTCCTCTTTGCTTTTATTTAGCAAAATGACCTACAAGCACAAGGGACTTTTAAACTCTGAACATACGTTTTATTGAGACATTACAAACATCTCCCTCTCTCGTTTTCTCTTTTCCTTCCTCTTTTACTTGGTCACGTTGGCAGGGATTCAAAGTAACCTGAGAGCCATCGTTTTAAATTATGTTTTATTAAATTGGTGTTTGCATCAGTTCTACCGAGGCCCTTGTGAAATGACGATAAATGCTTCTCTGGAGGGTGTCTGAAATGGGAAATTGCAAGATATCATGAGACCTCATTAGAAACACACATGTGCATGATGGTGTGGGGACTCAAAGTAAATAGGATTTAATTTATCAGTAAATCAGAAACATTACGTTAAGGAAAAATTCTCAGAGTCCTAAAAGGACCTTTCATGATTTTTAAATCTGTTAAATTTACAGTAGTGCGTTTTTGTTTTAAAACAGCACTTTAAAATGAAAACGTTCCTTGCCTACACTGGCGTTTTCATTGCGTTTCAGAAGCAATCGTAATCTGCACTACACAAGCAAAAACGCATGTCACTTGACCGCATACGTCATCGAGAATGTCTTATTTAAGAGAAGTAACCGCTATAAAATTGACTTATTCCTTGGGGTGTAAAAATACTGTAATTTTTTTCTTTGTAATTTAATAGTTGCAGCCTCTGAAATTAGACGCAACAACTAAGGCATGATGTTTTTGTGTACATGGTCATCAAGATATGCAGAGCGAATGTAGGCAGCCATGCCATCATTTCAAATGTCTCCGTTTTGGTCCATTTACACTGAAACGCAACCCTGAAGTTTTCAATCTAAAACAGGGTCTGCCGCGTTTTCAGAAGTCTCCATTTTCGAGGGTCAAAAAACACTGGAGTAATGTAAATGACAGGTGTAACGTAGCAAAAGTTATGCTTTTAAAACAAAAACGCACTAGTGTAAATATAGCCTAAAATGCGGGCCATTGAAATCACTTTCGAATGCGCATTCGCTTTTTACTTTCACTTTCAAGATCCATGATTACACGTACGGTTTACATGTCCCATGTCTGTAGAATGCAACATACTGCTGCTACTTTGTAATGTATTTCAGTTTGGGAGAACATAGACATTATCCATCTTTTTCTTCCTGTGAGAATGTATGTGGCCATTTGTAAATTTTATGGGTCTGGCTTCCGGTCTCATCCACGTCCAGCTGTATACAAAACAGCTCATTTTGCTGCTTGATATTGCAAATTGGTGTGTCTTACCATATTATTTTAATGTATTATCTTAATTATGAGCACACTGGTTTGTAGTACAAACAGATTAATGTTGTAATGAACGGATTTCTCACCAATAGGCTTACTTCTGCGTTAAAGAAAAAGGTTGGTGCAAAGCAGAATGGTTGGTTTGGAAGAACTGGCATTAAAGCTGAAAGTCAAAACAAGTACTAATAGTTTGTTCTAAATAAGGTCTTCATCTCCCATAACTTTTATATTTTCTAAGACAGACATGACCTCATGATTTACAAAGTTATTGTTATATGTTACTTCGGCAGACCTCAGGCAGAAACTATTAGGTGTGTAAAATGTTTTAATAGACGCATAGAAAATATTAAGAAACCCTAACAATCTCGCTCTGAATAAATGACAGGAGTGCTGAGTTCTCACAGAACGCTCTGCCATTTCCTTTTCAGTCCTTTGTTCACTCTGTTTTCTTTAGTTCTGTTGAACGTGACAGTTTAAAGTAATAAATAAAAAATTCATGAGGGATAATATTTTGAAAAAGAGATTGTATTTCAGTTTCTTCGCTGGACTTGTTGGGTAAAACCAATTTATAATCCTACTACTAATAATTATTTAGCTAATTGATTTAAATATTGTGGATATATCTAAGTACTTTCTTCATCTTTTTCTTGAATGAATATTTTAGAGATGAAAGTCAAATCTGGCATAAATCGCTGCTGCAAATATACATATAAATCATTTAGATTTCCTGAATATGAATAAAACAAACTGACCATAATTAATTATAATCCTAATTATACTAATTTAAAAACATAATTAATTAATGATATTACATTACCAGTCAAAGGTTTTTGAACAGTAGATTTGAATGTTTTTTTAAGAATCTTCTGCTCACCAAGCCTGCATTTATTTGATCCAGTGTACAGCAAAAATAGTTATTTTAAATAGTAAAAATATTTCAAAATTTTACTGTTTTCTATTTGCTTATATTTTAAAATATAATTTATTCCTGTGATTTCAAAGCTGAATTTTTAGCATCATTACTCCAGTCACATGATCTTTCAGAAATCATTCTAATATTCTGATTTGCTGCTCAAAAAACATTGATTATTATTATTATACTGAAAACAGAGTACAATTTTTCACAATATTACTTCTTTTGCTGTATTTTGAATCAAATAAATGCAGGCTTGGTGAGCAGCAGAATTTTTTTTTTGAAAAACATTTAAAAAATCATACTTTTCGAAAACTTTTGACTGGTAGTGTATTTGTTTATAGATATCATACTGTATATTATTTATGCTTACTCGTTGTCTAATAATTACCAGTATACTTCATCCAAAGACTTACAGTATTACTGGGAAAGACTTGCTCAAAGAAACTTGGATAGTTCTTACCAGGTTTGAACCTGGAACCAGTTATCAACCTAGATCTTTAACCACTACCCTACATCACCCCAAAAAGTGTAAGACTCAATCATCAAAGGCCTGGTGGTATGTGCGTGTGTGTGTGTGTGTGTGTGTGTGTGTGTGTGTGTGTGTGTGTGTGTGTGTGTGTGTGTGTGTGTGTGTGTGTGTGTGTGTGTGTGTGTGTGTGTGTGTGTGTGTGTGTGTGTGTGTGTGTCTGTGTCTGTGTCTGTGTATGTGAGAGTATCTTGGCATGCATGCAGAGAATAATAAATGATTATACTGCTGGCAATAACAGTGCTTGTAAATCATGCTGTTTGGATGCTCTTATACATCCAGTTACCAGATGAGAAACGGGGAGCTTGGTATGGTTTTGTTATGCATTAGAAAACAGTAAAACACTGCCCTGAATGATCAATCAGCTATTAACACTACAGTATACATTAGTGTTGGGTCGAGTCCACGTAAGTCGAGTCCGAGTCGAGTCCGAGTCTTTAACCAGTCGAGTCCGAGTCAAGTCCGAGTCCAAAATGGGGCGAGTCGGACTCAAGTCCGAGTCCAAATGGGTCGAGTCCGAGTCGAGTCCGACCGAGTCCAACTAAAAACTACTGTTTGTCAGTATCTTAACCTTGTTTTAATTTGTACAACTACAATAAGGCAATGACAATTTAAATGTAACAAAAGGAAACCTCTGTTGCATATTGCCATTTTGATTTTTTTATTTCACACCATCTCATTAGTGTCCTGCTCAGCAAACTTAAAGTCATGTAACAGAAGTTATGACTGACTTGATATTATGACATATTTCAGAGTGAAACAGCTTTTAGAATGTGGGAAGGACAATGTGGGAATTATAAGGGAAGGACAGGACTGTACCTACGAGTAAAAGAATGAATCTGTGATAAAGGGAGGGGTAGGTGAAGAGATGGACAGCTAGTGACATATTTTTCTTAGATGAAAATGAGGCTGTGAGGGTTAATGACATGGAAGTCATGGAATAAAAGAATAAAATTCTGACTTTATTTTCTCAATTTCGAGATTATATCTCACAATTCTGATAAGAAAATACATTCTCCCTTTTCCTCTCAGCTAAAGTCATGAGTTTATTTTTTCCCTCAGAACTGACAAACTTGCTATTGCTGCGTTAAATTGAGTTCTAAAGTCTTAAATACAACATATAAACGACATAAAAAAATTCTGAATTCTGAGATAAAATAGGTAAATGTAAAATGTTATAGGTTTAAATAGTATTTTTTTACTGACATAACTGTAACGTCTACTCCAAATTGGTCTATTGACAACGGGCCATTGAATTATTAGAAAATAATGCACACCCAAGTAAGTAAGTAAAACATTCTCAAGCTTACTGAAGGAAAATAAACAGTCTAATAATTAATTACAAGCAAAAGCATAAATAAATATAATAATCAAAATACAAATGAAATAGTTTTATACGTTTTTCAGATTGATCTATATAGTAAAGTATACCACAGAAATAGTGTACTACAAACATTTAATGAAGTAATAAATGTAAAAATAAAACTATCTACAATCTTCACCGTATATAATAAATATAGATGATTCTTATTAAAATTGCTAAACTGCTTCAATCAAGAGCAGTGAGTGATTTTCTCTTTTTATTTTGTTGTTTGATTATGACGCAGTCTGTGGCAGTTTTACACTGCTGTCGCTTTAAGACCGGACGCACAGATCATATATTTTGACACATCTGTATTTCTAACTCAACACAAAACCGATAGCATTTACATGAATGCTCTCCAAGACGATGCATTTTGACATTACCTTTCGTGTAAGTGTGTAGCAATAGAGAAAGAGTTTAATTCAGCATTGTGCGCTGACTGAGAGGCAGGCTTTCAAGTACCGGCAAGACTTTAAAACACATGCCAATAATACTGAATGTCACTTTCGTAATAATGCATCGAGTCAGTAAAATTTCCATCAACTGTCCCTGGACTCGGCTGGACTCGGCAATAATTCCCGAGTCCGAAAAGCTCGAGTCCGAGTCAAGTCCGAGTCAAAATGCATCCGAGTCCGTGACAAGTCCGAGTCCGCTAAAAATTGTACTCGAGACCGGACTCGAGTCCGAGTACAAGTCCGAGTACCCCAACTCTAGTATACATACATACAGATGTATATGTGTGCATATTTGCTTATGTTTTGTATCATATTTGATACATAGATTTCATGGCTTATATGAGACCCTGGACCACAAAACCAGTCTTAAGTAGCACAGGTTTATTTGTAGCAATAGCTAAAAATACATTGTATGGGTCAAAATTATCATTTTTTCTTTTATGCCAAAAATCATTAGGATATTAAGTAAAGATCATGTTCCATGAAGATATTTTGTAAATTCCCTATTGCAAATATATCAAAACTTAATTTTTGACTTGTGATACGCTTTGCTAAGAAATTCATTTAGACCACTTTAAAGGCGATTTTCTGAATATTTAGATTTTTTGCACCCTCAGATTTCAGATTTCACCTAACAAACCATACACCAATGAAAAGCTTATTTATTCAGCTTTTTAGATGATTTATAAATCTGTTTCAAAAAAAAATTTACCCTTATGACTGGTTTTGTGGTCCAGGGTCACATATAGTATGATAAAGTGATAATATTGAGCTCAGTTTTATTCAGAGTCCCAGCCTGAATAAAAATATAGTTACTTCAGTCCAGTAAATATTGCTAATCAAAATGATTACATTTACATGGACATTTTTAGACTTATACTAAAAGGCTCTTTACTTGCTAATAATGTATAATAAATGCTGTGTTGTTCATTATGTCATGTTATATATAACCTGTTAAATCGTAAATGATTTTTCAATATTATTTTTAAGTAAATATTAATTGGAGGACTAACCTAATTCTCTCCCTAAAAGAAAACCTCACATTTTCCTACTTTAAAGTAGAGAACACAATGAAAATATCTGAGTATGTGTGCAAGTGTGCTGGCATGCTTTAAAGTTTGATGAAGAGCATATAATATGTGTGTCGTTTCGTGTGATGTAGTGCGCTCTGTACATATGTATGTATGCGTGTATGTTCTGCTGGTGTTTGATGTAGAGTGTGTTCTACCTGTGGAGAGTGTGTGTAGTAATCAGTCCCATCTGTACAGACTCAGCCAGTAGCCAGATTGATGTCAGGGAGTGAACACACACACACACACACACACACACACACACACAATGTGAAACCTTTAATGGTGTACATGAGAGTACTTTCAGACCATGTGTATGTATTTGTGTGTGTGTGTGTGTGTGTGTGTGTGTGTGTGTGTGTGTGTGTGTGTGTGTGTGTGTGTGTGTGTGTGTGTGCAGGTGCATTGGCTGCACAGGATCCATCAGCTGCGCCAGTGTAAACAGGTCCCATGTGCAGGAGATCGGTATCAGTTATCTGAGGGAAGTGGCATTTAACTCCAAACTCAGAAACACTGAGTAATGACACAGGAGTGGAATATGTTTAAAATTAGAGAGCGAGGCAGTGGGGTGTGGGGGAACTTTTTTGCCAGTATGTGTAAAGCACCATGAGAGGTAGCTGTGATCCTTCATTTCAATTTATTACACCATAGGACCCTTACGTTATTGATTTTCTTTGGTTCTAGTTGTTTCTACACAAGCACCACCTGATAGTAATAAAGTCTACACCGTGATGGCCAAAATGCCAGTGTGGTGTATACATATATAAAGGCCTCGCAAAGTATTTGGACACTTAATCAAACTTAAAAATGTCGGAATGTCACTGCATAAGATACAAAAATAACAAACCCCTAGTTGTATCTGAATGATGCTAGAGCTTTTCTCAGAACTAACTTCACTTTTCTAAGATATTTCTGCAGTTGCTTTTAATCAGCTGCTCCCTGGGCTATTTTAGTATAATTAGTGTGTGCAGTGATGTACAAAAAAGTTGAATGTGCACAGTACTGTATAGTACATCATTTGGGACGCAACTTTAGTTTGATAACTAATTGATTTCATTTTTTAAAATTGATTTATGATTTAAAATGTAAAACATTTCTTAATTGAAATGTTATCTATAATGCAGTTACATATATACATGTATATTTGGTAACATTTTATTTTAAGGTGTACTTCACTGAAAAACAAAAATCTGTAAAATTTACAATAAAAAACTGGCAGCTGTGGTTGCCAGAATTTTACCGTAAAATAAAAATGGTAGCAACATTTTAGGTTTTATGGATTGAACGTAAATTTACATTTAAAAAATGTAATTTTATTAACTTTTAAAATGTTACTATACCAACCTACTTGTTTTCTGTTTTGTGCCTAAAGTGTCATGATCTGGGCTGTGGGGCTTCCCTCAGCCACCTGAGGTCGCTGTTTTCCCTTCCCTGCACTGCACTTCCCTGATTGTAACACCTGTCTTGTCATTAGCACTCATCAAAGCTCTCACCTGTTCACAATTATCTGGTCTATAAGAACTCTCATTTCCCACTACTCATTCTGGCTGCATTGTCTTTGTGTGTGTTCTCTGTGTTCCTGATATTGGACTCTAGTCGTTTTGTGCCGTGTTGGCCTTGGGTTTGTTTTGTTTGTTATTTGTTTGTTTATTGTTTATTTAATAAATATTCACCTTCCCTGCAAATTTGGACCCATCTCTCATCTCTACCGTGACAGAATGCAGCCAGCAACAATGGGTCCAGCGGGGAGGAACTTTTTCGAGGAGTCGGCCGCTCGCTTCGAATATATATATGCTTGCCTGGCAGCGATGGACACCTACAAACCGGTGGCGATCGATCACTCTCTGCCTGATGCGGCGGCGACCGCTATCTCTGTTCCCGAAGCGACGGCGACCGCTCTCTCTGTTCCTGACGCGGCGGTGACCGCTGTTTCTGTTCCCGAGCCAGGGGCGTCCGACGCCGGACCGGAGCCAAGGGAGATGTCCTTCGAGGCGGCATCGGCCGCTCGCTTTGAATATATATACAGGCTTGCCTGGCGGAGATGGACACCTACAAACCGGTGGCGATCGATCGCTCTCTGCCTGGCGCGGCGGTGACCGCGCTCTCTGTTCCTGACGCGGCGGTGACCGCGCTCTCTGTTCCAGACGCGGCGGTGACCGCGCTCTCTGTTCCGGACGCGGCGGTGACCGGTCTCTCTGTTCCGGACGCGGCGTTGACTGCGCTCTCTGTTCCGGACGCGGCGGTGACTGCGCTCTCTGTTCCGGACGCGGCGGTGACCGTTCTCTCTGTTCCGGACGCAGCGGTGACCGTTCTCTCTGTTCCGGACGCGGCGGTGACTGCGCTCTCTGTTCCGGACGCGGCGGTGACCGTTCTCTCTGTTCCGGACGCGGCGGTGACCGTTCTCTCTGTTCCGGACGCGGCGGTGACTGCGCTCTCTGTTCCGGACGCGGCGGTGACCGTTCTCTCTGTTCCAGACGCGGCGGTGACCGTTCTCTCTGTTCCGGACGCGGCGGTGACTGCGCTCTCTGTTCCGGACGCGGCGGTGACCGTTCTCTCTGTTCCGGACGCGGCGGTGACCGTTCTCTCTGTTCCGGACGCGGCGGTGACTGCGCTCTCTGTTCCGGACGCGGCGGTGACCGTTCTCTCTGTTCCGGACGCGGCGGTGACTGCGCTCTCTGTTCCGGACGCGGCGGTGACCGTTCTCTCTGTTCCAGACGCGGCGGTGACCGTTCTCTCTGTTCCGGACGCGGCGGTGACTGCGCTCTCTGTTCCGGACGCGGCGGTGACCGTTCTCTCTGTTCCGGACGCGGCGGTGACCGTTCTCTCTGTTCCGGACGCGGCGGTGACTGCGCTCTCTGTTCCGGACGCGGCGGTGACCGTTCTCTCTGTTCCGGACGCGGCGGTGACCGTTCTCTCTGTTCCGGACGCGGCGGTGACTGCGCTCTCTGTTCCGGACGCGGCGGTGACTGCGCTCTCTGTTCCAGACGCGGCGGTGACCGTTCTCTCTGTTCCGGATGCGGCGGTGACTGCGCTCTCTGTTCCGGACGCGGCGGTGACTACGCTCTCTGTTCCGGACGCGGCGGTGACCGTTCTCTCTGTTCCTGACGCGGCGGTGACCGCTGACGTTCCTCTAGCGGCGAAGCCAGTTCGCGTTCCTCTGACTGCGGTGCCCGCGGACATTCCTCTGGCGGCGAGGCCAGTTCACGTTCCTCTGACTGCGGTGCCCGCGGACGTTCCACTGGTGGCGAGGCCAGCTCACGTTCCACTGGCGGCGAGGCCAGCTCACGTTCCTCTGGCGGCGAGGCCAGCTCACGTTCCACTGGCGGCGAGGCCAGTTGGCGTTCCTCTGACTGTGGTGCCCGCGGACATTCCTCTGGCGACGAGGCCAGTTCACGTTCCTCTGACTGCGGTGCCCGCGGACGTTCCACTGGCGGCGAGGCCAGTTCGCGTTCCTCTGGCGGTGAGGCCAGCTCACGTTCCACTGGGGGCGAGGCCAGCTCACGTTCCTCTGGCGGCGAGGCCAGCTCACGTTCCACTGGGGACGAGGCCAGCTCACGTTCCTCGGGCGGCGAGGCCAGCTCACGTTCTACTGGCGGCGAGGCCAGCTCACGTTCCTCTGGCGGCGGTGTCCGCTCACGTTCCTCTGCTGCACGGGCCTGGCCCGCCATCCCTCCCCCTGATGCACCTTCCACCGTTCCTCCTCCCTCCAGAATTTTTGTTTTTTTTGGAACGTCTGGAAGCCGTTCCCTAGAGAGGGGGTACTGTCATGATCTGGGCTGTGGGGCTTCCCTCAGCCACCTGAGGTCGCTGTTTTCCCTTCCCTGCACTGCACTTCCCTGATTGTAACACCTGTCTTGTCATTAGCACTCATCAAAGCTCTCACCTGTTCACAATTATCTGGTCTATAAGAACTCTCATTTCCCACTACTCATTCTGGCTGCATTGTCTTTGTGTGTGTTCTCTGTGTTCCTGATATTGGACTCTAGTCGTTTTGTGCCGTGTTGGCCTTGGGTTTGTTTTGTTTGTTATTTGTTTGTTTATTGTTTATTTAATAAATATTCACCTTCCCTGCAAATTTGGACCCATCTCTCATCTCTACCGTGACATAAAGCAGGTGGTGATGAGAAAGTCACATGAAGAACCAAAGCTCATCACAAGCAGCTTTTAAATACTAACATATAGGCTCTGATCAGGATTTTTGCAGCCGATAGCGAGTACCATTTTCGTGTCATGGTAATCGGCCGATACCAGTGCCGATTCCGATGCTTTGAGCTTTATATAACTGATATGTAATCTCTCTGATCAACATTCATCTTTTTTAGATAATGAATTACTATAGATGATGCTTTTGTTATATTATGTTACATTTTTACAGTAATTATGTAATATATGTTATGTAATGTAATGTAACTATTGTTTTAACAGAGTAATTAATAATCACTCATACAGTGAACATTTTAATATGCCTTCAAAATTGGGTTTATGCCTAAGGTGTGCAATTATTTGCAGGGTAATGCGCATGGCAAACGTAGTTCCAGGCAGCTTTTGACTGCATTACATGTATATATCACTTCGCCACATAATTTCATTTATTTTAAAGATCCTTATAGCCTAAAACAGCTAAATAACCAAAACCCACAATGACACTAGCCAAACTAAATACGGTAAATAATAAGATAAAAACGACAGATTATTTCCATGTTTTAAGTGCCAAATCAGGTTAGTGGTATTAAACAACAATGGGCAATGCTCCTGCATGTGAGATTTATTTGACATAGTATTTATTTGCTATAGTATTTCCACACCAGCGATTGCGGCACCAATTCATTCATGTCTGCATGCATCATGTACGTCCTCACACGTTGACGTTATCAAATTGCGATCGGTTCGTAGTCATAAAATGTGATTATCGGCCGATACTGATGTCCGGCTGATCGATCTGTGTCATTCACACGAACACTAAACATCATGGTAACACACATGAAAGTGAAAAATTACTATAAACATTCATTTAACAACATTGAATTTAACATACAACCCGAATGTACACAACTGATGAGAAAAAAATCTAAGAAGAAAAATTGTTATCTAAACGAAAAACATCAAATATGAAATATAATGCTGGAAATTCAGGGAATGTCAATTTTACTGTAAATTATAAGTTCTTTTTCACCTCCAAAGTCTGTAAATTACCGTAAAATTGCATGTAATGTCCAATGCAGTTTTTCAGCATTGGCAAACTTATCGTTAACCAATAATACGTTTTTACTGTCTTTTGTTAACAACTATTGAATCTACTTTTGGGAACAGTAATATAAAACAAAAAGCAACCGTGCAAATTTAGAACCCATCCCACCCCTGGTAGACTTAAAAAAAATAATAATAATAATAAAATAAAATAATAATAATAATAATAATAATAATAGTAAAATAAAATAATGTAGACCTTTTAAAAAAATATAATAATAAAAATAAATTAAGTAATAATAGAGAAATAAATACAAACAAAATATGTTTTTACAAAGATTTTACAAAAGATGACACAATGTTAAAAGCTGAATGAAGTTAAACAGTTTTCACATTAGATCCATGTATGAGAAGTTTAGAGTTCTGCATTTTTACAGTGTTTTACCGTTAAAATCACAGTCAATTTTAGTGTTACATGTTACATGTACTTACTATTATAATAACAATTAATTATGCATAATTACATGCAAGTAACCCTAAGCCAAACCCCAATCCTAGCAATATAGTAAGTACATGTAGTTAATTAATATTACTCGGTACTTAAATGCATAATTACACTGTAACAATTATTTAATTACACTGTATTTTCTAAAATGAGTTTCTTTGCTATATTCCTTTACAATAAATGACAACTATTTTGTTACATAATGGAATTAATATACAGTACAATTCAAAGTTTGAGGTCTGTAAGATATTTAAATATTTATTAAAGACGTCTCTTGTGCTTACCAAGGCTGCATTTATTTAATTAAAAAAAAATACAGTAAAGCATTAATGTTGTGAAATGTTATTACATATTTTAATTACTTTTTAAATTGTTTTAAAATGTTATTTTTTTCTGTAATGGCAAAGCTATTACTCCAGTCGTCAGTGTTACATGATCCTTCAGAAATCGTTCTGATATGATGATTTGGTGCTCAAGAAACATTACTTACTACTATCAATGTTGAAAGCAGATGTGATGCTTGATCTTTTAATGAAAACCTTGATGTGTTTTTTTTTCTTTGAACATACAATAGAAAATACAATAAATGGATATACATTTCACTGTATGGTCACTGTATATACATATCACTGGATTATGTATGTAAATACTTTTTTCGTCAGTCTGTCTGCTTTCATAATCACTAAAGGGTTTTAAACTCAAACAGCCGGGACTTTTACTGTTCATGGATATTCTTCCACACAGAGCTCTTTATTTTCTCTTCCCTCCGATATAATTGTAGAGCTGTTGAATCGCGTAGGGTATCCTATCCCGAAGGCCGCGCTATGGGTTTTGAGTTTCATGTCCAAATGTGTGAGGAGTGAATTTATTAAGCTATAGAAGACTTTCAGGCATTCCTTCTGGTCTGACTAGAAAGAGGGACGTGGAAAAGAAAGAGAGAAGAATTGCTTTGTGGTTAATCTGAAAGATTAGTGAATATTTGAGGGATGATTATTGTGCAATTGAGCAGAGGTTCGAGCAACTTTACGGTGGGAACGTCCACTGTAACGGGAGGCTGCTGCCCAAAAGCCCTGACCTGAGATCAGATTACGTTCCCTACGTTTCCTCATCCACAATTAAATATCAGCGGGAGCAGAGGATATAAAAGTGCACTCAGAACGTTCGCTTTGCCTGCTTTCTATATTCATTTTTCATTGTTTTCCCCCTCAGATGTAAAAGCGCAAACAAAAGTTTTTGAATTTTATGAAACTCAATAAGCACATATTTCCTGAACCGACTGTGTGTGTGTGTTTTTTTTTTTTTTTTCTTTTCGTTCTGTTCTCTCCACCGTGAGTGCTGGGAGTTTATGGGTTTACATTAGAGCAGAATTCATGGACTACAGACACTCATAAAAGTGACAGTATGCAGCACCGCCATATAAACTCTTACAAGCTCAACTGCACTGAGGCTCTCAGCTACTGGGGTCGATTTAAGAAAACCTCTTTCTCTCCCCCTCTCGCTCTCACACTGTTTACTTTACATGCCTTGGGCTGAAATATGGGAGGGAAAATAATTGAAAGCAAAGTAATTTATTAGCTGTGTTCTCCAGTTCTCTGCTAATGCCAGTGCAATAAGTAGCAGCTAATGTAGACGGGGGGAGGCGGGTGGGCTTGCAGCGCTGACGGATGAGTGCAGCTATGCTCCGAAACATTCCTGTGTTACGGCCGAACCCTGGAGAACTGTATTCTGGTCCAATGCATTCCAATGCTGTGTCGCATCCACACATAAAACAAATGTATCCAAAAACAGCCCTCCTCCCTGACTTTCTCTCTGCGACTCGTTTCTTTTCCTGCTCTTTTCTTGTTTGTGTTTCTGTTTGTTTATATTGCGTGCCATCTTCAGCATTCGTTACGACCAACACAGCGCTCTCTCTTGGTGCACCGTCACAAAAGAATCATCTGCACACCTCTCATTAAAAAGGAAGGATGAAGAATTTTCTTCAAACGTGACTTTTTGTCGTAAACAAAATATAAATATTACAAAACCAGTGTCCAAAAGTGCATAAAAAGAACATCCAAGAAGCCACAGAGTGAGGCAAGACGCTATTAAGCACTGTTATGTGGACTGTTATCTTCTGAAAGGAACAGAGAGATAACATTGATAAATTAGAGGAAAGAACATCGCGGACTCTCCATCTGATTATGAAGTATAGGGTACCACCCTGCAAATAGCACTGGTTGTCAAATCATGGAATCATAGATTTCAGCGCTCGTTGGATTGTTTTTGCGCTCAGGCTATGTCTTTGCAAATAGCCTTTTAAAGAGTGTGTTGAATAGATTTTTGCTGTCTCTATTGTATACAACTAAAGGAAATTAATATAAACAGCTGTGGAGAAATTGAAGAGCAATGGCAGAAAAGCTTTTATTGGAGTTGGGAAAGCATTCGACTTTTGATTGGTCAGTCATGGCATTCAGTAGTCATTAGACATTTCCTTATTTCCTTATTCATGTCTCTACTCTCTCGTGTCACATTGTGCAGTCTCTTGAGAGTAAACGCAGTGCAACTTGTGCCTTCTTGTGTCTAAGTTTATATTTGCAGTGAACATAATAAGGGGACTTTAGTATTAAATGGATGATTTACCCCAAAATTTAAATTCTTTAATTAATGAATTACCCTCATGTCATTCCAAACCCATAGGACCTTTGTTCATCTTTGGAACACAAATTAAGATATTTTTGATACAATCTGAGAGCTTTCTGACCCTGTTAATACAGCAATGCAACTGACACGTTCAAGGCCCAGAAAGGTAGTAAGGATGTTAAAATAGTCCATGTGACATTAGCGGATCAAGCATAATGTTATGAAGCTACGAGAATGGACCTTTTTCACACTTTCAGGTTTCTCAATAGCAGAGGTCATCATAGTTGGGTAAAATTTAGAAAGCAGTGAATGGGAGAGTACCACAAATATATATATTTTTTTGGATTTCTATTTGTTCAGATAGCAAAAGAAAAACTCCACGATAGTGTTTTCACAACTTTAAATCAAAGGAAAAAAATTGAGAGAGTCTGATAATTGCAGTCAGAAGAGAGAACAATGTCAAATTTATGTCCTTTCGATAGAAACACCCTCACATTAGCATTAGTTTTTTGTAACTTGATGAAAAGGTGATGTAATACAAAGTGTAGTTATATAAATGTACATACATTTTCTTTAAAAATCAAAATATAAAAAATGTTCAAAGGATTTATGATGCTGATAAACGCGTCACCACAGTTTTGTGATCAGTCTATTTTTGTCTGCAAAGAAAACAAAAACACGGAAGAGAAGAAATTGAATAAAGTTGTTATTTTGTTTTCTTTGTGCACAAAAACTATTCTCGTAGTTTTATAAAATTAACGTTTAACCACTGATGTCACATGGACTATTTTAGCAATGTCCTTACTGCCTTTCTGGGCCTTGAACGTGGTAGTTACATTGCTGTCTATGCAGGGTTAGAAAGCTCTTGGATTTCATCTACAATATCTTGATTTGTATTTTGAAGATGAATGAAGGTCTTACGGATTTGGAACGACATGAGGTGTAATTAATGACAGAATTATCATTTTTGGGTGAACTATCCCTTTAATATGGTTGTAATTTTTCTTCTTGTTTCTATGCTGATTGTTTTGTCCTTTTTAGTGGATTTTTCCCTTAGCGGATTAAGATAATATACAGGTAAAATTATTATAAAATAACTTGAACTCAGTATTTCATGTTCACATGTTTATTTATTTGGAGAGTAGCCATGCTATAATCAGTTACAGTCTGCCAGTCGTTATCATAAAACAAACTATGACAGGGTGACCAAGTCCCCAAAGCCGTAAGTGATTGACAGGATTAAATGAACATACTCCTCCCAAACCTTTGTTTAAACTCATTTGGACATGCAGATGACACTTCTCATGGCCGTTTTCCAAGCAGAACAGTACTTCCTGATTTTGCATTTGCGGTTGTAATTTATCTACCTTGTGAGTTTTCTAGCGCAGCAATTAATATTGGCTCAACCTCGTGTGTAGGGTTGAATCTTCATGTCTTGGACATTTACACCTGGTCTAAATGAAAAATAGACACATTCTTTGATTTAGGAACCGTTGATTTTGCCAAGACTAACAGATCGCATTTTTGCTTTAATTCCTTCTGTGTTACAGCAGGCCCAGAAAGCTGAAAGCCGGACCTGGATTTCATTCAGATTTCTGAGCGTCATAGCAAGCGAGTGCAGTAAATCTAGGCCGGAGTGGAAGGCCTGTTATTCCTCCCATCTCCAAAATAAATGAGCTCACTAATTAATAGCAAGACGAGCTCGTGTAAATCCTCTCCCATTGTTTCGCTTCAGAGAGAGAACAGCATGCACCTAACCAATGCAGAGGAAAAAACAGCCATGCCTACACACAAAAACAGAAGATGAGCTAGTTTTGGAAGAAAAGATACAGACTGAAAGCAAGAAAGACTGAGTAATTGTGATGTGTGGGGGTAAACAAAAATGTCTTAAAATCAAGCATTTATTAAAATTGCCATGAACTGCATAGGCACACGAGTATGCAAAATGATTAACCTGACACACGCCGAATACCAGAATTGACCATTTTGGTTTACAGATGTCCTTTAAATGTCACTGGTTTCATGCTTTTGCTTGCCAGTAATAACTGTTGTCATGTTTATTCTTGTTTCATAGTTTTGTTCACGGTTTCTGAGCATCAGGACACATTATACAAGCTTTCCATGTTTAGCATCTGCCTAATTTAACTGAATGAATTAGCGCCAAAATACCGTAGAGTTTGATTGGATGCAAAGCCTTTGATGTCAACAACAAAAGAAGTGGAAAGTTTTCTTCTCCCTCTTAAAAGTTAAAAAGTCTATTTATTTTGCTTACTTATCGAACCATTTCCTTATTATATGGTTGGTTGCGTTTTATGACTTGCGTTTAACAATGTTTTTTCCTTGTTGTCAGGGACTGGACCTGCGACCCACTTTCAGGTTAACGCCCACCAGTTCAGAACCATTATCCTGATATACGCAGCACTCGGCTTTTTATGAAACCTTTTGCTTTAAAATCACCAACTTAGACTTGGGCTACATGAAGTATTATGCAAAATCTGTCATCACCAATGTCTGGCCTGGAGAAAAATTCATACTAAAAATTCAAATTCAATTGATTATGTTAAAGGGTTGTGATTCTCCTCTTGCCTTCGGGGTGGCAAAACTTTCCCAGACTGTACTGTAGTGAATTTTCACATGTGTTTGTAAACGAAAAGGTATTAGGGTGCGTCTGTCAATCTAAATTCAGTGTTTACGTAATCGAATTGTTAAGCAATCCAGCTGCTCTTTTAATGATTTGAGTATTTGACAATTTCATGTTTTGAAGTTGTACCCTACGGTGACAAGACAGAAAACCTCTCCACCCAAATCCCTAATGTGCCTATGTATGTGAATAACTCTTTTACAGGAATGAGAATGAATGTCAGCAAAGACCTTTTGCTGAGAAAGAGACCTTTAAAGCATGAAAGGCGATTCAGTGTGAGAATAGCTTACAGGACATGAGGTATTTTGAACAAACTTTATTTGATTTTCTCATATTTTAGAAATTCAGTAAATGGTTTTAAACTTTAAAGGGTTAGTACACCCAAAAATAAAAATGCTGTCATTAATTCCTCACCCTCATGTCGTTCCAAACTCGTAAGGCCTTGGTTCATCTTTGGAACACAAATTCAGATATTTTTGTTGAAATCCGAGAGCTTACACAAATCAAGTACTTGAGTAAATGTACAGATACGTTTCCTACTGCTCAAAGTACCTGGGATTTTCCCAAAATAACCACTATATGGGGTCAAAATATATTTTTGTTGTTGATATGGACTACGTTGACGAGAGTGATGTTCACTGTGAAGCTTACACTGCGATGTACCTGAAAGAAAACAAATTTGACCATTTAATTTTCACCAGTAAGAAAAAAAAAAAGCTTGTTAAAAAAAAAAGCTTTTAAAGCTTGTTGTTTAGCAGAACGTCACAGTTATTTATGACATGATAATAGTTAGTTAGGAAGAACATTTTAAGGAAAATATAATTATTTTTTCATAATGATTTTTTCTTCTCAAACCGTGTTTGTGGTGTAAAAACACCCCTGGCCAAATGCCCCCAGAGGGCATCACTTCCCACTTTGATAATTACTGTAGTTACCATGTTCTGAACATCACATCCTTTCTTTTTCCCTCAGATGTAATCTATCTCTCTGGTAGCACCAGCAAGCTTGTTAGCTAGACAGTTAGCATCAGCTAACGATATTTGCTTATTTTCAGTATGGTTATGAATAAACATTCATCTGTCTACTCGGCTAGTTGATCCAAACAATATAAAAATGTATACTGTTGATAAACAATATAGAAACAGATGTCACACAGAGCTAAATGCGTAGCATTTTAATAAAACTACTAATGTTACAGCAGCAGAGAATATGAACGATAATGAATTAAAATAAAATAATGAATTATTTTTAATCTGTGTTATTTTAATGTTTAGTGTTTTGACCTAAAACAGAGACACTGATGTTTTTGTGTATGTATTTAAGCAATTTCAGTCAGCTTAAATAGATCACCCTTTACAGCAGATTTAGTTCAAACCTGACAGTTTTGGAGTAAATATGATTTTTTAATTACAATAGTTAATCCTAAAATTCAACATTAGTAAATTAATTTTCGAAGCATCAGTCGCGCACTCACAAGATCTCCCGGTTCTTACTTGTGAATTCAGTTTGTTGAAGTGTCGTTTCAAACCAAAGTGCTCAAAACTAGCCACTTCAAAGGGCCCCTCGCAATGATAGATTTCAAAGGGTACAACTTATGGACACTTCAGGCTCCCATGATACTTTGCGCAGATTCTTTGCATGATGACGGCGCCTCCGTATGGGCACGGGATGATGACGTAGAAGGGCACTTTAAGAAACAGTTGTTTGGTCCCCTACACCCTTCAACCCTTCAAAGCTCTCACTCCGGAGGATAAACCCTTTGAAGGGATTAGGACATAGGTATGAGCCCTTCCGAATGAAACACAGGGGGAGACTCACTCTAAATAATCATTTGAATCAGTGAGTTGTCGACTCAAGAACAGCTGCAATTGGATCATTCCAATTCGTGAATTAATCGTTTGGTGCAATTTGCGAACCGATTCAGCGGGTTCATTGAAAAGAATCAGTTTGTTCATGGATCAGACACCACTCCTGCGTCTCGGAGCACTTGATATATTATAAGGAGTAACAATATGTTTTATGAAATGTAGAAAAAAAGTACGATCTTATGCTTTGGAGTTCAGTAAAGTAAAAGTTACTGGAAATAAATCTACTCCAGTAAAGTAAGGATACTTCAAAAATGTAGTTAAGTACAGTAACGAAGTAAAACTACTCTTGTACTGTCCACCAATGGTAGTGCAGATGGTACGTTATTTTAAATAAAAAATGTCTTAATTTAATTCTTACGGGTTATATTGGAAAAATATAAGGGTGAGTAATTAATGACAGAATTTTAATATTTGGGTGGACTGTCCCTTTAAAGAAGAATTTTAAATCAGATTTTTTTTTTTTCAGTTATGGACTATAATAATAATATAAAAATTATTTGTTTTGGCTCAGTAATACTTTTATTCAGCAGGGATGCATTTAATTGATAAGGAGAGTCAATTAAGACATTTATATGAACTAATAATGAACTGCACTTATACAGCATTTATTAATCTTTGTTAATGTTAATTTCAACATTTACTAATATATTATTAAAATTTTGTTAACATTAGTTAATGCAGTGTGAACTAACATGAACAAACAATGAACAACTATTTCTGTTAACTAACGTTAATGAAGTTTAGTAAATACAGTAACAAATGTATTGCTCATGGTTAGTTCATGTTAGTTAATACATTAACTAATGTTTAACTAATGAACCTCATTGTAAAGTGTTACCAAAATTTCAAATAAATGCTGTTGTTTTGAACTTTGTTTGCAGCGAAGCATCCTGAAAAACATGAATGACAGTTTCAATAAAAATGTTAAGCAGCACATCACTTTTCAAAATTGATACTAAGAAATGTTTCTTGAGCACCAAATCAGCATATTAAAATCATTTCTGAAGGATCATGTGACACTGAAGACTGAAGTAATGGCTGTAATTCAGCTTTGCTTCACAGGAATAAATTGCATATAAAAAAATATATTCAAATAGAAAAAAGTTAATTTAAACAGTAGCTTTTGTTAGCATAATCAGTAGCTTTTGGTTGTCATTAGATAAACATTAAACATTAGAACATCATCATTAAAAATCCAAATGAAAGACTCTTCTCTGCAACATGTGTAACTCACTTCTGTTGTGATCATTTCTCTCTCATTTTGTAACCACGGCTAATTGCCGCTTTGTCTTGGTTTGTTATTGCGTGTTAAGGAGTGTCAGCGCAGTTGTTCTGACCTGTGGTGAACTCTGGCTCACTCCGCTTGTTCCCAGGCAGTAGCAGCTGAAGTTTGGGGTCAGACTGACATTACAAATATCATAAAACTGTGTATGCTTTTCCTGTCTGAGCAGTAGAACAGTCTGTTAAGTCTGTCTTTAAGTGTGTGTGGTCTCTGGAGATCTGCTTCATGCAGCACAATCCAAAGGGAGATTCCGAGCACTCATATTGTGCATTGAGAGCTCAGCAGGCAGAGATCACCAGTGCAGGTGTTTCTAAACACAGCGACATGCACATTACAGCGATTATGAATGCACGCACGCTGTGGTGGAGGGAGAATGCGTCTTGGGAAGTAATGTAACAAATTGTGTGTAATTCATAGGTATATTGCATATGCATATATTATCCGATTAATAGTAAAAACATCTGGGCTAAAATACAATGTGTGAGGAAAAAAAATTCATTTATATTTAAAGAGATTTAAATACTTACACTGAATTTCTTCTCTTGCTATGCGAATGGAAAGACCAACTGGTTCAAACTTCACTTAAACTTCTTCACATAACAAATGAGCAGTTGAATGACCTGCAAAAGCAAGACATGTGCCAGACTCTTTAAAATCTTTACCAGACACAAAGATGCAAGCAATGTACACAATAAAGAATAATACAACACATGACATGCATGTGTTCTCAGGAGCCCACTCAGAGTTAAAAGCGCTGACACAGATAAATGGAGGACATTCAAACCAAACTACTTCCAAACTACTGTGTAATATGACTAATGATCCATTAATGAGGACCTACTCTTTTGTAAACATCCACAGAGCCAGCATCTTTAAAATCTTTAACACATGTGGATGCTCTCTCTGCAGCCTGACCAGTAACGTGCCCTCTGATTGGTGCGTAACACGTTCTTTAGCCAATCGCTTTTCGCAGTGTTGCATTCGCACATGGCCTGTGTAGTCCCTACTTAAACCATTTTATAAAATGAGCTATTTCAAGAGACTCAATGGAGTTAACAGTTATATTACATTTTGCTGTCAACAATATCAGGTATTTCACCTAAAGGAGAAATAAACACTCAAATGAGACAGCTGTTGACAAATAGTAAGAGATTCATGTAGATAACAGGTAATATGTTCTCACAAAATGTTGAGAAATATGAGAGTTTGGCATTGAAGTCTCTTCTAAAACTTTTTGTTTACAGTACAAATATGAAAACATTCTTAACTCAAGATGCATTTATATTAGATGCAAAATGACGCAAGATATTAAGTCTTGTTTCCTGAAAAATGTGTCAATAATAATTTGTTTTGATTTAAACAAGAAAAACCATATGTCAATGGCGTAAGAAAAAAAATGTGGTTTTCCATTTGAATTAAGTTTATTTTTCTTTAAACATAAACTTGCTTAATTTTGATGTCTTCTTTCCCGAAAACAAGACTTAAGATTTTACGTCATTTACTGTTGTATCTTGATTTGAGATATTCGTACTGGAAAGCAAGACAAAAGTACTAAGCAAGAAGATGATTTTTTGCAGCGTATTAAAGAGATCTCATTTGTGATTTTTCTTTCCTACGGGTTGAGCCAATGTTGTTCTGTTGTGGATTGATGGACATCTTGAAGGCATTTTGTGACTGTTTCTGTAGCCTAGGAGATACTTTTAAGCTTCTATTGGAAATCTTGACAAAATACAATGGTTTTGTTAAAGCGATCCTCTAGACCAGATTTCATAAGATGATGAAGGGTCACATTCTTCCGTTCTCTTTCATTTTGAACAAGACCAGACAACAATGCATCCCTCATGTCTCGTTTTGAATAAAACATATTGAAGTGACAGTACCCATGGCCACAGCCCTGCCTCTTTTCTAAGTTTAGCAGCTCTGAGAAGAATCAAGAGCACAAAATGAAGTCATTTCTTAATTTATGAGCTCCTCTTGTCGAATCCATGTGTTTTGAGTTGTGCTTGGAAGCCATCTTGTGAATTCCTGTCTGGTAATGGGGATTAGGAGGGCACAGCTAATGTAAACAATGCCTGAATTCTTCCATCTGATCTGGTTGCAGTTTATCTCTGATAGAATAAAACATTGACCCTCTGCGAGCTTAGCAACCGTCGAACACACTGATCACCACATGGGTCATTTTGCTGTCACCCCTTTTCCAATAAACTATCTGTTCTAATTGTGCAAAAATGTCAGTCTGGTAACGGTTCAAAACAGAGCTGTTTGTAATGGAAACGAAGCAACATTCTTCCGTTAAATATTTGAATACACAAGCACCGTTCGCTTTGGAAACTCAAAAGAATGCCACAGTGAGATAAACAGATGATGTTTCCTGCAAAGTCTTGAGCGAGCTCTTCCAATCCGTGAGGAGAAATGACGAATTGTTGGGATTTCATTTCTTCAGCACGGTTTGACAGCTGCACTCTTTTCATCTCCATGCTTCTGCATCTAAACGGTGGAGTTTGACGCTCTGGCCAGGTGTTTGACTTACTGTCCAGCTCTCAGTGGGCAATTTTCCGCATTATTGTAATCAATGAGATAATTGAGGAGGTTGAGATGTTTGCCCTGTCTGCAAATAGCCCCAATCAATGACTGCGCTTCAATTGGGCCAATTAAAGAAATTGTGGTAACATGAGACAGATGGAGTGGCTGCTTAGAGGCCGAGCTCCTCAGCATCCCCACGGTCGTTTTCATCAACTTTAACTCTTGGCTACTTGGAGATTATGATCCAGTCTCCCCAACGGCTGTTTCTGACAAAACTGTCTTCCTGTATACCTGTTATATTTGTTTTTATAACATTCTGTCTTTCCTATTCATTTGTTACAGATCCCTGCTCACCGAAGACTGATTGGATCTTTCAGTGCTTTGGCTGAAGACAAAGCCGTTCGGTTGTTGTACACCCTCAGAGGGATGTCGATCCCAAAAAAAACAAAAGTAAGAGAAAGCAATGATTGGATTACACGAGTGTTAAATCGCACCACAACCCACAAGTGCACTGTTGCAAAAATAAGATATAATTTCTGATTGTTGATCAGTACTGTGCATTTGCATTCCGGTTCGTATTACCTGCTGAAATGCGCATGTGTGCTTGATGTTTGAGGCTCCGGCAGTAGCGGTCTGCTGCTGCTGTGATTCTCTGATCGAGGAATTCTGTTTGATGTGAATTTACCACAGGAATTGCCAGGGAACTGTGGTTGCACAGGACTCATCCCCAGTGTGTAAAATAATCTGACACTCCAGGATTCCATAGCTGGTAGCGGTTTGGTGGGGAACACTTAATGTGAAACACCAGAATTTAAAATAGTGGATTGTAGAGGAATGCATGCTAGGTTTACTTAATATGTTAGACATTGCAATTAATTTCCAATTTTTTAGTGAATTACTTGGATGATATTGAATTGATATATGCAAATTAATCAGTTTTATTAATATTTTTCTGTGAAAATTACCAATTTAATTACATTACAAACAAAATTGTCTTTAGACATCAGTAAATTTTGTTTCATAGTTTTTATTAATATACTGCTTAACAGCATTTAAATATTTATTTATAAATAATGCACTCTAATTTTTTATGTTTATGTCTTAAAACTTGTGGTAAGTGTGAGGCACATTGTCTGTAATAATGTACGGGATTAAATGCGTATTATTTATTTAAATCATTAATATTATTTTATTTATTTTGATAAATTAACATGTTACATTGATAGATAGTTGGTTTAAAGGGAACATTGATGCGAAATTCACTTTTACATGATGTTTGTTTGATAAATGTGTCTTAACAGTGTGAACACAACCAATCTACAATCATATAAAAATCTATTCACTCCTTTTTTTAATCCCCAAAAAACCTAAACAGTCTCGATTTTCAAGCTATTTTGATGATGTCATACTGCTCAGGCCCCGCCCACAACCACTGACCTGTATTAGCATATTTCCGCCCTAAGTTTTACGCTATCCACCATTTTCTCTGCGCTCAAGCAGCTGTAATGACAACAGTGTCTCAAAGCAATGCAGGTGTTTTGTAGTTGAATTTAAAAGTGAACATAAGAGTTTTGTTTTTAATGGTAACGCCAGAGATTTTCTTACTATTGGGAGAAAAGAGGGTCTGTAATAGTTACTATTGGAGAAAGAGTAACAGTCAACATGGATCACATGTGCCTTGATAACCAATCACATTACAGCCTTTGACGTCATTGAATTTCAGTTCAGTGTTGTGTGACACTCAATCATGGGAAGAGCTGCAAAAAGTCAGTGACTTCTCTTATAAACCGGCATTTTTTCGGTGTAAACTATAAAAATGGTTCAATTCAAAAATATTGCTTGCTGTAAAACATGTTTAAAATGAACCGATCGAGGTGGTTGATTCATTAAATGATAAGCCGTTTCCTCTAAAAAGCTGTTTATTCAGCATAGTGAAGCCTCTCCTCCATCGACATCCATTCAAAGAAAATGGCCTCTAGTTTCCTTTCTCAAACTGGAAGCGTTAGCTTTAGCAGTTACACTTTTTTTGGCTAAAGGTTGCAAGCTTCCTTTCTTTTGGCGTTGGAAATGTGCCACCAAATATACAAAACACACAAGAGAGGGGCGGGGTGAACAGAGCTCATTATCATTTAAAGATACACGCACCAAAACTCCGCGCTGTGAACAGGGCTGTTTTTGACGAGGTAAAAATGTGTTGTTTTACACGATCATTGAAGAATTTTAACCAGCATAGAAATTTTACGTAGACCCTAACTTGCCAACTTGTGGAAAATGGGCATCTGATGTCCCCCTTTTTTAAAAAAAAGTGAGGTAGAATAATTTTTAATGTTGATAAAATGGTTTGAAACCAAAACAAAGGAGAAAATATATGGAAAGACAGTTGTGGTAATGATTCATGCCATCTGCCAAATCGAGCTCATGGGCTTTTGACGAACACTTGTTAGCGCTCAGTAGAGCTGTTTGTAGAAGTCCTCAGGTGGTCGTGTTGCCTGACATCAGTCTTTAAATTTTCGCGGATATACAGTTTCACCGTTTCATTGTGTATCAAGGTGGTGTCCGTTCTTCCCCATGCGGCCTTCATTTGTCTGCTGCTCCCGCTGAAGATTCACTGGTTAAATTCAAGGCGTTCCTCCAGTTTTCATTATGACTGTTTCATAACGAAGTGCTTGCTGATTTATGTCATTCTAGGGAAACATGTGAAATGCCGCTGTGCTTCTCTGCTCCTCCGAGTGAAGATCCGCTCCATAATTCCAAACAGAGCTGAATTTGTACTCTAGAAGAACACCGTGAGTATATTTAAAGCCTAAAATGTCTATGAACAATTTATGTGGAACATACAGTGGCCCACTTACGTCATGCTTAAAAATGTATGAACTTTGTTGCATTCAATTAATAAAATATCAAACCATATGGAATTAAAAAAAAAAAAAAACTTAGTCCTTTTTCTCAGAACTAGCTTCTCATTTCTAAGCCATTTTTGCAATTACTTTCAATCAGCAGGTCCCAAGGTCCCATTTTACTAGATGTATGATGTCAGTTCCTCTTGAGTTCACACAGGTGTCCTACCAGAATAACCAATAGTGGAGTAGTTTATCGCATAAACTATAAACCTGTTCCACTAACGTCTGACAACCCAAAAGTGTCTTTAACAAAGCAAGTGGCTAACAAACTTCTTTTTGTCAAATGTTTTGTTTGAAATGCGTATGCTTATTCACACTTTTAAGTATGTCTGAAGTGTCCAAATACTTTGTATTTAAATGAATAAGACCGTGAGAACGTGGCCTCAAAAGTGCCCTCAGCAACACGCTGGCTCTCCTCTACTGTGCTGTTTTTCATGAGGTATGCAGTCCTCCTCTTTTGAACTCTAAAGAGTTCTAATAGCCGTCTTGATCTTCCCTTTTTCAAAGAAAGAAATGTTTGAAAACTTTTCCAGCCTGAAAATACCGTTCTGTGACCCTTAAAGTAGGTCTAGTCTCAAAACTAGAAGCAGCTTAACTGCTACTTGACACCCTGAGTAAGAATATGAGAGAATATGTATGAGCGAATAAAACCGTTGGGGGTTTTGCGTTAAGACTCGGGCCCAGCTGTGGTCAGAGGAATTTGCTAGTGTAAATGATTTGCCGTCCCGTCCCGCAAATGAGATAAATGCATTCATTAGACACAGCAAACTGAGCTATGTAGGGTGCCTTGCTCTGGCTTTGGGCCATAAGCTTTAGGAAGAGACAAACACAACTTTTCCGGCCAAAACAGAAGCTTCATCACCCAAAGGCATGCTCAGCGCTCTCACAGACAGCATGCTCCGCTCACCGGACATTCTTCTGTTCACTATCAATCTCACACCCTGTAGGAAAATTAGCAAGGCTGCACGTTGTGTGAACGGACAGCTGCAGGCAGCCGCATGGAAACGAATAAGAAAGATCCCAGGAAGCACAAGAGAGTTCAGATGGAAAGAAAGAGCTGTCGGGCTGTGTTTTTATCATTTTTTTGTTTCCCTGAATCCAAGTAAACACTCCAGTTTTCTGATGTTATGTAAGTAATTTATTAGACCTGTCAGGCTGAGGGATTTTTTTTTTTCTTTGTTTGCATAGTGATATATTTATTATTAAAATTAAGGTATATGAGCATCTGAACTTTATTTAAAAAGCTTAAATTACTTGGAGTGAGTTTGTTTGCTAAACGTGCTTGTCTTGATTTATTTGTGTTTCTTTTAAAAATAGCTAAAACGGATTTCATATTTTTTATGTTGGGAATTTTTTATTAGTAAAACAGTTGCAACTGTTAATGCAAAATCATATTATCTTATTTGTATAAAAAATAAATGTTAGTTTAATAGACTAATTGGGTCATATTTGGTTGATAAATCTATAAAGAATCATTGCTGTCCTACTTAGAAATACTCTGAGCTACAGCACTGTGATATTTGAGGACTTTATTACACCAAAAAAAAAAAAGTATTACACAAAACCCCAAAGTTTTTGTAGGCAAATATTACTAAACTCATTTCCAAATGTGATGAACGAGAAACGACAGATAGCGATTACATCACCAGCTGGTGTCAGCGCGGAATCCCTACGGACGTTCCGTGGAAAACGTTTGCATTTGTTTTGTGTTGATTAGTATCTTGCGGAGCGCTCCGTGCCTGCGCTTGCTTGGCCGCTGCAGGTGGTAGGCCCCTCTTGGCATGGCTCTGAGATGCTGGGCTCAGTTAACGTAAAGGCTGAAGCATGCGTGTGAAAATGATCTGCTGGAGAATGTGGCCGGCCCCGCTGCACCAGCTGTCTGCTGCTTTAGTCTCCATCTCAGTGTGGAAAGCAACGGCGTGCTGTTCGTGGGTGGAGCATGTGGCGCTTTATTCTATAATGAGTATGTTTGCTCTGGGATCTGATTTTTTTTTTCTGTTTAGGGTCATCATGTAAGGTATCACCCAGAAAACACTCTTTTCTTAAAATGAATTTTAAAAAAAGAGCTGTCTGAAAACACTATGGCTCTGTTTTTTTAAGACCCTGAATAATGGATACTACATTTTTTTGCAGTATTTCATGGTTATTAATTTCATTTCAAATTTCATGGGTCTGGCTTCCAGTCTCATCTGCATCCAACTATTTTTAGCTGTACAAAACAGCTTGTTTTGCTGCTTGATATTGCAAATTGGTGTGTCTTACCATATTATTTTAATGTATTATCTTAATTATGAACACAGTGGTTTGTAGTGCAACAGTTTTACTATTTACTGCACGTTGTTATTCTTCTCGTTATTTCCCTATAGCGGCTAATAAACCATAAGTCTTACCCATAGGCTTACTTCTGTGTTGAAGAATAAGGTGGATAACTAAATTTATGTGTATTGTGCTAAGTGCTAGGAAGAATAATTAGTGTTTGCAATTTACAAATATAAACCGTCGGCATGTGATATTTGTCAAATGATTGGTATGCAAACTACATGCTTCTCTTATCAGTACGAGCAATTTAAATTCTATAATATGGGGGGGGGGGGATACTATGGCTACCGTCAATTATTTGGTTATTAAAATTCTTCAAAATTTGTTCTTTTGTGTTCAACAGAAGAAAGAAACTCATACAGGTGTCAAACAACTTGAGGGTGAGTTTCATTTGGGGGAAAACTATCCCTATCATAGTTGAACTCGTTGGTACTGTTAAAGGAGTAGTTCACTTCCAGGACAAAAATTTACAGCTAATGTACTCATCCCCTTGTCATCCAAGATGTTCATGTCTTTCTTTCTTCAGTCGTAAAGAAATTATGTTTTTTGAGGAAAACATTTCAGGATTTAAAATGGACTTCTATGGTGCCCCAGAGTTTGAACATCCAAAATGCAGTTTAAATGCAGCTTCAAAGGGCTCTATACAATCCCAGCCAAGGAAGAGCAAGACAAAACAAGCGTTTGAGGTTAAAAAGTATATAAATTGTACATTTTTTCGCTAGATAAGTCCCTTCTTCCTAAGCTGGGATCATTTAGAGCCATTTGAAGCTGCAATTAAACTGCATTTTGGAAATTCAAACTCAGGGGCACCATAGAAGTCAATTATATGGAGAGAAATCCTGAAATGTTTTCCTCAAAAACCATAATTTCTTTACGACTGAAGTAAGAAAGACATAAACATCTTAGATGACATGTGGGTGAGTACATTATCTGTAAATTTTTGTTCTGGAAGTGAACTACTCCTTTAAAAGAAGCAGGTATTTTGAATACCAATCATTTGGCAAATATTGCATGCCAACGGTTACAATTAGTAAATTGCAAACACTATGCATTCTTCCTAGTAAAAATGGTCAAAATGGTATGACTACAATTGAAAAATTTCTCTGTTAATATATTTTTATTGCAGTTTATCACTGTGATGGCAAAGCTGAATTTTCAGCAGACATTACTCCAGTTTTCAGTGTCGCATAATACTTCAGAAATCATTCTAATATGCTGATTTGGTGCTTAAGAAATTTCTTATTATTGTCAATGTTAAAAATGATGGTACTGCTTATTTTTATTTATTTATTTATTTATTTTTTGGAATCTGTAATACAATTTTTCAGGATTCTTTAATAGAAAGTTCAAAATATCAGCATTTTGTAGCATTATAACTACTGTCACTTTTGATCAAACATTAAAAAGACAACAACATACTAACCCCAAACCATTGAACAGTAGTGCGTGTGTAAGCTCTAAAAGCAATCCTTAGTAGAGTTTTTGTCAAATAAAAGTGTTTATAAAAGCGTTCACATCTCTAAGGCCAAAAAGAGGCCAACGGCCATTGATGCATATTAGGTTTCAGCACCGCAGACAGCACTAAGTAGGACTTCTTTATTGCATATGTGGATCGAAACTCTAAGACAGGTAAGTTTCCTATTAAGATTTGTGTTAGTCTTACGCAGCGGTATTTATACGGAGAACAACACGGAGAGACGCAGAGTATAATAACAGAGGTGATTTTCCAGCTCCCATCTGGACAGAGCTTCCTGAGAAACGACCTGAACGACAACAGCAGTGATTCGTGAAGAGAGGCGAGCGCCGCTCACGACGCAATCTTGAACTTGTTTCCCTTCTCCCACGGGAAGAGCGCAGTGGATTCTGCTCCTTTTCTCTCGCTGATGGGCCTGTCCTACGGTTAGGCAGCATGCGAATGCCAGATTTTAACTGAAAACCCCAAGACGCAGGCCCTTCTTCACAACCCGACACTGCTCTACTGAGAATCCAGCAGTTTTATGAATTAGTCAAATAAGCGTGGAGCCAGAACTTATTGCAGTATGATATTCTTGAATTTGACTCTGGAGAACGGTTCATGTCCACTAGACTCATCTCCACTTAAGACTTACTATGACTCTGACTTAATCTTTGGGGGGCTCATGGGGGTGTTCTTCGGTTTACTGCATGAAGGATGTGTGGATCAGAATGTGGACGATGAAACATTATCATACCGGGCTAAACGATAGAAGCCTGACATTTTCCAACTGCTCTCATTGCATCGTATTTGCTATCGACAGAGCACATCATATTTCTTCCTCCTATCCAATTACTTCACATTTGAGCGTCATAAATACTGTGGAAGAGAGACCAAGGGAGGAAATTTTGAAGGCCCATTGTTCCTGCGTGCTGGCTTGGATCGAACTTCCCCTACCAAATCTTAATCTGAGCAGTTATAAGTGACAAACTGGCTTCAGATTAGCAACACAGGGCAAACTCTGCCAGCAGCACTGATGGAGGAAAGGAAACTGCTGAGCTCGTAAGTCATCCGAAAACTATTCCAGACAAACACTTTATCTGACACTCAGAGAAGCACTGAAACATGTGTCTCAAGCGCAGGCAAGATTTTTGACTTTAGGGGTCCCTGTACATGGAAAGTTTATTTCTGCGTCGTGTGTCAATCTTTAGATTTATTACGTATGGCTAATTGATTTTATTGCAGGAAAGAGGAAAAACTGCCCACATGCATATGTTTAATGCATAACCCGGTCTTGACGTGAACGCACTTTTACTGGCAGTGACACGTTCGTGCTAATTCAGACCGAGCTTCTGAAGCTCTCAATGGAGACTCAAAAATACCACGCCAAATTGAATGAATTTTAAATTTGCCATACCGATGTACTGAGATCCATGTGGAATATTTGAAATACGTTAAGGTGAGCATGGCCCATAATTCATGGTGAAGTATGAGGATGATGATCTGTGCAGGTTTAGCTGTGCTGAAGAAGCCCTTGTCTCGGATGTTGCACGTGGATGATGTGTTGAAATTGCGGGATATGCATGTAGGAAATGGACAGGAAAGGGCCTGACCAAATGGATTGGTTCTGCTGGACGTGCGTCCCATTTGCTTCTGGTCCGAAGCAGCATATGCTGTACAGCTCAGTGTATCAAATGAAACCTGTATGCCACCGCAAAACTCTGCCTGTGGCTGTATTTGTCAAAGAAGTTTACAGGATTTTATAAATGAAACAGTTGTGAGTCTGAGTATACATAATTTAATTCAAGGAATAGGTAAGCATTATGGTCTTATATGTAAGGAGCATAATAGTTTAAAATTCAGCTTGATTGTAAAACATAAAATAGTTTCAGATCATAATAAATATCCAAGCAGTTTATGTATTTTTTATTTTATTTCAGTTTATTTGATTATTTATTGGTCATATGGAACATTTGTTTTATTGTGTTTTTCCTCTGAGGTCTATTAATAATATTTCTAAAGTGTTTTTGTGCATCTGGGCTACAAAAGTCATAATTTATTTTTCATGAGCCTTTTTTTACGCCCTGTCTCATACGCTTAGAATTAAGCAAGCTGTTTTGCACTGTTGTGCCTTCGCATGTGAACTGGAATACACTAATTTAATGCACTTAGATATTTATTAATAATCAAAGCCTGATTCACAGTGTGTTGATTCACAAAACAATGTGATGCACGTTTTTTTTTTAGTTTAAACTTAATTCAAATGTTATTTTCTTACTAGGGTTGGGTATGGAGAACCAGTTCCAAATTTCGAAGAACAGGGTATTGGATAAGACACGTGCATTTCGTTTCCACTAAACGATTCTTGGGTTCACATTTTAATGTGATTTTAAATGATTTACACGCAGGAAGGGAAAGAACTTAAGCACTGTTTGCATGCAGCGCACACGTCCAAAGCACGAGCACAGAGAACAGCGATCCCAGTGTGGGACTCTTTCAGTCAGAGTTGTGCGACACTTGATCACCGCTTACTGATACCATAGGAATGAATGAGAAGCTGAATCCAACTTGTCGCAAAAAGTCAGTGACTTCTCTTATAAAACAGCCTTATTTTGTGGTAAATTACAAGTATTGTTTTGTGTAAAACAGGTTGAAGATTAGCAGATAGGCTGTCAATTCATAAAATGATAAGCTGTTTTCTCTAAAAAGCTACAGCCGCTCCTCTGTTGACATCTATTAAAAAAACGGCCTCTTGTCTCCTTTTCCACGTACCATTGCATAAATGTTGAATACTCAACCCTATTTCTAACACTAGGATGCTGCTGGTGTTTTTTCTATTTATTCATGAAAAAAAAAACAAGTTACTGACTCTGAGTGAGTCACTCAGTTATATACCTGATTAATTCAATACCATTTGATTCATTCACGAATGAAACAAGTGGCTGTTTCTATGAGTGAGTCACTAAATCATTCACTCAGACGATTTGTTTAAAAACACTTATTCATTCAGGAAAGAAACTACTGTGTGTTGCTCATGGACTTGCTCATGCCGGAACAAAAATAGACAAAGTAACTGGCAATGTTTTGTCTAAAATATGAGCCCTGTCCACACAAACACAAGTATTTTCAAAACCGCAGCTTTTTCTATGCAGTTTGGCCATTCGTCCACACGCAAACGTAGTATCAGGTCACTGAAACTGATCCTTTTTGAAAACTTCTGGCAGGGTGAAGATTTGACAGCGCTTTATAACATGTTTTCATGTGGACTTTTTTTTTTTTTTTTTTAACAAAGGAGGAAAAACTATGTTTATAAAAATACCCATGTACATGTGGACTAGGCCATAGTTATTTAACATTAACTTTTTTGTAGCTTTGTTTAAAAAATTCTAGGTTATTTTTATATCAGAGATCAGAAATTGCACTTACTTTAATTTATAAAAAATCTTAATGATATTATCTATTTTGTTTTTATTCTGTTGATAGGAAAAAAAACTGTAACACATCGCACCTTCGCTCGTATCAGACTCCACCTTGACACCTGTCAATCATAGAGTCCGATTCTGTGCTCTCTGGTTCGCCAGGGCGTGACTCTCCCCCGTAAAACACACACTGTGTGATGCACAACTTCCCTTTCCTGCCGACACACAGCTGCGTGTCTGAGGCTTGGCGTTCTGCTCTCGTAAATCAAGGCTTTCTGCAGCAGCAGGATCCAATCAGGCCCAGGTGGAGGCCCAGGGGGCAGCTCGGGGGCCAGGCCTGGGGAATACAAGCTCTGTAGTGGACACCAGAAGAGACTAAAGGCCCTGTGCAGGAGAAAGTGCAGAGGACCCGAACTGGAACCGTGAGGGATGCCAACAGGCTGGAACACCTTGGGGGGAAGATCCATCACATCAGTGCTAACCTCAGGTTTCTCTTGTACTTTTTCATGCACACACCCATTTTTGTGTTCTTTGTTTCTCCGTGATGTGCCCATACATACTTCTTTCAACAACTTATCCCCCAAACACACACAGACATACCCACAACCCTCTGATGGTGTCTCCTCACAGGAGAAAGAGCTTGCGAGGGAGGGGTGAAGGAGGGATGTTGATGAAAAGTGGCACAGGCCCACGGAATGCGATCAGGCCTCCACATCTGCAGGAAAGACGAAACCGGCCTCCCAATTTTACAATGATGATGTCAGCCTGCCTACATGACAGTGTGTGGCTGAGGTGCCAAGTTTCTCCTCTTTCGCTTTGTTTTTTTTTCTTTCTTTTTTTTCTTTCTCTACCCTTTTTTCACTGTCTTTTCTGTTCTCTGTGTTCCCCCTTCCCCCTTCCTTTCTTCCTTTTTTTGTGTCATTTTTCCTTCTGTTCACAGAGAAGCCTGGTTGTATGTATTATAGCATGTAACTCACATGGGACAGTATTAACCACGCTTTCATATGGGGGGAATTGAGAGCTGGTAATTTCTAATTTCGGAAAGGATTACTCATATACTGTGTTTTTGGAGTGGAGTCAGCTCATCTTTATGATTAGCAGCACTGCTGACCTCAATGTCTGATTGAAACAGAACCGCACAGGTGCAATATGGTTTACGTTCTGTTTTTATGTTTTCAGAGATTGACGTTGTAAATGGCTGTATACACGGGACAATTATATCCTAATTTATGTACAGTCAATTAAGATATACTAAGATGTATGCCCATGTTTTTGATCTCATGATGAAAACGTACCTGTGGGAACATTTTCACAAGATGCGAAATACATATTGTCAAGTACGTTTTGTGACATATTTGATGTGTTTTTTTATTTTCCGGAACAGATGAGTGTACAAATGGTTTTATGTGACGCTGGTTTAGTTCTGACTTGAAATGTCGGTTGAGTGGCGCTGTAACTCTATTGCTCCGTGATGTTTTAAACTAACGCACCATCTGCACTAAACCTAAATCTACCCGATAGTATGAACAAAAGTGAACGTGATGTAAAAACACAATCACAAACACGCCGTTTCATCATGAGTCTCATGAGTTTTTCACAGGATTTGTACCCAAGGATTCCGCATCCTAAGTCAAATTACGTGCCGGCACAGCTATCGAGCAAGCTTCTTATGTCCGGAAATCATAACTGTGTAGGAAAACGATTACAAGTGCTCTCTGTTTTACTGCCTCTAGTGTTAATTTCTGTTGAAAACTGCAGTGATATGTACTTTTTGGTACGTTTTGCTTCCAACAGGTGAACATGAGATCAGGTCATTCTTTTTTGCTACTGTCCATTATTTTATCATTGTTTTATTTTTGATTCACTAATCAATTGGTAATTAATACAGATATCTTCTAAATTATCATTATTAATTTATTTATTCATTTTTGGACAGTATTGGCGAATCTTTAATTGCAGCACTCAAATAATATCAAGTTTTGGGAATAAAACTTCTCTGTAATTATAATTTATAATCATTTATAGTAATAATCTGTATTGAACTAAATTTACATTATGTGTTTGTGCTGAAAAAGAATGCAAATTACTTCTCAACTATTCAAAAATGTTTTGAAAGAAGTCACTTGACCAAAATACAGTAATAACAGTAATATTGTCAAATATTATAACAATTTAAAATAACTTTTTTCTATTTTAGTACATTTTAAAATTTAATTTATTCCTGTAATGACAAAGTTACATTTTTTAGCAGCCATTAGTCTAGTCTGAAATGTCTAATATATTATAATTTAGTGCTCAATGAACATTTATTATTATTATAGATAATAAAACCCAGTAATATTTTTGTGAAAATCATGATTTTTTCTTTGATGAATAGAAATAGAAAGTATGGAAGCCTGTTTTTACCACTAAATAAAAAATAAAAATGGGTAATTGCGGCTTTTTATTTCACAATTCGACTTTTTTCTGGCAATTGCGAGTTTACATCTTGCAATTATGACCCTTTTTACATAATTTCATGATACAAACTCACAATTCTGACTTTTTTCAGAGAATTTTAAGATATAAACTCGCAACTGCGTGTATAAAGTCAGAATTGTGGGAAAAAAGTCAGAATCATGAGATATAAACTCAATTGCGAGTTATAAAGTTTTTTTCTCGCAATTGCGAGTTTATATCTCGCAACTCTTTTCTCTCAATTCTGACTTTTTTTCTCAGAATTGTGAGATATAAACTTGCAATTGTAAGTTATAAAGTCCAATCCGATTTTGAAAGAAAAAAAGACTGATATGTTCCTAGAATTGCAAGTTTATATCTCACAATTCTGGAAGTCACAACTGTGAGATATAAACTCGCAATTCTGAAAAAAAAAAAAAAAAAATCTGAATTGTGAGTTTAAATCGTACAATTCTGACTTTATTTCACAGAATTGCAACTTTATTTCTCAGAATTGCAAGACATAAATTCTGACTTTATAACTTGCAATTGCAAGTTTATATCACGCAATTCAGAGAAAAAAAAAGTATTTTGTAGCTTTATAAATGTTTTTTTTACTGTCCCTTATTATTATTTAATGGAAATGGGAGATCTAACTACAACTTGTTAGTGGTATGATTTCATTGTCTGGTACTGAACGCTAAGATAGTCTTTGCTTAGCCCAATAGTAGTTGTAGAAGACTCAGAAATATAAACCAGACTGTAAAGAAACTTGAATGAATGAATTATAGACTTCATTCATTTCTCTTCGACGTACACTTGTAAACACCATTGAAGCCGGTGACCGCAGATGCAGGGAAAGTCCCTTTGATTGGCATTTGGTGACACTTGCCACCCAGGGCAGGTCGACCCTGCAGAGTCTAGCTTGGTAGTGCTGATGACAATTCCCGTATGTTTTTCTTGTGTGAAGTCTCTCTTTATGAGAAACAGCTTTACTCTTGTGCTTTTCATGGGAAAAGGATCCAGATTCCACTTCACAGTGAATGCGTGTGGTGAGGAAGCAAGCGTTTCAGCATTATTCCAATCGGTTCGGTTTAATAGAATATTATTATAATTCTTTTGTGCTCAAAGTGCTGCGACACCAACATAATGAAGTCATAAATTACATGCCGTACTTCTCCGTTTTCAGGGGCAGGAAAAAGATGACTTTCATCTAATTTTACCTCAATGAAATAAAGATGGAAACTTTTTGCTCTCATTGTGCCAGTAGCAATGGCTTTTTAAAATAAGAGCAGAGAGCAAAACATAGTCCCTTGACAAGATGACTGGGACTTTGCCAAGAAAGAAAGTGGTGAAAAATCCATTCTGCCTACCTGGGGGTCACATGCAGTTAGCCTGAAACTTTGATCAACAGTAAAGAAAAGTACTTTCCCCTCATTTCAAATGTCCAAGCAGCAGCTGTAGAGGGATTAGATTTACATATTAAGGAAAACAGGACGAAAGGATGGAGAGATGGAGGCATGGAGAGGAAGGTTTGTGTTACAGACTGAGGCTCCAAATGGAAGCATTTTACTGAACTGATTCTGCTGGGCTACTTTCAACACCAATCAGCATTACAGTGTTAAAAGAGCTAGCACACACACACTCGAACACACACTTACATACGAAATTCTGTTCACAGTTTGCTGTGGGCTACACAAACATACAAAATCTGTTTGTTGTACATTCTGTACACACACTCACTCCAAACATTTCTTCCAAAAACATTCACACAACACTCTGTGCCCATTATTTCATCCACAGTTTCATCCGGTATGTCAACAGGGGTTTGGATGGATCTCACTGGAAAAGTATTTTTGGTGCATTGACTTCACTGTAGATCCAAAAGCAGCAGCAAATGTTTTATTTTAGGGAAGGAAATAACAGGACGTGTTTCTTTTTTAGTTTGAAGCAGCAACAAGGTGCATCATGCGCCAGTCCGGTTAATTTAGAAAGTGTCCGTGGCACATCTGATATGCATTACCGTACGCTGGAGTCCCTGACGCTGTAAGGCCGCAGGTGTGAGCGGGTGTGCTGCTCTAAAGTGTAAACAATATACTGTGTGGTCGTAAACAGTGGACACGTTCAGAGCGTATCTCTCATCTGTAAAGCTCAGACTTCTGGACGAATCAGGTGGCGAAACCGACAGTGGTGATTTTAACTCTTTGATTTAGGTTTATTTAGTTCTTGCGGCCTCGGTTGTCATTTCTCTAAAGCACGAATATGACCACACACATACTTAAAGAGGGTTTCCTGGGTAAAAAAAAAAAAAAAGATACGGCGCTCATACGCACACGCCGGTGACAGCTCTTCTCCGTATTTGGCTGTGTATCGCCAGGCTTCAACAGCATGATTGAGTTATTTTCTGGAACAATAGCACAGGATAATCTCTGCGTCCTTCACATTCATCTAGGAGTCTGTATTCAAAGGAGGAATTCTCTTTTTCTCTCACTGGATGTGTGTATTTCACTCTCTCTCTCTCTTTCTTTTCCTCCTCATCTGTTCTACATTTTCTTCTAATTGCCATTTTTCAAGTTACAGTCATCTGTTATTGTTAGGGTTAAAAATGTCAATCACACAAGTACCAGAGTTCTGCGTGTGTATGTGTGTGGGTAAAATGTCTTGTTTCCATCTTGTTTCCACTCAGACATGTGGAGATGTGGCAGATGTGTCCTGTTTTTGTTTCAAGGTGATGTTGGTGTAAGAAAAGGCCCTTGCTAGCTTGTGGTTTTGCATTAGTACATGGTTTGGGCGATTACATCTTCTTTTGTTTCTGTATGATGTCACACCTTCGACTAGAACCTGGCGGAAAGATGTTTTGTGCGTTTTTATAGCAAAAAATTGAAAAGGCAATTTTCTAAATGTAGATGGATTAATAAACACCTTCAACCTTTCAAAATAAGTAATTAGGTTGAGTAACCTCTCCTGCATCCGCTTTTGAGACTGTTATTTTTAGTAAAAGATAACAACTTATTTTTATCTTCCCCTCTGTTTCTTTCTCAGCACGTTTCTGCAGGTTATGGAAAGCATGTGTGGTTGAGGCAGATATGTTACTGGGATTCATTTAGCCATGTAAGTGTTACTAATCAGATCCTGACTACTTTTGTTTTTCTTTTCTTCTTCCTTTCCTCTCATTTTTTTTTTTCTCTCCTCGGTTTTGGTGGGATGATGCCAGCTTCCTTTTCCTCTCGCCATGTCAGACCATCTATGGGAGCGAAGCAGACCAGGAAAAGCTCATTAAACGAATGAGGATATTGAGGTTATTCGGCCCAGCCAGCGCTGGTAATAAAGGCTCATATATTGTGGGTCCGAGTGAGTGGGAAAACAGGGGTCCCGCATCAAATCAGACATTTTTTCTTACCTAGAAATCTCTGTGCACATTTTTATGTGTGTTTTTCTTTGCTTTTAGTTCCCGGGTGTATTAAATAGGCCTTGCTGTTAGTCATGTGTCCCAGAATCCCTGCTTTTCGTGGTGACCAACGTTCTGGTCTCAGTTTCACAAGGTGTGTTCCAATAATTCTCTGAAATATGTAAATACGTCCCCATTTCAGCTAAATAATCTGCTAGAGTGCATAAATGTGTGTATGGGTTTACATTTTCTAACCCTCAATGTTATAATTAAAGGGTTAGTTCTCACAAAAATGAAAATTCTGGCATTAATTACTTTCCCTCATGTCGTTCCAAACCCATAAGAACTTCGTTCATCTTCAGAATACAAATTCAGATATTTTTGATGAAATCCGAGAGCTTTCTGACCCTGCATAGACAGCAATGATACCACGTTCAAGGACATCGATAAAATAGTCCATGTGACATCAGTGGTTCTAACTTAATTTTTATAATTTTTACTCTTGTGAACACACGTCGAAGACGAGAAAAGAAATTGTTGAATAAAGTCATTCTTTTTGTTTTCTTTGCACATAAAATTTTTTCTCATAGTGTCATAAAATTAAGGTTGAATCACAGATATTTTTACAATGTCCGTACTACCTTTCTGGGCCTTAAATATTGTGTTGCTGTCTATAAAGGGTCAGAAAGCTTCTATTCATTAAAGAATCCTAGAAAAAAAACTTTCCACAAAATATTTAACGTAATGGTTTTCAACATTGATTAATAAGAATTTTTTCTTAAGCACCAACTATTTACGATTTCTGATGGATCATGTGACACCAAGGACTGTAATGGTAATAGCTGCTGAAAATTTTGCTGGTAACACTATTTTATGATCTCTTAATTAGTTGCATATTAGCATGCATATTACTAAAATATTTGCCATTTATTAGTACTAATTAAGCACATTTCAACGCCTTATTCTACATCCCTAATCCTACCCAATACCTAAACTTAACAACTACCTTACTAACTATTAATAAGCAGCAAATTAGGAATTTATTGAGGGAAAATCATAGTTAATAGTGAATAAGTGTTCCCTATTCTAAGGTGTTGCCATCACAGGAATAAATTACATTGTAAAATACATTAAAATAGAAAACAGTTATTTTAAATTGTAATAATATTTTACAATGTTATGTTTTAATATATTTTTGATCAAATAAATGCAGTTTTGGTGAGCATACTGTAAGTAATTATTTCAAAAACATTAAAAATCTTTTCACTCTTAAACTTTTGAATGCTAGTATGTATGTATGACACAAGCTGCCACTTGAAATCTCACATTATGTGTGCATTTATTTATTTGGATTCATCTGGACACCCTGTTTCCTCCACACACTTATAGATGGAACACTTATAGATCTATTCTTATAAGAATATATGGAGAAAAGAGAGAGAGATTGAATTTATTTTCATTGTCAAACTTTGCCCACAGGTCTTTCTATGCTACATACATCGCATTCCACAGCGTTCCAGCAACCATCAGGTGTTCCATTTGCTTCCCTCTGTGCTCCCTGGGAAATGTGGTTTGCGGGACACCCACGCAATCAGGATGCTCATTTCACGCTGTTCATGCGGTGGGATTTATGTCATACGTTGAGTTTTTTTCTCTCTCTCTCTCTCTCTTCTTTCATTAAAGCTTGTTTTTAACTACCACTCAGAAATCCAGCCCTTTTTCTGTGAGTCTGCCTCCTGGAACAGTCACTGGAAATGACACCTGCGTCGCAGCCGCGATGGCTATAAAATGACAAATTCGAAAAGGGGAAGGAGAAAAAGCGAGAATGAAAGAAAAAGCAGGAGAGAAAAAAAAAGCGTGTGACGGGAGAGCAGGGTTTTCTCAGCGCTGGTAGGAGCAGATGGTGAGCACATTTTGCACATCATTTGTGAATGATTTCAAAATCTATTTATCTATTCCAAAGAGATCGCTGGAATCCCCATCTGCCTGTCTTTTTTCTCCTCTCTTCTATAATCGTTTCCATCCCTCCATCTCACAGCGTTGCAAGTGGAGAAGAGGAGGAGGCTGGCTCGGCGAGAGAAGAAGACAGAGAAAGAGGGGCCTCCATCATAAAGAATGTAATACTGCCACTGTTGAACATCAGCAGGGAGCTACAGGCAGAAGCCCTTCAGAGTGAGTGATTGACTTTAATGTAAATCACAGGTCTGACAGACCACAGCACAACAGGAACGCTCCAAACTCGGTGTGCGTCTGAGCATATGTAAATACGCATGAAACTTGTACATAAACATGCCACTTTGCTTTTGAGAACCCTGCGAGACCCCCACGTAAACACTCTTACCCGCAGTCCCACCATAACCGGCTTCACGTTGGCAAACGTTTAAATCGGCCTCGGATTTCCGTGCAGCTACATGTGTCTATCGAATTAGCATCTGAAAGACACTTCATCATTACAATGTCCTGCAGATATTCCGAGTCAGATATCGCTAAGCATCCTGAACACGAACAAATCATGGTTAGTGATTGTGTTTGGACGCTCGTGTGTTTGTTTTGATTGGTCCCTCCAGCATGCTGGCATCCGAGCGTGACTTTTCATCTTCCTGCAGACCTACGTACAGCGGCTGTGCTTTACAAATAATGCTCGCCTAGCACATCCATCAATGAGGGCTGCACTGCTGTAATGTTTTGTCCAGATCGAGCGTTTTGCGTCTTTGAAGTGTCCTTCTGGTCTCCCGGTGTCCCCGTCGAACACATGAGCACGGAGGAAAAACAATTACCAACAGCGAGAGGAAAGTACATGCTACTGGGTCCACACAGCGAGGCGCAAGGATATAAATCTCTCTTTTATTCAAGGGCCTACGCTTTGGTGTTAAATCCCACAATGCTGCATTGGGAACATGAAGCAGATCTACGAAACGAACAGCCGTCAATTGCTTCTCTACTAGTTTGTAAGAAAAGAAGCCGAGCAATCGATCAAACTCCTGTTGATCGTACTGACAGATATTTCCCGTTCCCGGGACGTTAAACGCATGAGTGGTTTGATATAGCGGATTCCAGGATTAAGGCCGTTTGCAGGTTTCTCTGTAAGATCTGCGGAAGGGTTTTGTCTGGTCTGAAGGCCACATGTGCAGTGTTTGTGTCTGTATATCCTCCACTTGTCACTTTATAACCCATAACAAAATTATTACAACTCCTGACACTTAATTATCCTGATTTAATATCCTGCGGTCTCTGATGATACTGGTTACTGTAACTGCCAGGGAAGCACAAGCTCATGTTTTCTTAAGCCTTTCAGAATTACATCATTTCCTGTGTGAGCATCCACAGATGATGAAACACTCGTTGTATGACCTGCTGTCGTATAATCCCAATGACAGCATAAAAGACAACACTGTGTCCATAAAAAGCGACTGTACGTTTGAAGACTAAACGCATTTGCAACAATGCATTTGGCGAGAATCCAGTCGCAACTGCAGTGCGTCACATTCTGCTTTTTTGACTCTTCCTTAGCGATCAAAATATGTTTTTCCAAGAGTTATGTTCATGTCCTTGAGAAACACAACCACTACAAAGGCTAAAAATGAGTAGGAGGGGGAAAAAAAGAGCGAAATGAAACGCTGAAACATACGGGAGTCCACGGAGCACAAAAGACGCCAGCGCTTTAATGGGTTCCATATCGGAATTTCTCGAACTGCCAATCACAGAACTGAATGACATCATCTTAAACTCTGTTACACAACAAACATGTATTCAAGCAAATAATCTAATATAGGAATCATTGTTGGCGTAGACAAGACAATTGATGTGTTCCATATCAGATTTTCTTTACAGTGCAGATTGACAGCTGTAATATGACTGGTGTAGGAATATCTTTAGCTCAGCAGTGACATGTAAAGGATGGGTTCGGATATTGAGGGTAAAATTGTGCAGCTAGTAACGACTGGGAATTGTTACAGCAGATGTATGGTACTGAGCAGTTTAATAACAGAAACAATGTGTATTTTGAAAAGTGCTAAACAAATATGACTTGAACTGACTGGAAGACAAAATATGATACTGTGCCCTTTGGCTTTCATACTATATACAAAAGCAGACATGAACGACATGTCTTAAATGAGTAAATGATAGTTTTAATTTTGTAGTGAACTGTCCCTTTAAAAGAACTTTTATGTGCTACTCCATTGCCTTGATCAGCATATTCTTGTATAAGTTAATGCCAAACCCTCTTGAAAAACAGCTCTCGGATTTAAGTGCGTAAAGTGCAAGCGGGCTTCCAAATAACAGGTGATTTCAGAGTCGCCTGCCATCTGTAGTCTTATGCAATGAAGTGTTTATTACGTCAGCACTTTTAAGTCAGACCACCAGAAACCTTCCTCTGTGCTTTTGTTTCATGCCAGTATGGACTCAACAACTGGTTGGAAATTGCGAAGCCGATACAAATAACAGCTTTTGTGGCGGCTCCTGACAGCATCCAAAAGTCAATTTGTGATTCGCAGGTGGTTCAAATTGAAATGTAATCAGGCTAGACTTTATTGCAATGGGCATTAGAAACCATTCTATAAAAATATTAAATGTCATTATTTAAATCTCCCAGTACAGTTGAGCAAATTGCAGGCGTTGAAAGCTTATATGATTATATAACCTTATTATTTTTATTCTGAGCTATTCCAAAGCCCCCACAGCCACCTGGAGCGAATAGACACCCAGCGATACTTTAATTTACAATTACTTACAGTAAATTAGAATAAAAATATATCTGCCGGACCACCCTAGCCTCTTAAATCAAACCATATGCGTATATATTGCTTTAAGATCAAATGTAAAGGGCGTGATTTTGCAATCAGTCGCCTAAATTTCTCCAGAGGGTTGTTTTCACCCAATAATGCAACTGGGCTGTGGTACAGGATGAACACCCCTCTGAGGAATGCTGGGAAATGCAGTGCGCTCTGGTTAAGAAAAGAAGGAAGAATGAAGCACATGTAGGTGTTTTCATTGGAAAGTTCCAAACACAATTACATAGGTATTGTTCATATGGACTCAGACGAGTTCAGCTTCTTTCTCGTTGGCTTTGAGAAAGCCAAATTTTATGGGTTTTATTCTGGGTTTTCAGACCCTAAGGGACTTGAAAAACAAATTTGATTATCTAAATTGTAATGACAGACATCAAATGAGTAAATAAATAAATGCAGGGGGAAACGTTCATAACATTATCTCATGGTATTTAATTTTAGACAGATGCTGTGAGAACAAGCAGTATCAGTCTGACAGTGGGCTTGTAAATCTCAGCTGGGTTAAAATTAATTTTTTTTAAATACATAATATTCACTAATATTAATTTTGAATGTATTTCTTAAAACCAAAGTATGCTTTCAGACGTATTTTCTCCTTTTGCTCCTGATAAGTGGCAGAAATCAGCATTAGCAGTAATTCTCAACAAACTTGATCTAATGAGAAAAAGAGATGTCTTTCTCTGGCAGAATCTGTCAGTTTATGATGGTTATTTTTGGGGAAACTGCATTAGAGCAATAGCACAGATTTAAAACCAGTAATTTAATTACTGCACTTGGTTTTTAACAGTTGTCCAGAGAGTAGTAAAGTAGTAAATCTTGGGTTTGTGTGTGTAAGTGTTTGTTTATAAAAGGTAAACTTTCAGACTGTATTCAGGATGTTTACGTATACTACTATTTAAAAGTTTGGGGTCAACACGTTTATTTATTTTTTAATTAATCCTAGGGCCTTCAACTAAAGATTTTTCTGGTCGACTAGTAGTCATTAATTTTAACCATTAGTCGACTATTAGTTGCATGTTTATTAATAAACCATATAAGTCATAATAATGAACCTTTAATTGCCTACATAGCCTAATAAATGCAAAAAAAGATGAATGTATCAGAGAAAAACAGCAAGGAGACTGCATTAACATTTTAATAATTTATTGATAAACTAGTGCTTTCTTTGTTTCCGGTTTAAGAGATGAAGTTGGCGACAGCAACTCATCATCTCTGCAGTAGTGATCTACTTTTAAGTGAACCAATTCAAATAGAAAACAAATATTCTCAGATTATGTAATCTGTACATGTATACAGGATACATGTATGGATTACATAATCTGAGAATATTTGGTTTCTATTTAAATTGGTTCATTTAAAAGTAGACTTTTTAGTATATATATATATAGATATATTTTTCATGTCTGTAAGGCAAGTATACACAGAGTTTTGAAGTTTTGTGCTCAAGTTCACAGAGACCAAGACAGCTAAAAGTGCATTCTGTTTGCTTTCAATTTTTTTACAAAAGCGCAACGTTTCGTTGTTATTGTGAGTGCACACAAATAAACGTAGAGTTTTTACAGATTCGAAACATTTATTACTTTTATCTGTATGACCAAAAATGAGTATTTTAAAGGAACACTTTTTTTGGAAATAGGCTCATTCTCCAACTCCCCCCGAGTTAATAAGTTTTACCATTTTGAAATCCATTCAGCTGCTCTCCTGTTCTGGCGATATCACTTTTAGCATAGCTTAGCATAGATCATTGAATCCTATTAGACCAATAGCATCGTCTTCAGAAGAGAATGAGCCTATTTCCAAAAAAGGTGGAGTGTTCCTTTAAAAGCAAGTAACCGCACACTACTTTCTAGTTTCTACACTCTGCACAGATACTTGAATAGCGCACATTTTTCTAGGTTAACATTAGATAGAGCTGTCATGTAAAGTTGCTACTACATACATCTTTCAGATGAAAAGCCATATTTGAGGTCAATAAATGAAAGGTGAGCATTTGTCTTGCTTGATGTACTATATTACCACATAGACCAGCCATTAACGTTCTGTCTGTCACGAACTGCGTGACTTCGCCACTTCCTTTTTTTCTGCGACTAACCGACTAATTAAATTTTAGTCGACCAAGCCTCTTCTTGTCAACTAATGGGTAGTCAGCTATTAGGGGGGCAGCTCTAATCAATCCACAAAAATATTAAGCAGCTGAAGACACTGAAGACTTGTGTAATAGTTGCTGAAAATTCAAATATTACAATTTATAATATAATAAAATAGAAAACAGATATTTGAATTTCTAATAATATTTCACAATATTACTCTTTAATTGTATTTCTGATTAAACAACTCCAGTCTTGTTGAGCATAAAAGGCTTCTTTCATAATCAAACAAACAAAAAATCATCTTTTTTTGTGCTGTATCAACAGACTGACGTAGTGAGTGATGCACGTAGTTACAAAATCTTGACCTTCCCGCACAAGCGGTCACAGGAGACACATTTAAACACATGTTGTAAGCAGCAGTGTGTCTTGGTTGACCACATGTGATCTAATCGCCAGAGACGGATTTTAATACCATCTGTAAACAAGACCGTAGAGTGTTTCTATCCCAGTTGTTACGACTCTTGACTGAGAGTGACAGAGTGAGTGAGAGAAGTTCTCCGTTGTCCATATCAGAAAACCGGCCAAGAAAATGCCCCTAGCTAATTGTCCCTCTGTCCACACATACAACGCAAACTCGCTAAACAAACACAGATGCACGTAAAACAAACACGACTATTGTTTCTATTCAGTTGTGTAGAGAAATCGCTGATTTGTGCCACTGTACTCTACTCTGCCGGGTTCAGCCCTCCTAGCGGCCTAGTGGTTAATTTCGTCACGCTAAGCTCCCGGTGTCGTGTATGTCAGTTCATCAGAATGGTGTGTGAATTGGAAGCTGAACTTGCTTTCCAAATGACCGCGTTCCCTGGAGCTTGGCAGATAAAATCTGGAATGCTTACATTCTTGGTCCTTTCTTAAATAATTTTTTCACCTGCAGTAAATTGCATGTTATTTCCAAAAAGTATCTCTCCTATGGTTTACGTAAGCTCACAAAATATGCTACACATTTCACAAGACAGTAGTTTGGCTTGCCGAAGCGTGCTTGGGTGGGGAGGTACAACATTGCTGCGCAGACACTAAAAGAACAATTCAGAACAGTCCAGCTGAAAACACCCACTTCACTCCCGCGGGTCTTAACCCCAATACGAGTCCAGATGCTTTTATCAACTCTACACATACATCCAAGCACAAGCACCTAATAAATACTATGAAGAGGGACAACAGGATCAGGAGGTCACTCAAAACATTAAGTGCGTGTGTTCAAGTGTGTCTGCGTAGACGATGACTGATCTCCGTGTTAGTTAGTCATGGTGTGAGAATGCCATGAGGTTGTTTTAATTTAGATTTGTTCGTGCGTGTGGGTTTGGGGTGAGGACGTAGCAAGTATACGTTCTCATTGAACCAGAAGCTTTGAGTGACCTGATCTCATTTTCACCACCAGCATTAATCCTGTTGCATTGCTCCCGCTGCTGCTGCTGCTGCCACATGTGGTTTGTGTTTCTCTCCCAAAGAACCGACCTACCTATTTCCTGATTTCCAAACCCCTGATTGATAGCCGCTCTTTTTTTTGCCCCTTTCCTTCTTCTCTGATTCCTAGGTCTTGATCTGCGAAAGACGAGATGGGCATAGATCTCGGGTGGGAGAGGTTGAAAAACGAGCACCAGGCAGAAAGGTGTCCTTGGGAGACCCTGTAGCGTTTTATGAGGCGAGTTGTTTGAAATGCCATAACGTTTTATGAGGTGAAACACAGGTTTCACTTTAACCTGTGTAGAGTAAACGTATAGCAGAGGGCAAGATTGCATCCAGATGCATTAAACTGACCAGCGGACCCAAATCAAAACACATATGCACTCCTGGGCTACAGACATATCTCCTTTGACCTGGGAGGTTGTGTCCCAGTTTGGTAATATATTCTCGATAAGATCCTCTCCTGTTTCAGCGCAATCTAAAACTATGATAACAGAAAAATGGAGGGCCCTGTCTGAAAAACCCCTCTCTAATTCATGAACTGGTGAGGTCATATAATTAACAGCCTAGTTATCATAATATCAACATCGTCCGTCTCCAGTAGGATTGTGTTGCATTGGCGCAAATACAGGGGGAAGAATGTTAATGCTAATATTTATATACAAATAATAAGAACCAATTCATTTATAGTTTATGTTTATGCTTTATCACTACCGTTCAAAAGCTGGGGGTCATTAACATTTTTTTTCCTCGGAAATAATTACAGTAAAAACAGTAATATTGTGAAATACTATTACAATTTACAAAAACTGCTTTCCTTTTTTTTAAATATTACTTTTAATACTTCAGTCTTCAGTGTCACATGATCCTTCAGAAATTTTAACATGCGGATTTGCTGTTCAAGAAACCTTCAATTTTGTCAGTGTTGAAAACATTTGTGTTACTAAAATTTTTGTGGAAAAAACTTTAGACTTTTTGTTTTTCTTGATGAATATAAATTTAAATATATTTTATAAATTATTTTTATATTTCTGGTCCTCGAATCTGATTGGCTGATAGGAGAGTGACATTAGAGCAATATCAGAACTTCAACAGCCGCTTCACAGTTTGTAATCGTATCACTTTGCTTGCGGTATTTTTACAGCGAGTGTCATGGCGGATGTCCAAATGCAGTGTCATTTTATAAATATTACTATTTTGTGTCACAAAATGTAGTTCAAATATGCAGTTTGTTAATAAAAATAGCGTCTATTTGAAAATTTGCGCCTACGTTTTTGGACATGAGAGTTCCCAATCATCAGCAGCCATTCTACATTCATGAACACCCACAAGAGAAGCCTCACAGCTGGCTCTGATGTCTCTGTAGTGGTTAAACATGAGATATAATCTGTTTTGGGCAAATATAATGGGCAGTTTTTGGTCTCATTAATGTATTATTTGTCCCAGAGTAAATCGTTTTGGCAAAATGTCATTATGTTTATGTAAATTCAGTGCTGTATATCAGAGCGCTGCCTGTGTAATTTTGACTGAATTGCCTAGCAACTTTTATGATGGCTGTTGTTGTTTGTTCATTTAAATAAATATTAAATAAATAATATTTTAAATAATAGTAGTATTTAAAAGTGTTTAGTATTGAGAAACTGTGCGTGTGTTTGTGATGTTGATTTTAGTTACATTGTTCTGCCGGTAGAAGGTGACAAGAGGCTGTTTTATGAGTCAGCAGTAAAGACTTTTATACTGAAAAATTAGAAACGGAAGTTATTTTTAGTTTTAACCACAGCTTGACACAGCTAACAAATGCACTGAGCAGCACTGTCATCAGAAATCGCCCTTAACAGATGATATTAAGGATATTAACGTTGTACAGTTATAACTAAAAAACATAATTTAAAGGTCCCGTATTGTCAAAATCGAAATTTCCTGGCTTTTTTCATGACAACTGAGGTCTAGGGGCTATGTAACTACCATATGAGTTTCAAAACAGTCAATCCACAGTAAACTGCACACAGCTTGCTTAAAGTAGCTGTTCATTTTCACGAGCCGCTGTGACTTCCGTAACGATGTGACGTCCGATCTACTCAGTCACCGCCTTCAGTCACCACCCTGAGCACCAATCACGTCCCACCCTCCTTTTGTCAAACCCAGACAATATCGTGTCCATAACATTGCTAAGCAACAACAACACGGAAACTAATCTAGAAAACCCTGTTCAGTCGATAGATGTCGAAACTACATCATTGCACAGGCTTCAGAACAATGTGAATATAAGAGACCAGTGGCACGTCAACTTCAGCCTCTTTCACACAGCGATTCCGGTAAATACACGGATAATGTGTATCATGATTTGTTCCGGAATTGTTTAATTTGGTTCATTCACAGTTGTTTTCCGGAATCTGTGCGTGCTTTACACACAACCCATAAAGACATGTGACGTTTGGATGTGAGATGTAATGCGACGTGTACGTTTCACTAAACTGAAACTAACCTGAACAAACTGTGCTTCAGCGCTGATAGTGAGGAGCTGGCTCTGCCCGATCGCCGCTTCATTCCACTTTGCACGTATTTTTTCGTTGTGAAGAGTCTCAGGGTAACGTGCATCAGTGATGCGCGGGTTGACCCAAAATGAGCGGGTGCCCACGGTTACGAGTCATCCAAAAATATTTTTAATGATATTCCGGTCGTGGTCGGTAGGGTCGTTTGAAATATAGATGCCAATTACACCTTTGTAATTAATATACTAGACACAATTTTCTATGAAATACATAGACCTACACTTTATTGGCTGAATAATATTTACCTTTTGAATGTTGAGCATTATTAACTGTTGAATAAATGCTGACGCGGGACAAAATGCCCGATTTCTCAACACGTTCAACTGAGCAATGCCATTGTACCATTTTAATAGGCTACTTTTAAACACATATAGCTCAGTAATGTCAGTTTTATGTATTTTCTGAGAGGGGGTGGGATTTTTGTCAGGAAAGTTGTGGGTGAGACGCACACTTCGATTAGATTGGATAAAGCAGCATCTTAATTGTTAAGAAAATGGTATTCCTAATAAATGTCTAGAATATTTTGATTATGTCCAATGCTTCTCTTTCTTTTTGGAATTATTAGACACATTTCACTATGTCTTTTCAAATGCTGTCTGTTTAATTTCCTTAATTATAAAATTTCTAGCACTATTTTTAAACGTTTATTCAAGCATATACATTATCTCATGTATATGCTTGTTTAAAATCAGGGATATAAAACGAATTCCAAGTAAAAACGGTATTTTTTCTTTACATTTCCAGAGAGCGAAACAAACGAAATTAAACATTACTTAATAAATTCAAGGCACTATAATTTCCTTATTCATTTGATACAACTATTATAGCTATACAAATATAAAATAATATCATTTTGTCATATTCGTGATTCCTGAATTTATATATGAAACTGTTTTGAAGTGCATTCGTTATGTTTGTATAAGAAAATTCGGTAACCTAGCCTATTAAGTTGTTTTAATATTATTGATATTTTTTAGAAGAAGTTAGAAGTTAAGAAAAAATTAATTAGCTTGTAGTCTATGTATGTTTAGGGCTATAGGCTAATGTTTTTCTTAACTTTTATTACACTGTAGATCGAAATAAAATAATTCTTGATCAAATTTAACATCGGAGAATCACTGACATAATTTAGAGTAGGCCTACTTCGAAAACGAAACTATTTAAATCTGTATAAAGGAAAGACAAAATAAATCACAACAAGAACAATCTTGTAATCAAGAACATTTCTTTTGATAAAATTACCTAATTAATGCCGAATGATGTTTGACAGTGAATGCATCTCCACCGCATAGCCGCATATAATCGCTGGTGTCAGTCGCAAATATTAAACATGCGGGTCAGGAAGCGGGTCGGGTACAATTTTTTTTTTTTTTTTTTGCGGTCCGAGTTGCGGGCAGGTTATTGAAAACGTCGGTTGGGTTCGGGTTGTTTATACATTGACCCGCGCATCACTGACGTGCATCATCACTACAACACTGCCTTTATGGTTCTGGCTTTTGTTCACACAGCGCTCGTTCCCGTAATTTTCCAGAATCAGCGCGCATTGTGAAAGGGGCTTTACTAAAGCAACAGTTATGTAGCTTACTGCATTCGGTGTTTGAAAAAAAAAAAACATTAATGATCATTCTGAAATATCTTGTTGAGTATCAGCAGGCTAGGCTCTCTCTATGGCTCTGGGCTTGGCTTCAACGATACATGACCGTAGTTACCTGTGGTTGGCCTGGCTGTGCGTCACTCAGAAAACAACAGGCCAATCAGAAGAGAGGCTCATGAATATTAATTAGATGGGTCAAAATCGACCTGTTTTTGACAGAGCTCCTAAAAAAGGAGCTGTAAAAATATATTGAGATGGATTTTGGCACTTATACCGCAAATATATATTCTTAAGGACATCAACAACTAAAATAAACCTCCAGAAATGTGTACAATATGGGACCTTTAATGTGTCACATTGAAAATAAAGACATGTATTTATTCTATTTACACATGTTTTGGCTTGTAGATTAACAATTATGGTCTATATGATATATATTAATATTTGATGGATTCATGTAAATTAATGTAAAATTATGCATGTCTTTGGTTTATCAAGAACAGCGAATGCAGCTTGTGTACAGTAAGTATTTGCCATTGCAACGCAAGACTACTTTACAAAATACAGGTATAGAGACTGAATATTGTATTAAACAAACACTGTAAATTATCCAAACATTCTGATGTGTATTATAACCTTGTGTCTGTGTTTGTGATTGCGGTTTTATTTGTGGGTTGGATTAAGGGAACGGGCATTATGTCTGCAGGGGCTGAAACACAATCAGCACAGTAAAACAAGATCAGAAACTGGGACGAAAATCAGGTTTACAAATAATGATGTTAATAAAATAGGCCTAACTGTTGGCCTACTCCAAGCCTTATTCATTAAATATCATGGCAGCGATTTGAGATATGAAATACGGTCAGGAGCAGTGATACGAGCTCTTAAAGTCAATGTTGTGGAGCGCTCTATAATTGATGTCAGGCCTCTGTTAGATGTGAGCAACAATACGTTTGCATGATAAATGAACCTCACAGGGACAATGTCCCACGTGTCCTGTGGCTCAGAGAAGCGCGCTGATTATTTTGGGTGATTTGTTCCATGGTATTATGGTGATTCATAGAAATAGGTTTTGGTCTGTAAATACATATAAAACTTTATTATGCTTATAAAGTGCCCACTTTGAAGTCATAGGCTTCTGTGCAGAAAATAACTGAGAGAAATAGAGAGGCAGGGAGAGAGGCCAGATCTCCGTCCCGTATGACCCAAGTGTGACCTCATTTCCCCATTAAACATGCCAACTCTGGTCTCACACAGCAAAAGTCAACAATGATCACTTTTTTCTAAGAAAAACATTGATTATACATGAAAAACATGTACTTTTCCTTTGCAGAAATCTGTAAACCCACATGCTGTAGAGTCTGTGTGTGATGTCCAGTGCTCAGTTAATTTATGTTTTTTTTTTTTTTTATACAGCAGTGTTGGACAAATTTTAAAATTTAATTAGAATTAACTCCCTTTCATTTGATGAGTTGGATTTTTAATTAAACTAGTCATACCACACAAGAAGTTAAGTAGCAATAACAGGAAAAAGAACTTTACTGTATTGCAATTCAAAGAAATGCATTCTGGGAGATTAAGTTTTCCTTCCAACCTTGTCCTTTTTTCTTTCTTTTTTTTTTATTTAAAGTCCCTAAATTGAATTTTTTTGGCTTTATGAATATGTTAGCCTATAAACTGTTGTGCTCCAAAAAATTACTTTTGCATTAAGAAGATATAAGCATTCAAAACGTACAGTCTCTATCTGGATCAACGATTTTGATAACATTACCCTGCACTTCAGCTTCTCATCAAACTTTCTGTCCAGTCAAATGCTCTCTAGAATCCGAAAAGTCTTGCCCCCTACACTATAAATAGACTGATTCTGATTTAAAAAAAAAAATGAATGTCACACGGACTCTCACCTATGTGTGAAAAGTTAGTATACTCTGGGTTTTAGTTGTAGTTCATAGGCGGGGATTCTAATAATTGTGAATGAGCGTGCACGCGCCCCATTTTCAAATGATTGGAATTCATTAACATGCACATGTTTAAAGAGCAGGTCATATGGGTTTTTTGAAAAAATTAATTTTTGCAGTTTGTAACGTAGCTATCCTTTAATGTAAACAGTCTGCAAATCTGTTAATCAAAAAAGTGCATTATACATAAAGATATTGTCTCTCAAAAGAAAGAGTCGACTCAGAATCGCCTTAACGAATCGTCATATTTTTGAATCTTACGATCTCTGTCACTGGGTTACACATTAGCATAATCCTCACCTGCCCATGAAATACAAACAGCCTGACCTGCCCACAAACACTTCCATTAGTTAGTGTGTTTACATGTCGAGAAGACGCTGTGTTCTGCATTGTGAAAGCAAGTTTGTTTTGTTTTCAATGTCGAAAGATGATGATGTGAAGAATCAGTGGTTAAAAATGATCTTTTCCACAATTCCACAGCAATACAATTCAAATAATTTGTTGTGTGCTTTGTTTTACAGAGGACTGCATCTCTATTCTTGGCTTTTGTCTTGTTTGGCTCCTAATCTTCTTTATTTGGACCAATATAGAAGTCTCCGAACCACAACCTGTAAGTACGATTAATACGTTATGTGTAAATTTTCAATTAAGTGCTCAAAATTGTGCTAATTTGTGATGTATACCTAGTGCAGCTTTAGGTTTCCAGGTAAACCACTATATTACTGTTGATTTTACTGAAATAGTTTGCTTTGAACCCACTAGTTCCTAAGAATGTGTCGATTAATGTAGACTGTTCTTGTTCTAATCACTTTGTTAATAATAAAGAATGTAACTTATTTTGGTTTACAAACTGTGTTATTTCACCAGTTAGTCATGTTACCACTCAGCTAACATATCCACCATTATTGTTTTGTTATGTGTTTACAGTTTAGCAGCTAAACTTTAGCTGTGGGCACGATTCGCTTGCAGAAGTGTTAAACTAAATGTTTTTATGTCATTATTTTAAAAATGAGTTAGAGCACTTTATTATTGTTTTATGTAAAGGTGCATAAGGGTTACCAGGTTTTCACAACTACTCAAAAATAGCTCAATTGCGTTTCAAGGGGAGGTTGCCTATTAAAAATTGTTTTTGGGAGTAAAATACACGCTTTTGTCTGGGGTTTTCAGCCAGGGGATACATATGACGTTATTGGGGTCTCTTCAACCCGCGGACATCAAAAACAACCACGGACTTGGCAACACAGATGGTAACGCTTGCTAACTTGCTCAAGTACTACTCTCTGTGCCAATCACAACAGGCTTGGCCAGCTGACCAATCAGAGCTGAGTTGGCTTATGGAAGGGAGGGGTTTACAGACACACTCAAAGCTGCTTCAAACTAACCGACTTGAAATCATTAACAAATGACTATATGTATAAATTTATGTTCTGAGAAAATTACAATGTTTTCTGACCTTAGAAGCATTTAAACCTGTTGTAGGGGACTCCAACACAATATTAGGACACTTTAAAAACCATATGTGACCCTGGACCACAAAACCAGTCTTAAGTCGCTGGGGTATATTTGTAGCAATAGCCAAAAATACATTGCATGGGTCAAAATTATTGATTTTTCTTTTATGCCAAAAATCATTAAGAAATTAAGTAAAGTTCATGTTCCATGAAGATTTTTTGTAAAATTCCTACTGTAAACATATCAAAATGTAATTTTTGATTTGTGATATGCATTGTTAAGAACCTAATTTGGACAACTTTAAAGGTGATTTTCTCAGTCTTTTTGATTTTTTTGCATCCTCAGATTTCTGATTTCAAATAGATGTATCTCAGCCAAATATTGTCCTATCCTAACAAACCATACATCAATAGAAAGCTTATTTATTGAGCTTTCATATGATGTATAAATCTCAGTTTTGTCAAATTTAACCTTATGACTGGTTTTGTGGTCCAGGGTCACATATGACCTGCTCTTTAAGTGTCAAATCTGATGTTTATAAACCGTTTGTGAATCCAGAGGACAGTTTTCAGGAAGGTGTCTGAATTTACTCATATATTTATGCAAGTTTCATGAATGAGGCCCATTGGTTTTAAAGAGGCTCAAATCGGATTTGTTGTTAAAGGGATAGCTCACTCAAAAATGTAAAGTCTGTCATCATTTACTCGCCCTTAAGCTGTTCCAAACCTGAGTTCCTTTCTTCTGTTACACATAAAAGATGTTTTGACCAATATGAGTAACCAAACAGTTGCTGTTTCCAATGACTTCCAAAAATACTGTGGAAGTTATACCATCAACAGTCTTCAAAATATCCTCTTCTATGTTCAATATAAAAGCTTTTAAACAACTTGAGGGTAAGCAAATTACATAATTTTTAATTTTGCGTAACTATACTTTTAATCTTCATATTATTTACTATTGTAAATACAAAAACACTCAGATGTATGCATTCACACCTTTACAGAAAAGCCCTCAGGCTGACCTGAGGATGCTAAAAATGTACTGTGGCTTCATTTGAATAATGATACATTTGGGAAACTTGACTTACATAATTTTTTTGTATACAAACAGCTCCAGAGAAACTGATGTATTAGGTTTCCAGTTCTGCATAGAAAAGCTAATCAAGCGTAAATGTTTTACTGCTTAGCGCTGTCGTCTTAACATTCTCCATAGAGACATTACCTTATTCCTCCACCCGCCAGGAAACTGTCCGGCTGCACCTGTGGGCAGGAGCTGATGGGATTAATGTTTACACATGGAAGCAAAATGTCACAAACTTACTGCGAGCCTTTCCTGTGACTTTCAGGAGTACTGCCATCAGGTAAGGTCTCATGCATCTTCGGTTACATACAATGTTTGTGATGGCTAATTAGGATTGATATGCCCTTGTTTGCAACACAGTGCTTGTTTTTAAAGTTTTTGTACTGTTTAGCACAACTAGCGATATTCTTTATAGACCACTGACAGGTTTATCATATTCAAACACGCAGCAAGGAACTGCACCGTATCAAAATTATACATGGCTGTAAAACCACTGTAAATCAATAAATATGCTTCAAGCATATAATGACGTACATCCCACTCGTGAGAGGTAAATTTAACATGTTTGTCAGTGTGTGTGTGTGTGTGTGTGTGTGTGTGTGTGTGTGTTTGTGTTGGCATGCATTTGTGTGTGTGTGTATAGACCATTGTTTTTGTGAAGTTGGCTCTCTCTTTCTCTGGAGGAGGGCGGTTCGGGGTGAGTGCAGGTAATAATGAGTCTCTCCCGAGACTTTATTAGAGTTCAGTAAGACTCTCTGGGCGTCTTTGTGTAATGTGGACATTCCCAATATCAGAGCAGATGCCTCCCACTCTGCCTGGCTGCTATACATGCATCCACAAAATACATGCACACATATACACACTGGGCCTTAGAAAAACATTAATCATTTAAACTGGGGCCTAATTCCAGCTACTTCACCCGTACGCCAATCACAGCCGACTAAAATTGATTGCAGATTTGGCTGGCTGAATTATGAGAGGGAAGGAGGACATGAGACCAGGTAATTGAGCGTATAGGTGAATCCACACCATGTGCAAACACAGCACCGCCCTCCAATCAGGCCCTAAAGGGGTGATTCACCCCAAAATGACAACTCTGTCATCATTTACTCAATTTACGATAAAATAAAAAAAACACATAATTAGTATTTTTCCTTCTGTGTTCTAAAGAAGAAAGTAATACGGGTTTGGAATGACATGAGGTCTAATTTTTTATAACTATTTCTTTAAACCAGTTTGTGAATGCATTTTTTTTTTAGCAAGAGGGGGGTTTTCTAAGGGGACTATTAATGGGATTTTTAATATAGTTAATTGAACATGATAGGTCCTTTTAATTGTATGTGTGTGACTCTCAAATGTTCATGGTCTGTCTTGCATTTACTAATATAATTGTCAAGTCATTTGTATTTAAAATTACCTTATTTAAAAAAGTACACATCTGATATTCTTCTGTGATTTTTAATTACAACTCAAGCACTGTTTACTCAGTGTACAATTTAACCTACAGCTTGCTAGTAGATGCCCATAAACATGTATGCATTTAGGGAAAGCACTGATTCAATTAACTGGGTGCAGCTGAAACCATTTTTTCCTGTTTAAAATAAATAAATAAATGCTAAGCGGCTGCCACTGGGATCACATGAACTCATTATTTGAAAGCAATGTAAGGCAGTTCATCAACAATTCATGTTTATGTTAAAAGCTTTATGTAAGAGGCAAAAATTGCATCTTGTGACATGCATCATTTCCACCAATTATGAAATTAGCCAGAGTCCAGGAAGCCTATTTACTGAGGAGAATAGTGTGCAGTCAATTTTAAGGGGGGTGAATGCACATAATAAAGTGCTGTCATACAGTGAGAGCTCCAGCTGTTAGGAATTGTGCATGTAGAGACCACTTTTGGTCAAGTCTGTATTGAAAATACATTTTAATTCAAACACAAAATGATTTGTGAGTGCGCTGATGCAGATTTGTTGACTAAGGGCACCAATAGAATGTGATTGAATGTGAAGACTGTATTGATTGCATAGATGAAGACTTAAAGGGTTAGTTCACCCAAAAATGAAAAATAGCCCATTATTTACTCACCCTCCAAGCATCCTAGGTGTATATGACTTCCTCCTTTCTGACGAATGCTATCAAAGTTATGTTAAAAATTATCCTGGCACTTCCAAGCTTTATAATGGCATGTTTATCTTCAACAGTCCAAAACAATTCTAATAAAGTGCATCTATCCATTCATAATAAAAAAGTGTCTCACATGACTCCGGGGGGTGAATAAAGGCCCCTGTAGCGGATCAATTGATTTGTGTAAGAAAAATATCCATATTTAAAAAGTAAGAATCACTTAAATCTAGCTTGTGCTGTCTGGAAACTGTTCCGGGTGGATGATGTAGGACGTCGGCATTGCACTGATGAGTCTCGCTAAAACCAACATTTGTTTACAGGAGCAAAGGAAGCAAAGTTTAACAAATCCTTGTGACTGTTGTTTTGTTTTGATCTCTCCACTGCGTGTTCGCATAGGTAGATTAAAGTGATTATAAATTTTAAATACAGATTTATTTATTTTTTACACAGTCACATCGATTCACTACAGGAGGCCTTTGTTCACCCCCCGGAGCCATGTGAGGTGCTTTTTTTTTATATTATGGATGGATGCACATTATTGGACTTGTTTTGGACTTTTTTATATAACTCTGATTGCATTCGTCTGAAAGAAGAAAGTCATATACACCTAGGATGCCTGGAAGGTGAGTAAATAATGGGCTAATTTTCATTTTTTTGTGAACTAACCCTTTAAAGGGGATATCGGATGCAAAATTCACTTTTACATGTTCTTTTAACATAAATGGGTGTTGGCAGTGTGTGTACACATCTACCCTGTAGTGATAAAAATCCAGTAACAATCCCAGTGCTTTTTTAAAATCCCTATAAATCATAACCCCTTTCTCAAATCAAGACATTCCCAGATTCTTGGCTGTGTGACATCACAAAATCCAAGGCCGCTCCCATGATTGTTGATTGACATGGAAAATTCTGTTGTTAATTAACCAGCTTCATGACATTGCAAACCCATAAGACCCTCATTCATCTTCATAACACAAATTAAGATATTGCTGATGAAATCCGAGAGCTTTCTGATTATTCTCAGTTATCCTCTTCCCTGTCAGTCTTTGTCACATGTTCACGACCGTGCCTTGTTTGCAAGCAGGGTAAGTCATGGTACTGTCATTCGAAAGAAATTAAATAAAGTCATTATTTTTGTTTTCTTTGTGCACAAAAAGTTTTCTCGTAGCTTCATAAAATTACAGTTGAACCACTGATGTCACATGGACTATTTTATCGATGTCCTTACTACCTTTTTGGGACTTGAATGTAATAGTTACCTTGCTGTCTATGCAAAGAGACAGCTCTTTGAAAGCTCAGATTTCATCAAAAATATCCTAATTTGTGTTCCTATGATGTACAAAGGTTTGGAACGTACGGTGGCCGAGAGAGCTCAACGCGCTGTAACTTAAGAAAACACATGCAATCAGAAAAAACGACAACAAATAACAAAAAAACATCTTCATTAGTTTGACAACACAGGCGCAGCAATTCCTTGCAACGCAAACACAAATACGGAAATGCTGCAAACACAAAAAAACGCTGCAAACACAAAAAAAAGCGCTGCAAATAGCACGGAGCACAACGGAAATGTTTCGGTGAACTAAAAGGTGATAGTTTATCTAGTGATGTGACGTTTGACACCGAAGCTTCGAAGCTTGTATCAAAAAAATGAAACATCTCACAGTGAAACACTGTACCGGAGCTTGATTCGTTTTGCCATAACCATGTGACCTGTGACATCCGAAGCTTCGTTTTCGCACACAACCACATGACTGCTTCATATTCTGATTCAAATAACACAACCCTTGTGCAGGTTTCAAGTGTCATTCACTTTTTGTTAAGAATAAATCATAATACGAATAAATATGTACATGTGTAGTTTTGTGCATGTTAATTTTGTAGTTATCCTTGCTTCACAAGCACTTCTAATTAATAATAATATTAGTCAACAGTATTCTTAATTTACTTTGAACATAAATGCCTACATGAACCATGCTTATACTTGTATAATTTTATAAAAAATTTATTTACAGATTAATTCAAGTAAAATTACATTTTTTTTTTTCTGACGGCTTCATAGCACAAATTGATGTATTTGATGAAACTGTCCAAAATCGCTTTGAGATCTGGGACGTGAAAGCAACTTTTTCCACCTTTGACCACAAGATGTCGTTAGTGTGCAACGTGTTGAAAAGCTTCCAGTAATGAACCTTTTTACGATACAGTTGAGGGGAAAGCCTCGGTGCTTCGAAAAGCTTCATTTTCCCATCACTAAGTTCATCTTTATCACCTTTTAGTTCACCGACAACACCTCTGCTCTGACCAACAGCCACTGAACAAATAATCAGGTCCCAGATGGGTTCGTCACTTTTTGAGGTCCCCCTGAAACATTTCCGTTGTGCTCTGTGCTATTTGCAGCACTTTTTTTGTGTTTGCAGCATTTTTATTTTTTTTTGCAGCGTTTCCGTATTTGTGTTTGCGTTGCGAAGATTTGCAGCGCCTGTGTTGTCAAACTGATGAAAATGTTTTGGTAACACTTTATAATAACGTTCAATTGTACACTGTAAAACCCGATAAGTTCAGAGTACTCAAAACTTTTGTGGAAACTGATTACCTAAGATTTTTTAAGTAAACATACTTAAAAATTACAATTACACTAAACTTAAATATTTTTCTTTCCTTTTTTAAAAATTTTAAGTACTGTGTACTTAAAACTTAAGTGTAGCTTGTGTAAAGTTTATATGTTTTCAATACTTATTGTTTTTATTTAAATACCACTTAAATAAAATATTTTATTCAAGAAATACACTTCTGAATAACTCATAGCCTGATAAATATTTTAGTTCAAAATACTAAAAAGCAGCACACACAGAACTGTTGACATATAATAAAGGGTTTTTATTTACTATTACATTCTTTGTCTATTTTGTACAACTGTTTATATAAATCTCTGTAAACATGTAACAATAAATCAAATTAGAAACTGTTAAAACATTGATTACAATTTTTTTTTACAACCATGGCCATTATTTTGCAACATGGCAAATGAAAATAAATAAAATAAATAAAGTTCCTTCCTTTAGTGTAGAAGACAACATACTTTAAAAAAATGCTTTAAAATAAATTTTCTACAAAAAGTAACATAAGGGCATCAGGAAACTTGGGGATGTCACTCAGCACAAACTCATCTTCCACCACAACAGACAGGACCAGTGTTCTCAGTGTCCATCACAAGGGCAAGAGGGGTACCAGTGATGTCTGGCTCATCCGACTCCTCCACCTGGAATGCACAAAAATGGTCCAACTGTAAACATGTCTAGTAATGAATTACATCATCAGAAATTTTTGGTTAATTATTACTTTAATATAGTATCATACTTAACAAGGCAGGCCTTTTCAGTTTACACTGAATTGGCCCAAATTTAATAACTAGACAAGAACATACATAGAGAATTTGTAAATGTAGAATGAAATAAAGTTGAATATACAGTACAGACCAAAAGTTTGGACACACCTTCTCATTCAAAGAGTTTTCTTTATTTTGATGAAACTTTGCTGGAAGTATGGCCTGGATCTCTACACATGAACTCAAGCATTGAGAACATTGTTTGTGTACACAGAGTTTACTAAAAAGAAAGGTTTTGAACAACTCACTTTCAGTGTTTGAGTTTCCTCTCGCGGCCGTCTTGCCAGTCAAGAAGTGTCGATTTCCGAATGCGAATTATAATTACCATTAGGTCAAAAACATTGAATAATACTTTATGTATGAGACTACCTCTTGAAGCTCATCAAGAGAATGCCAAGAGTGTGCAAAGCAGTAATAAAAGCAAAAGGTGGCTACTTTGAAGAACCTAGAATATGACATATTTTCAGTTGTTTCACACTTTTTTGTTATGTACTATATAATTCCACATGTGTTAATTCATAGTTATGATGCCTTCAGTGTCTATCTACAATTTTCTTAGTCATGAAAATAAAGAAAAGTCTTTGAATGAGAAGGTGTGTCCAAACTTTTGGTCTGTACTGTATATTGTTATGGTAATTTGTTAATGAAGCAAAGACTAATAAACCCTGGTAAGCACAAAAATGGATCCTGTTTCGTGAGTGCACTGAATACTTACATTCCATGTCTTAAAAACTGTGGGCCATCTTCACATAAGTGTACTGCTAGGGCACGAAGAGCTACAGTGCACTTTATGTTGATATCATGCACATCCTTGAAAGAAAAGCAAAAATAACAATGAACAAGCAAGCAAAGTTATTCTGGGTTCAATACTAGAGTTGTAGTCTTTGACTTTAACTCACCTCACGATCATAAATCCTGAGGATGTCACACAGCATCTCCGAGACTCTGCCAGTATGTGACACTTTTTGCCTGTACATCTATACATGAAAACAAAAAATAACAGCATTTTAGTTTTCATGATTATAATAGATTAGGTCTGGCAAATGCAACAAGGCCAAAGCCAATGCACGTTTCAGTCATTGTTTTGTACAATTTGTAACGTTACATTGCTTTGTAAACTCTGAAAACATGTTATTCTACTTCACTCAGTTGCTAACTTGATCTGTACAAAATTAGATACATATTCAATGCAGGTTTTTACGTGTGAAGCTGCTAAAAAATATCCAAAGTAAACGAAAGAAGAATACTTACCAAGTTCACAGACTCTGAATCCACTTCTTTAGCCTACAAGGCAAAAAATATGTAAATGTTAATACGAGCTTCCCAGTGTCTCTACCATACCTATTACCTAGTTTTCATAACTCTTATTATTAACTGTTATTTCCAATATATTGCTAACTTTGCTAACATTAGCCTTTATGTAGTGGATAAAAGTTACAGCTAGCCGCAAGTTCATTAACAGCTGAAGGCATTAAGGCAAGCATAAATTTGCATATTCCAGAACAGATCGCTAAACAGAATTTAAAAAATATGAATTCCCAGATAGCAAGCAGCGTTGGCCCAGATCCGGCTCACATTTGGCCGCCCGCATTGATTTCACTCAAGGACTTGATCTGGGCCAAAACTATGTTGCTGACTGGGTTCCGCTGACTAACTGATTACAATATTAACGTTACATATAAATCAAATAAGGCAGTGTGATTAATGGTTAAAAAATGTGCGTGAAGCAGAGCACCGCAGAGACGCTTGTCGAGCTTTCCACGTTACCAGTAAAAAGACAACAAAGCCAAACATGAAACACGTTTAAAAGATATACGTGTAGTTCTTATGATAAAATAAAAAGCAGATTAAAAAATATTTACTTACAAATCTCCCCACATGCGTCCAGACTCGCACGAGTGTCCGCCATCTTGATTATGTTTTCTGGTAGCGTCAGTCAGAACGATCGCGTACGTCCTGACGTAAATGACGTCATTGAACGTCACTCGTATACTTATAAAATATCACTTCAGTAGCAATGTCTACTCAAAAAAGATGAGCAAAGCAAAATTAAAATTAAGTAATTTGTTCAAAAAGTGCTATAGTTTTAAGTTCAATAAACTTTGTAACTGATTTTTATTATGGTGTTCTCATCTTTTATAAGTTAGTAGTACTGTTCGGGTTTACAGTGTAAGTCATTTATAAGTGGTTATGATAAAATAATGATTTGCATAACATTCATAAATGTTTAATAAGTGATATGCTAACAATTTGTGTATGTTTTGCTAATTAATTTACAAGTTATTAACAAGTAATTAGTTAATGATGAACTAATAATTTACAAAACATCACTATGCATTCATAAGTGATTAATAAGTGATAGGTTAGTATTTCTACTGTATATGTTTTGTAGATTAAGTTATAACCCAGCAAACACATTTACGTTGTGGCGACGTCTGTGCAACGTTCCATTTTTATAATGGCAACGTCGCCGTCTACGTGCTCGCAGCGTTGTAACAACGTGGAAATGTAAGACGCGAAAAGGCTGTGGCAACGTTGTTGGGCGACATTCATCAACCAGGAGGCGACGTTTTTACTACATGTATTTTTTCATGCCAGATTATAAATATTGCCTATTCTGCGTGTTATATCAGGCACGGGATAGGTTTATAAATCTTTTAAATACGGTTTAATATTAAAAATCGTCCAATAATATTGTTCTTTTTGACTTAACATCTTTGAATAAACTTTGAATAAAACTTGAGTAAAAATGCCATACAAATTCATATAATCAACAAAACAGCGGTCACCGGCCGATGAGGCGGACTCTGGATGGAGAATACGGAGGCCAGGTGATCGTCAAAGGCAGGCGGTAGGGAGAAAAGAGTGCGAGAAAGATGAACAAATCCAGAGGGCAGAGGCAAACGCAGAATCCAGTGGACAGGCACAGGTCAACACCAAACACCAGGAAGGACATCTGAATACTGAAAGAAATATTGATCGCATTAACACCCGACCGCAAACTCACACTCGGTATGTGAATTATCAGATATTCTGTTCTATTAACAGAAAATAAATAAATAAATGTCTCATTGGACACGAAAATTAAAGGATTTGTTTGGATATTTATATTTATCTGAGAGAAATCAAAAAGCAATACTCACATAACGTTATCCTGGCTTGAAGAATAATAACGGCCCAACGGTCTGTTAAAATTTAAAAAGCGCTTTGGAGCAGTGACGAGTAAATGTCGTACAGTGGTTGTCCAGACAGCCTAAGCACAACTTTCAGAGATGGCCCTGAACCGTAGTAGAATGGCAACATTGTGACAACGTAGTAACAACCTGACAACACAACGTAGAACCAACAACCTTTTAGCCATGTTGTTACAACGTTGCTAAAAGGTTGGCTACGTTGAGGCAACGTTGTGTGTTTGTTGGGAAATCATTTACAAGTGATTAGATAATGATGAACTAATAATTTACAAAACATGATTATATCAATCATTTAAATGTTTATCCTTCACTGAAGAGCTCATCATGAATAAATAATTTACAAATCTTTCTGCATCCCCTAATCTAAAGTGTAAACAATTCATCAGTTGTAAATGTTTAACTCATTTTTCAAAGGTCTTTCCCCCAGTGTGTATACCCACCTGATGCCCACACAACCTGTAACCGGCAGGTTTGTAAAACATTTACAACTGATGAGCAGTTTACACTTTAGATTAGGGGATGCAGAAAGATTTGTAAATTATTTATTCAATATTTATTCATCAACAGATTTTGAATACTTTGTAGTGTGTACTGCAATGTAAGGGCTGACTGGTGAGGGTAAAGATGTCTTCTCTGGCAAACATGAGCTGCTCCCCAAATGACGCACTATACACTCTGCACTTATTCATTATGTACTATGCACCATGTAGTGTATGAATTATATAATGTTATTTAGTATTTTATAATGCCCTAAACAAACTTTCACAGGAACCTCATTTTTTTCACATCAACTTCAAATTTGGAATAACTTATTTAGATGTAAGGCTTCAAATTGATATCAAATTTAGGATGAAAACCTGTTATGTATTTTATATAAAATATAATAAAAATTGTACAGTGTATTCTCTTTACTGTAAATTTAAACTTCTGTAATTTGTTAATGCTTTTTTTATTCTGCTTCTGCAGTAATCTGCTGATTGTTTTCTTTAAAAGGAGACCCACCTTAGATCAAAAGTGTTCATGAATTACAATTTAAGTTTGGATAAACTTAAAAAATGGGGGTGGCAGTTAAGGGGTTAACTAGTAATTTTCAACCATTTACTAAGGATCTGTTTGGTTATTTCATGATATGCCATTTTTCAGATAATTTATGACAGATGGGTAAATCGTTAGCATAGTACTTACAATAAAATGAACATATCACTTATTCATAATTTATAAACACAGTCATGTTTTGTAAATAATTAGTTCATCATTAACTAATTACTTGTAAATTAACTTGTAATTGACTCGTAAATGAATTAACTAAACATACACAAATTGTTAGCATATCACTTAATAATCATTTGTGAATGTTTTGTAAATGATTATTTCATCATTAACTAATCACTTATAAAAGACTTACAACTGAACGTTATTATAAAGTGTTACCGATGTTTTTTTTTCATTTGTTGTCGTTTTTTTCTGTTTGCATGTGTTTTCTTAAGCTGCAGCGTGTTGAGCTCTCTCGGCCACCGTAGGAATGACATGAGGGTGAGTAATTAATGACAGAATTTTCAATTTTGTGTGTGCTATCCCTTTAGACATTGTGTATTTAACAATGTATGAAGTAAAAAAAAAGAGTTTGCAACAGGTTCTAAGCAATGCAATGTTAATAATGAATTCAGGAGATAAAAATAGCGATAAATATAAGGATAAATAATGATACAAGGATATAAGAATAGCTTACATTGTAAAACAAATATTTTTGGACCACACATAAAAAATGACAATCTCTGTCAGTCGGTTTGGATACACATGCAGTTAACAGTATCCCTCAACCATGTCCTAGTGTTTCCTGTGGCCTCTGTTCTGTGTCACAGCTCCCTCAACATACAGTAGGCACTGTGTGGACGCAGAGAACAGCCACCTGGGTTTTTCACAGAGACTCGTTAGACTACTGCAATTCCATGGTAACTCTCTGGTATTTAACTTTGAGTTTGAGCTCTGTGTCCGTGAATTCTAAATCAGGTCCGTTCTGGCAGTCCTGAAGGGTCTGGTTAGATCAGGTGCAGTTAAAGTGAGACACCTGCAGTCACTCAAAAACATTGTTTCAGTAATTGTCTAATTGGCTGATTTCAGCACAATTCTGCATATTAGCATAATTTGGTTTCAGACAAATAGTCTAGTGCATTCTAACCGCATTTTAGATGCAATTTGTAGTGCAATTTGAGAAATGCACAGCACAAATCTGTATTTGAGCCAGAATGTGACTTGGCTCCTTAATGATCAGGTTATGGAAGATGTTTTATACATACATTGACTTGTGCTCAGCTGTGGGGCAAATCTTACCAAGTACATTTGTAACCCCAAAGCCAGAACGCAAAGTTTCTGTTTCCTTGGATCGCGTTCAAAACACACAGCCCATTCTGTCGAAGTCTGTGCTTCCAGGCTACCTTTGCATGAGCGTTTTCAAGCTGGGAAAATTTGTAGCAGATGCCACCTGTCTCATCCAATCAGTCAGTCCGACGGTTAACCATCCACCTGATTTGTACAGCAGCCAAGCGTTGCCCTAAAAATGCTACACTGGGGTCAACTCGAGGTGTGTGTTTTACTGTAGCTCATGCAGAACACAAAAGGGGTCATCATGAAAGTTTAGGGAACACATGTCAAATTTTATCACAAAAACAGCCTAGAACTATTGCAATTTTAGTACAATGACAGTGTTGCTTATGGATATTATATCTGCTGTAGGCACGTAGCATGGTTAGAAACCTGTTAGGTCACTAAGTTTTATCCCCAATAAGGTATTGCTTTCCTCCTGAGGGGAAAACTTTCATAATGGCTCATTATAGCATTTCAGGGTCTGAGAAAAATAGTAAATCTCAAAGAAAACACCGCTAATGTGACTGTTTTTCATTTTTCATGTTATCTGATAAGCTCGCTTTAGTAATTCATCAGGCCTGACAGGCAGAGGGAAGGTGCTGAAATGTGTATTAATGTAGCTCAGTTATGAGGAAATGAGCTGGAGTTGTAGCCAGCTCTGTGGTGGCGCACTGCGGCCTGCCAAGGGTGGAACGGACCTCTAACATGAGCTCCCCATGCTCGGCCTGTCCTTTCCAAACCGACACCGCTGACCTCAGGCTCCTTGATGACTCACTCTGACCAACAGAGGACAGCGCTGCCTCGCGGCAAGGAAAAAAAACTGATTATCTCAGTATACAGGCACTGTTAAATAAATAGAATGGCTGTTCAGCAAAGCTGTTATCTGTTTGTGAATCTGTAGCAATTACAAGTTTATCTATCTGTGTTTGGCTAGAATTGCATGTGACCTTAAACCAGAAGTGATTCATAAAATTTCTACAAGCTTTAATGAAAAAGAAGCTTTGAACATTAAAACAGACATTTCAAAATCTGGAAAACACCACATTTGAGCAGCAAAAAAAAAAGCAGCAGGATTCTGATCCTGGTGCCTTTATATAACAGTTCTATAAACAAAAAGTTATATTAGGTATTTTGTGTTTTAGCCGCATTATTGCCATTGTCTGTTTTTGCTCTGTAATCAAAATAGTTCCATATAAATCTACAGCAGAAACGCACTCACTAATAAATACAGTGCCTGCATCCAAAATTGTATATGCTCAGAATGAGGTACTTCTTTTAAAGGAATAGTTCACCCAAAAAGTTCTGTTAATAATTACTCACTCTCACACTCATGCATTGTGGTACTTTAATGAATGTGTTGCAAAGACTGACATGGAAGAGAAGAAATTGCTATTGTTTTCTTTGCACGTTTAAAGTATTCTTGTAGCTTCATAACATTTCGGTTGAACCACCAATGTCACATTAACTATTTTAACAATGTCTTTACCAGTGATGGGAATTGGCGTTATAAATAAATGCCGTTATTTTATTTCAGTAACGAATTACTGTTTTCCCTGTTACAATGCCGTTACAGTTACTGACAATAAAATGCGGCGTTACTATAATTCATAATAATTTCAGTTTTCAGTTTATCTGAATGGATGCTCAGCGCACATGTATTTAACGAACCATAAACCCCAGTGTGACGACACACAACTTGCTGTCACTTTGTCTCACACACAGGCAAAGAAAGATACAGAGTGAGAAAGTCTTACATACAATGCAAAATTGACGAGATTCTTTGTTGTATTTTCCTGTCGAAATGACAGAGTTCCATTGGAATTCCTCAGCTTTTAAGAACTGACGGTGGTTTCTCCGGTAGTAGGCGAAACTAATACACAAACGGCAATTTCATTGGCTGACGCTCACCAATTATTGTTCATGTTTTGATTTCAGCAAATCTGTTCGAGCAAACGCAGAGAACGTGATTAATATTCAGTAACCCAGAATCTCATTAATCCTCAGTGCGTTTTATATTGTTAGTAGAAGTGGAATTTGTAGTAGTTTTGTTACCTTATCAGTATTATATTTAGTTTTTTCCCTTTTTTATAGAAACACTAAATGACAAACAATATCTTAAGCACCACCACCAGTCCTGTCAATATGACAAATATGCATTCATACATGGTTATTGTAATTACTAAAGTTCTAATTACTAAAGCTTAATGCTAAATTCTCATAATATCATATTATTTAATGCTTGACTGATGCGATTCTATTGCTAAAATGTCCATAGAGGGTTGATAATATTTACAGTAATTTGTTGAATTTAATGGGTGTCTCTCACATTGTCCCACAGCAACATTACAATATTGTAAATTAGTGTACAATGTTTTATATTAATAATTTATTCTATGTCCTGTCCATTTCATTCACCTATCATATTTAATATTGGGGACATCCAAGTTACAGTATTTGACATATTTGAACTTCAGTTACTTTCCCTGGTAATCAGTCACTTTTATAATGATGTAACTCAGTTACTATTTGTGAGAAGTAACTAGTAACTGTAACTAATTACTTTTTTAAAGTAACATACCCATACCCAACACTGGTCTTTACTACCTTTCTGGGCCTTGAACGTGGTAGTGGCATTGCTGTCTAAGCAGGGTTCAGAAAGCTCTTGGACTTCATTAAAAATATCTTAATTTGTGTTCCGAAGATGAAGTCTTACAGGTTTGGAACAACATGAGGGTGAGTAATTAATGACAGAATTTTTACTTTTGGGTGAACTATCCCTTTAAATAATAAGTTACTTTGTAACTTATTTCCCAAATCCTCTCTCATGGCCTCATGGTATAGTAAAGTGTCCACTGGTTGCAAACTTCAGTAGTAAGTCATCCAGGTACGTTTTGTCTAATTAATTCAAATATAGTACTTTTTTCACATACTGTTTGTGTGCATACTTGGATGCAGCCAGTCACTTGTTTCGTTGCTGAATGAATAAATGTGACCTTGAACCATGAAACAGTCATTAAGGTCAATTTATGAATAAATAAGCTTTCCACTGATCTATGTTTTGTCAGGACAGGACAATAATGGGTCGAGATACAACTATTTGAAAATCTGGAATCAGAGGGTGCCAAAAAAAATTAAGAAAATCGGCTTTAAATTTGTCCAAATTATGTTATTAGCGATGCATATTACTAATCAAACAATTCAGTTTTTATATATTTTACAGTAGGAAATCTATATGGGACATGATCTTTACTTAATATCCTAATGATTTTTTGGAATAAAAGAAAAATTGATCATTTTGACCCACACAATGTAATTTTGCCTATTGCTACAACTATATCCGTGCTACTTAAGACTGGTTTTGTGGTCCAGAGTCAAAAATGTTTTCAAACTAATTTTTTGACTGAATAATGATTTAATGACTCACTCATAAATGCAGTCACTAGCTGGATCCTGCTGGTGTATCAATGTAACATGCAGAGTCACTGAAAATTCCCAACACTAATGAACAGAAAAGTTAGTTTCTTTTATTCAGTCATATTGGATTCAGAGACTTCAGATGTTCATTAAAAAGTCCTTTTTGGACTTTTTTTCATAGTTGTGTAGAAGTCATTATTCTGTGCCTTTCCAAATAAGAAAATAAACAAACACTTTTTGGCATCGGGCACATCCTTTGTGCCGGGCACAGCTTTAAGGTTGAACTCAAGTCAAGTTCTAGAGGACCTTCCTTAACTAAAGCTGAAGAGTGTGAAACAGAGGCGTAGCAAGAGAGCGATCGCCATGAGAATTCCCTCTTGAACAAGGGACACCGTGATGCACTTGTGACCTCATTCTGTCTGTGCTTAGCAAGAGTTAATCGAAGACATTTGTCTTTTGGCTGACCCATTCCACCCGTCCCCCTCTGTGGTGGCTGTTTCTGCACAAATCACAAGCCAATCATACTGGTAATACCAGCGCTGTTGGATAATTATCCCTCAGGGGAGCAGGGAAAAGCGATGCTATGTACTTTCCGTCCCTCGCTGCCCTCTGTCAGGCTGGGCCGGGCGGACGGCAGGCAGGCGAGTAAACAAGTTGCTTGAGTCTGTGCCCAGATGCCCTAGAAGCCTCTTTTTGATAAGTCCCATTCAAGAAGCATTTTTCTCGTTTCTCATTGGAAAAGAAGAACTTGTCATGCGGAAACTTTACAACTGAAGTAATGATACTTCAGGGATATCCCCGCAAGACAAATAGACGCATAAAAGTTTATGCTTTAGACGTAAAGCTAATCTGCGTTGGAAAGCAATGTGTCCGTGCATTTGAATGGAGTCCGTAGCTCAGCTGCCAAGCCAGATGTCAAGGCCCCGCGTGAAGGATGTTGGACGTACAGATTACGGAGAATTATTTGGATTGCCCGTCAGGCCACAGAGCAGACACACATCTGTTTTTATTCAGGGATCTTGAACAATCTGTGCACTGCGCTGGCTCTGCAGGCATGGAGCCTCGTCCCTCTGCGGGATTCACCTACCCTGAGAACAATACTCTGGACCTGCTTCTGATAGTATTTCAAAATGCCTGAAAGATAAGGCTGAAGATTTGCACCCTCTTTCTCTCTTCGTAAAGGCTGTAATTTACGGTGCGCTCCTTAAATTAGAAGCGCGCTGAAACGTCGGTCTCCCAAAAGGCACATTTGTTCATCTCTGGATAAGCGAAGAACACCCGGGTCGAATGCTCTCGGGGAAAGGCACGGCGAGAGGAGGTCTAGTTATTGTTGGGACGGCACTGTGATGAAGTGTTTAGAATTGTTTTTCCTCTTGGCCCTTTTTGTCACAAACTGTAAACTAGAGCAGTGATCAGCCAGGCGGTAAGTGTTTCCATCAGCGTTTCCTGGGTGAAAAGCAACGACCCTTCATAACATTGTTTGGCGGCAATTCCAACACTGCGTGATCTTGGAACCAAATCGCCAGGAACCAAATATTTGCAGTCGGTAGGGCCTGCCTGCAGATTCACCAATTAGGGGTGGAAAAACACAAAACGGCTTATTTTCATTTTGATTGTTGATACTTATGTTTACTTTACAGCTCATATGAAAAGTCCCAACAGACTTCATTCCTATTTTCACAACCCAGGACGGTGCTGTTGTCTTTTGCAACCTAGGCTTTTCAAATAAAGTCTTTGCACTTTCTACATTAAAACCAACTTTTTTCAATGTTTTCATCATTTATTTAGCTACTTTTATTTATGCTACTTTTCGAAACACTTTTATCTCCAACATAAAATGTGAAATCCATTATAAAATGTGAATTATTAACATGATTACGATTGAAATGAAAACCAAACAAAAGTGAAATAAATAATTTCTATATTTATGGTGACTTAAATTGTTAATAAAGTCATTTTTGAACATTTGCCCATAATAAAGTTGTATCAATAGTTACTGTACTTTTTTTTACCAAGGAGACAAGGAATTCAAAATTACATATGAGATGTGATGTATGAAGAAAAATCAAGGTAAATATTTTTTTGAGTTTTTAGTGTGCATCATTTCCAATCAAGATTTTGCATGTGAAAACTTTTTAGATATGTGTATTTAAAATAAATAAGACTAATTTGATTTTAGCAAGACCGTGGCATACATGCTAAAATGTAATTTCCACCATGGCAGTGCTTTCTATTCTACCACAGAATGATATTAAAGGAGAAGTCCGGTGTGATATTGACCTAAAGTGTATTGAATCATGTTACCGAGTGTGAACGTACCTTGCATATCTCATCTCGTCTTGTCCACTGCAGTCCGAAATCTGGGGTTAGTTAGCCGATGCTCACAACAGGTTGTCAATGAGAGTCAATAGGGCATCGAAGTAGCCATGTAAATAAATCACTGTTTTACGCCATTTACGAGGCACAAAGTAGCTCCACACTTCATTGGTAGACTTCCAAGGGCCCTGACATTTAAAACGAGACATTGAGAACTCAGAAAAAGCACCGGTAGTTTATTTACGAGAAGATTTATACAGACAGTAACTGCAAGAAGTTTAGCGGCCGCCGCCATCTTGAATTTAGTCACGATAAGTCGAGTGACGAGCAGGAAGGAACTTATCAGGTTTTCAACTTATCAGGTTGTAGTTTCCTTCCTGCTCGTCACTCGACTTATCATGACTAAATTCAAGATGGCGGCGACCGGTCTGTTTCTGGTGGAAAATGTCTGTATAAATCTTCTCGTAAATAAACTACCAGTGCTTTTTCTGAGTTCTCAATGTCTCGTTTTAAATGTCAGGGCCCTTGGAAGTCTACCAATGAGGTATGGAGCTACTTTGTGCCTCGTAAATGGCGTAAAACAGTGATTTATTTACATGGCTACTTCGATGCCCTATTGACTCTCATTGACAACCTGTTGTGAGCATCGGCTAACTAACCCCAGATTTCGGACTGCAGTGGACAAGACTAGATGAGATATGCAAGGTACGTTCACACTCGGTATCATGATTCAATACACTTTAGGTTAATATCACACCGGAGTTCTCCTTTAAACACAATGTGTAATGTGAGATGTGATCAAAATGGCAATGACTGTGGTGGGATTGTATATGATTTTAAAAAAGTAAAAAAGATGTCAGAATTCTCCTATAAAGCATGTGGATCTATTTTTGGACATTGTTAGTGAAAAATAAACTAATGAGAGTTTGAAAGTGTGTTTGAAGAGAGTTTATTTTCTAATAGTACTCTAAATGGCTAAAATTGCCCATAGTGGAAGAAATATCTTTACATTTACATGTCATTTATGTTGTTAGCAGATGCTTTCTCAACAAAGTGAATTCCAATAAAGCGCACAAATCACTCACAGCCTGTAGAAACATGTTTTGAACACTTGCATGGTTAGTACTTCCAATCAAAAAGCATTGGCACAGTTTACAAACACTGGCAAGCTGAAAGGGTGAAGTAGTTCATTTAATGATTAAAGCTCCCAATCAAACAAATGTTACACCACAATCACTCTGCAGTGAACCAAAGCTGTGCAACACAAATCTCCTGATAACATCCTTCACAATGTTTTTACCAAACAGATTTCTGTATGCGCTGCAAAAAAAATTAATCTGCTTAAAAAGCCCATGGGGATGTGTTGAATGAAATGGCTATTGTGATTAGATTTGTGTATTGGCATATATCATTGTCACGTAACATTTTCAAGCACCCCACCCACTTTATTTTTCAAAGCAGAAGTAAGCTGTTTTCTGTGAATGTGCAAGACTTCCGGTTCATTAGCCACCACAGGGAAAAAGCGAGAAGAAAAACAAAGTGCAATAAACTGTAAATCTGCTTGCAATAAAACCCACTGTGTTCCTAATTAAGATAATACATTAAAATAATACGGTAATACATACCAGTTTGCAATATCAAGCAGCAAAAGAATATCTGGAACCAGATGAGATAGAAGCCTCGCACATAAAATTTACAAATGGCCACGCCCGCTCTTACAGAAAAAAAAAAAAAAAAGTTTACCAGTGTAGACTGATTCACTAACAAATGACTTCTATGAGCTAGATGTCTTGGTCCAAATGGCTTGCATAGTCTACAACTATTGAATAAATTCAGAAGTTACTCAATCAGGGTCTCTTTTTCAGATATTATTAGCTGAAATTGTCGATGGTCAATCAAAAATGAAAAACAAATCTGGATAAATGCTAAAATGTAACTAAAACCTATGGAGTGTTTTCACAACGCGTCATCAATCGGCCGTATTGGCTGCACTGAACGTAAGCAATGCCACTGAACCTAATGAAACTCGCTTATTTTGCTGATTAGTGCTGCTGAAAATGGTCAATTATTGTCATGTTTTGGGCTGTGCTATTTGGTCGGACCAGGAAAAACATTTGGAGTACTATAGACTGACGAAAGTTAGAACAAATCAAAGGGAAGAGTGCAAAAAACTAAGGCCATGTCCACAATAATATGTTTTCGTTTGAAAATGCATGTTTTTCTCTCCTTCCATCCACACTGAGATGGCGTTTTTGTCAAGGAAAAACTTTTGAAAATGCTCTCCAAAGTGGATAAATTTGAAAATGTAGTTTTCACATTGTAGTGTAGACTGAGGCTTTTAAAGTGCCCCTATTATGCCTTTTCAAATATGATATTTCATGTAGTGTGTCATGTAGCTGTATGTGAACATAAACTATCTGCAAAGTTGTGGCACGGACAGTGCACTATAAATGAAGTTTTTATCTATCAAAAAAAAGAGTCGGCTCACATTCGCCTAAACGAGTCGTCAGCAATTCGAATCTTTTTCTGTAACGGCCACACGTCACGAGCTACACATTTGCGTAATGTCCGCCCACATTTTAATGTCGCGAACAACTTGCCCGCCCACAAACAGTAGGCCTACCATAACTTTTTTAATGTGGATTACATCATGTCAAGAAGACGCTGTATCTTGCGCTGTGAGAGTGAATTTGTTTTATATGCCCTTCCGAAAGATGAAACTACCAAGAATGAGTGGTTAACATTAATTTTTTGAACACCTCAGCAGTCCAATTCCAATCTTGTGTTGTGTTCGCGTCATTTTACTGATGACTGCTTTTCCAATCTTGGGGAGTAACGTTACAACGCGAGATTCACCAAACGCTTGGTTTTAAAAAATGGATCAGTGCCCAGTTTATTTGGACCGGCTTGCTCCTCTGAACTTCTACCTGTAAGTATGATTAATAATTGATGATTGTATTTTCTAGCGATCGTTCAAAATACGTCTTTGTGTACGTTATGGTGTGTAACAACCCCGCACATGTCTTGGTAACCGGCTAACTTGCGTTTCTGTAGCTCTGTTGTTCAGCTGTGAGTGCAATGTAACATTAGTCTAAAAATTGTTATTGATGCAGCTTGACTGTCTGTCTGCCTTATTAGTTTAAGTAATGATAATGATAAACGATGGCTTAACGCAGTGTTATGCATTGTACAGTGTTGAAGTTCACAACGTAGAGGTGTGCCCGGTTCGCTTACAAAAGCAAATTGCAAGCACTTTCCACAGTTAGCATATGACACCCACTGAGAAACGTCCTGCTCCAGTCGTGCTTGCAAAACAGTTTCTTGTCTATGTGCACTTCAACCGTTTCATCGTCAGACTCCGGCTCGAATTGATAGGGTAAAATCGAGGCTATGTTTTCTATGTATTAACAGGTCTCCACAGCTGTCATTCAGTTATGGCAATTGGCGTTTCGTTTTTGCGCTGTAGCGGTAGACCAATCTAAAAGGACTGCACCATCTGACCAATCACAGCAGTGAGGGCTCACTGAAAGGAGGGGTTTAGAGAGACTGATTCTTCGAACTGCTTCAAACGAGTCGTTTACGAATCATTTAGAAACGGGGTAAAATTAAATCTAATTTTGGAGAAAACTAAAGTGTTTTTTGAACTTGCATACATGTAAACCTGTTTTAAGAGACTAATACAACAATATTAACTACCTTTAAAATGGCATAATAGGGGCACTTTAAAAACGATGGGGCATGTTTAGTCATGTGACACATATTGTTCCAATAAACCTCTGTTTTACCGGTAATTGTACCTGTCATGTGCTATTCACTTGCACACTGTTGCTAAAGATATGTACTTTGTACACTCTGATTTAACAGTACCTACAGAGGTTGCGTTAGACTTTTTTGCGTTAGACTTTAACATTGTCCGTCATTTTGACGGACAGGGTCGTGAAAAATCCGTCATAATCTATTATTACCCGTCATTTTAATTTTCATATTATAATAACACATTTAATTGCTTTTATTTTTGTTCAATTTTTTTATTTTTAATCATGAACCTACAGGACGAGCATACTGTATAGGTTTATGCATTTATTTATGAGAGAACAGATGAAGAGAGAATGCGTCACTTTTCGTGTTCAATACCACACTCAGCAGTGACAAAAACAATAAAACATGCTAGGGCTGGGTACAAAAATAAAATCGATTTCTTGATTTAAATAGATTCTAATTTTTATTAACTAATATTTATTCTTTAATCCCAATCCATCCTTCAGTATATGCTGTTTGTATATAATAAAGAGTAGGCTATATAGTGCGCCTCATTTGTTACTTTAAATATGAAAAAGACTCAGATTTCAAATTCTGTCCATTTCATTAGGAAATTCAAGTAATAAATACCATTTTGGCACTCTTTAATGTGGCATGATAGATCGCTGTAGCCTTAACTGGGTACTGGCCTGTGCGTAATCAAACGCTTAGCAAAAGATTCGTAAATTTCTTGTTTGCTCTGGATTACGTGCTCTGCTGCCACACTGGAGCGCACTCGCCACCAAACTGGAAAGGGGTGGGAACTACAGCTACAAATTACAATAGATCACCCTCGGTGTAATCCGTCAAAGTGACGGACAGCCTTCAGATTTTTCCGTCACTGATTAAAACCTTCTGTCAATGATGGAAAATTTTCGGTTAACGCGACCTCTGAGTACCTAAAAAGATGACAGATTTATTTACTTACAATTGCTGTCCTACGGCAAAACATGAGGGCAGCTGCTGTTTAGATCAAACATGAGTGGGCGCGGCATGGACACATCAGTAAATGATAAGATATTTCCATAAATAAAATGATCCTGCCAGAAGAAAGGGTGAAAATAAGTGAAGTAAGTGAATAAGTGAAAACTTATGATGTCTGTTCCGTCTGTATCATCTTAGTGAGCTTTTATGATGTTTTACATATGCGCAGTTAGGCGAAATTTAACATTTTCTGATGTTTCAGTGTGTTAACATTTTCAGACGTTTCTTGCTTGAAAACGCTGTGGACGAAAACTCTGTTTTCAGATGTATCTGGATTTATGTAGACATAGCCTGGCGAACAAAAGGCGTTTGTGGTTGGCCAAACGGAACCAGGATTTTCAGGGCAAGAGTCTTGACAACAGTTGTGTTTGTTCTTATTATTTCCAGTCAGGTAGGTGAAATATTAGGCTAATATCTTAATTAATACTGCTCATACGTATCTTTACCACCTATTAACTTTAGTTTGTCAGAATATTGCATCCTTTCCTTCTTACGAAGTCCTTGTCTGTATGATTTAGCAGCTTACACACGTTTATTCTGTGGTATAGACAGCATAAATTAGCAGAATGTATTCAGTAGTACATTAACCATACAATCTATGCTGTTGTTTACATATAACAGCATATATTACATATAGGGCACATAGTTTTGCATTTGATTTTGTAATGACACTGAAATAAAGTTCAGGCCATTGACAGTTAAAAAAAAACGCTTTGACTCTGTGCAACAAAGCATAACATCAGTTTGTTTCTGAAAACATGAAGTGTCCTTATGTGGATGATATGGGAATGAGAAAATTGTGATGCAACAATTTGTACTCTGCCAATATGACTTTCTCCCACATCCGTCATTGAAATAATTGTACATTTGTATTCTGTTACACGTTGATAGAGATCATGAGGTTAGATGTGCTCCATGTATCTGGTCATTTGTCAGCTAAATGAAGTCTTTCGGAGTAAGTGTAAGTAATATATTCTTGGGAAAAAATGAATCAATCACATTATGGGTACAGCTTTTCATGCGTGTTTATATATTCACCAGAGATCTTGCAATCTTTCTCTCTAAATGACCAAATAATCATCTCTGAGTGTGAAGCATCTCCGTGTGTGTGTGTGTGTGTGTGTGTGTGTGTGTGTGTGTGTGCCTGTATTGCCTTACACTAGATCAGTCCTTATCACCACCAATCTCCCATCAGTGCCAGATGCCTGACCGTGGTTAAAACTTCATAACAGCACTCTTGAGGGTCGTCCATCTCCATGCTGTGGAGAAGTGTGCTTTCTGTCGCCCTCAACTGTGTGTGTGTATGTGTGTGTAACCACGGAGATGAACTCTGGTTCCTCCGGTGGGAGTTTTAAGTGAAGAAACCTTGAGGTATTATTGCTCAGTGCTCACAGGAGGTGTGTGTCTTTGCGCGTGTTTTAAAAGGTGTTATTCTTTCATCCATTGGGGAGTTGCAATACTTTGTTCCTGAACCCTGATTTAAATCTTTGTAATCTTCCGTAATTACAGAAATATGTCCGCACTGTCTCAGCTGGAGATGTGCGGTATTGTGTTTGTTAATCTGAACTTGTGGTCATCATGTGGAGAGATGTTAAACAGGGTGGAGCGAGATGACGAGATGTATTTAAACCCCATCTCTCCTGATGATGACTGATAGCAGAGGGATGAACATGTATCTGGCCTCCACATGAGCCCTCCAAACAGACATTTCTATGTGTTGGCGAAAATCTGCAAAAACAGTAATAATATGAAAAATTATTACAATTTTGAAAAAACAATGTTACCCCAGTAGTACCACATGATCCTTCAGAAATCATTCTAATATATTGACTTAGAAGTTCACTTCCAGAACAAAAATGTATAGATAATTTACTCACCCCCTTGTCATCCAAAATGTTGATGTCTTTCTTTCTTCTGTCAATAAGAAGTTATGTTTTTTTGAGGAAAACATTTCAGGATTTCTCTCCATTTAGTGGACTTCTATGGTGCCTGCAAGTTTGAACTTCCAAAATGCAGTTTAAATGCAGCTTCAAAGGGCTCTAAATGATCCCAGACAAGGAAGAAGGGTCTTATCTAGGTAAACAATATGTTACTTTCTAAACAAATTGTCAATTTATATACTTTTTAACCTCAAATGCTTATCTTGTCTAGCTCTGCATAAACTGTGTATTCTGGACAGTTAGGGTATGTAGAAAAACTCCCATCTAATTTTCTCCTCCAACTTCAAAATCATTGCTGTAGAAATAACCGACACTGTGTTTACAAAGTGAACATGCAAAGAAGATCAAACGCCCTTTACAAAAAAAGGTAAAACAGCAATGTAGGATGATTTTGAAGTTCATGCACAGCTAGACAAGGTTAAAAAGTATGCAAAACGTATTTTTATGTTTTAGAAAATGACCGATTGCTTCACTAGATAAGACCCTTCTTCCTTGGCTGGGATCATTTAGAGCCATTTGAAGCTGCATTTAAACTGCATTTTGGAGGTTTAAACTCGCGAGCACCATAAAAGTCCATTATATGGAGAGAAATCCTGAAATGTTTTCCTCAAAAAACATAATTTCCTTACAGCTGAAGAAAGACAGACATGAACATCTTGGAAGACAAGGCGATGAGTAAATTATATGTAATTTTTTGTTCTGAAAGTGAAATTCTCCTTCAATATTGAGCAAACCCTGATACTTTCGGTAACACTTTATAATAACATTCAGTTGTAAGTCATTTATAAGTGGTTAGTTAATGATAAAATAATGAATTGCAAAACATTCATAAATGTTTAATAAGTGATATGCTAACAATTTGTGTATGTTTTGCTAATTCCTTTACAAATGATTTACGTAAGGGATAATCAACGGTTTGCCGTGCGTTAAAGGATTTTAAATGCACGACGTGGAGGCTAATAACCTCCCGACGCGAAGCGGAGGGTGGTTGCCTCCGCGAAGTGCATTTTAAATCCTTTAACGCACGGCAAGCCGTTGATTATCCCTTACGTAAATCATTTAGCAGCTTCGGATTAAATAGTCCGGTAAAAATCACATTTATTTGAATGAAATATAGCATTTGTTTCAGTAGATTATCGATCGACCAAGAGAGAGGGTGAAGGCAAGAGAGATGACAGTTGTGTGTGTGCATAACGTTACCTGCCTGCATGCTGTGCGTCTCTCTCTACAAACAACAATTCATTCAAAAACAGCAGTTTTACCACCCCGTTGCTGAGGAATATAATGTAGCGATCTAGTATCTAGGCTATTTTAATAAGGATCGCAGGCAAACGCGCAATCTCCGACCTCTCTCTCTCTCTGTGTGTGTGTGTGTGTGTGTGTGCTTTTACGTGCATCAATTAAAGCAGCGCATTAATATAGAACGGTGATTAAACTGACTTGGAACTACCTGTGCATTAAACGGTTTTACTGCACACCTGCCAGCCAATCAGAATCCAGTATCCAGACATTCCATGGAATAATATGTTTTATAAAACGGTTAGTTCCATTCCTCAATTCTGATTGGTCAGCAGCTGTGTCGTATTCATGATACGGCACTGCTATGACCGCTTCACTCAACGGTTTTGTGTATCGTTGAACCCCCTTAGCAACCACCCTTAGCAACGTAAACACAGCTGCAGCAGTTAGGGACTACTTTTTACAGCGGAAGGCAGTTAATGATTTTACTTTATGAAAACATACAACTTAATATATATAAACTAATATATATTTTTGATTTTAATATTTTTATTGTGTGGTAACCGTTTTATAAAAGCAATAAGGTACTTGAGGCCGTGCTGTATCGTGAATAAATCACGGCTGAAGGGGTTGCAGTCGTGCCTAACAACGCCAACACGGCCTCTCGTACCTTATTGCTTAAATAATACCCTAAACAAACTTTCACAGGAACCTCTTTTTTTTCATGTCAACTTCAAATTTGGAATAACTTATTTAGATGTAAGACTTCAAATTGATATCAAATTTAGGATAAAACCTGTTATGTACAATATGTATTTTATATAAAATATAATACAAATTGTACAGTGTGTTCTCTTTACAGTAAATTTAAACTTCTGTAATTTGTTAATACTTTTTTTTTTTTTTATTCCGCTTCTGCAGTAATCTGCTGATTGTTTTCTTTAAAAAGAGACCTACCTTAGATCCAAAGTGTTCATGAATTACAATTTAAGTTTGGATAAACTTAAAAAAATGGGGGTGACAGTTAAGGGGTTAACTAGTAATTTTTAACCATTTACTAAGGATCTGTTTGATTATTTCATGATATAATGCCATTTTTCAGATAATTTACGACAGATGGGTAAATCGTTAGCATAGTACTTACAACAAAATGAACATATCACTTATTCATAATTTATAAACACAGTCATGTTTTGTAAATAATTAGTTCATCATTAACTATTTACTTGTAAATTAATTTGTAAATGACTTGTAAATGAATTAACTAAACATACATAAATTGTTAGCATATCACTTAATAATCATTTGTGAATGTTTTGTAAATGATTATTTCATCATTAACTAATCACTTATAAAAGACTTACAACTGAACGTTATTATAAAGTGTCACTTTTGATTAATTAAATGCATCCTTGCTGAATAAAATTTATTATGAATAAATTTATTAATTTCTTTTTAAAAAATCTGGCTGGCACTAAACAATATGTACTAATGCTTATATTTGTCACAGTTCTGTCTGTCTTGTCATTGGTTTTTCCCATTTGTCTTCCCCCCGTTGATCTGTCATTTGGTTTAGCCTTCGTCACCGTCATCTGTTACACCTGTGTTTTATTATCAGTCATCAATGTCACCTGTGTTTCTTGATTAGTTTGTCTTTAAGAGTCAGTCTTTGGCCGTTTCTCAATATGCGTTCTTGTCTGGACTTGTGTTCTTGTGGACTTGTGAAACGTCATCAGTTGTCGCCCAAGTACTGTTCCAATTCAAAGTTCACATCTAGCAAGTACAGTTCAAATCCCCGGATGTGTTCTTGCTCCGCCCCTTTTATCAAGGATGCATCAAGAGGAGACTTGTGCGGACTTGAGGCAGCCATGTATCCCAGAATCGCACCAATCAGCGAGCGTTAATGGCGGAGGAGAAACCCCGCATAATTTTCAAAATATTACTGTTATTGTGTCATGAAATGTCGGTTTAAGAGTTTTTCAGGCGAGAATGTAGCTGTTTTAAACTCAAATCTGCGGTTTATTTACAAAGACAGCGCCTATTTGAAAATTTGTTTCGCCGATTTCGGAGATGCTAGTTTGTGGCGAACACCGGATGCTCAGTGGTCATGTATCCCGCAGAGAGAGCCTCATCTCGGCTTGTCCTTCTGACGTTTGCCGCTGGTCCTGATGTCTCTTTAGTAATTAAACGAGGTATAATTCGTTTTGGGTAAATCTAATAGCTAATTTTTGGTCTCATGAATCTATTATTTATTCCAGGTCATATGAGGTGAAAGTTATGCTTCATAAATTATTTATTAGCATGCATTTGACCGAATTGTCTCCTTTTGTCTTTATTTCCGATTACATAAATCTCTTATACTTTATACTTATACTTTTATAATGACTAATATTTTCATTAAAACTGACATTTAACAAAAAAGGCAGAGGTGTGCTTGTCATGTTTCATTTTACAAGTCCAGATGTATTATACACACTGCACCTACAGCTTAAATCACATATTAATGTTTTATTATTAAAAAAAAAAAAAAGAGTTGTGGTTTATATTTTGAAGAAAACAAAGAGGCAGTGGTGTTTGATATCACTTTTATTGTAATTATTGTTTTGTAACGCGTTGCATGAACCACATTTTTGTCGCTATTAATATGTTTAAGGTTAAATGAAACGTTAAAGAGGCAATGCTGTTTGATATAGTATTTCGTTTCACTGTAATGTTGTACATTCCCTGAATTACTTTTTTGCAGGTATTAATATGTTTAAATGAAAACGAAAAGAGGCAGAGGTGGTTGATATCATATTTCGTCTTATACAGTACATACAGTGAAGCAGTGAAGATAACCGGAGTAGAAAAGGCGAGCTGACTGACGTTATCAAGTACACTGCTGTTCCATTTGCAGAATTACAGGACTTGCATCCTTACGTCCTCGGGAGTTCGTACTTCCAAGTCAAACTTCCAAGTTCGAACTACGAAGGACGCAAGTCCGAACTTTGCGTACTTGGTATTGAGAAACGGCTTTTGAGTTCAGTGTATTGTCGGTCCTTAACGTTTGATGTGTGTGAAAGCTCTTCGTGTTCCTGCCTTGTTCCTCTTGGAGAATTATATTAAATATATTGTATTTGTGAATATCGTCTATCGTCTCGTCTAGTCCTGCATACACCCATGACAGAAGGACCGACCTAAACAGTTCCCCAGCGTGTTTCCCCTGCTTTATTTTTCGTTTTTCTCAGTGTTCATTTTTTGGTTTTTATCATGGACCCTGCTGTGAGCATCATTCTCCTGGAGCAGGGGGATCGCTCTCTCGAGGACTACACCAGAGACTTCGTCCACCTCGTGCCTTACACGCACTACCCGGACTACTGCCTCTGTACCTTCTTCCGTAAGGGACTGAACAACACCATCAAGAGGCAGTTGTCCGGGGAAGGTCCTCGAGAGAGCATCGCTGATTTCATCGTGTGGGTGCCCACACCTGACCCAGAACCCAGCCCAACATCACCCCGACAAGCGGAGTTGCAGCCCGAGCCCACCGACGATGGAGAGCCAGAGCCAAGAGCGACAGAGCCAGAGCCGGACACATCGGACCAGGTGCGAGAGCCGACTGCAACATCCGTGACGGTGGAGTATGACGTGGAGCTAGAGAGGGCTACAGAGAGCCCTGCCCACTGCACCACCGCTGAGGGTGAGCTTGGATCTATTTCTGGGGATTTAATAGACTTCTTCTCGGATCTTGCCCAAGATAACTCTGGTAACTTAATTGACTTTGATATGGAAATATCCGTCTGTCCTGTCTGCCCGGAATTCCCACCCACCCACCCTCTGTCATCTGATGCCATGTTTGTCTGGCCACCGCTGTCCCCTGACAGCCCCTCAGCTCACCCTCAGCCCACCACCTGTGCAGTGGGCTCGCCGCGGGACTGCCAGCTTCCATCGGCGTCTCGGCTGGAGGATTCCTCAGCTCCGCCTCCAGCCTCCGAGTCCTGGACTCCGCCTCGGCCCTTCGACCCCGCGGTTCCACCACGGCTCTCGACGCCCTCCTCTACACCGTCACCCGTCGATCCACCAGCTCCACCGGGCTCCATCGTCTTTCCGGCTCCGCCCTGGTCAGTCGTCACCTCATCGGCTCCTCAGGACTCTGCTCCTCCGGCTGTGCCTCGTCGCGCCGTCCCACCGGCTCCTTGGGACTCCTCCTTCCTGCGGGCACAGCCTCCATCCTCTGTCGCTCTGGCTCCGCCGCGGATCTCCGGGACTCCGCCTCCGCCTCGGGCGCCAGAGCCTGTTTCACCTTGGCCCTCCGGATCCTCGGCGTCACCCCGGATCATCGGCTCTCCGTCTCCGCCTCGGGCTCCTCCTCCATCTGCTCCGCCTCTGTCGGTCGGCCCCATGGAGTCGGCGGTCCTCCCTCCACCATGGCTCCTCCCTCCGTCGGCTCCACCGTGGGCCGTCATCATGGCTGTGGTCTGGGTCCTGTGGATTTCCTCCTGCTCCAGGTCCCTCCTGTGTCTTCCCTGGCTCCTCCCTCCGTCGTCGCCCCCATGGACTGTCTTCTGTGTTACCTGGACTTTTGTTCTGGTCCTCCTCCGGGGGTTGCGTCCTCCGCCGGAGCCCCCTCCCTCATTGACTTTGGTTTCCTGGTTTTCCGCCCCTCTCGTTTTTTCGTTTTTTCCACGGCGCGAGGACGCGCCTTTCCGGAGGGGGGCGTAATGTCACAGTTCTGTCTGTCTTGTCATTGGTTTTTCCCATTTGTCTTCCCCCCGTTGATCTGTCATTTGGTTTAGCCTTCGTCACCGTCATCTGTTACACCTGTGTTTTATTATCAGTCATCAATGTCACCTGTGTTTCTTGATTAGTTTGTCTTTAAGAGTCAGTCTTTGAGTTCAGTGTATTGTCGGTCCTTAACGTTTGATGTGTGTGAAAGCTCTTCGTGTTCCTGCCTTGTTCCTCTTGGAGAATTATATTAAATATATTGTATTTGTGAATATCGTCTATCGTCTCGTCTAGTCCTGCATACACCCATGACAATATTATGCTTTCTTTCAATACAGGGCTGATTGTAAAGTGTTAGTTCACCTAAAAATGAAAACTCTGTCATTAATTACTCACCCTCATGTCGTTCCAACATGTAAGACCTTCATTCATCATTGGAACACAAATTAAGATGTTTTTGATGAAATCTGAGAGTGCAATTACTACGTTCAAGGCCCAGAAAGGTAGGAAGGACATCTTTAAAATAGTCCATATGACATCAGTTTTTCAAACTCAATTTTATGAAGCTACAAGAATACTCTCTGTGCACAAAGAAAACAAAATTAACAACTTTATTAGACAGCTTCTTCTCATCCTTGTCAGTCTCAGCTGCACATTCGTCATGGTACTCTCGTCAACATATGTTAAAGACTGACATGTTTTTCACATTGCTATTTTAATGATGTCCTTACTATCTTTCTGGGCCTTGAGCATGTCAGTTGCATTGCTGTCTATGCAGGGTCAGAAAGCTCTTGGATTACATAAAAAAATATCTTAATTTGCGCTTCAAAGATGAACGAAGGTCTAACGGGTTTGGAACGACATGAGGGTGAGTAATTAATGACAGAATTTTATTTTTGAGTGAACTAACCCTTTAAATCATCCAAACCTTGACCCCTTGACCTGTTAAAAATCTCACAATAAAAGATAGACAGGTGAATCTAAAAAAAAAAAAATTGGTTACCAAAGAGCTACTCATTCATTATGACTCAATATGGGGTCATCGGGTGTATTTTGCCTCTGTAGTTATTATTTGTTACATTTTATTTCACTGTTTGGCATTGAACGCAGGCCTGACAGCAGGATTCTATCTTTCTTCTTTCCTTTCTTCTCTTTTGCCTATTAATATCATCACAGCAGCTCGGATCCACATAAACTTTTACATTTGGTTCTTTTAATAGCTGCCATTTCTTTTATGTTTTTACTTTGACGTTATTTTCCAGAAACTGTAATAATTGAAAACAAAAAAGGCCTAATAGAAAATTCTGCAGGGGAACCAAAAAAAAAAAAATTGGCAATTGTTTTCATGTGACACGGCGGAGGGGCCTGGGTGAGCCGTAAGCAATCCTTAAGTGTTTTCATTTTAAATTACAGATCCTGCGAAGAAACGCTATGGCAAACCGAACTGTGAATGGGCGGAGAACAGCAAGGACTCCAGCTATGACCTGAGGGGGAAAGCACAGCTCTGCCAAGAATACAAAGAGTGGAGGATGACAGCGGCTGCGCTGACCAATCCCACATTAAAAGCGTCAGCCTGCTTGCACGGAGGGAAAATGGATTGCCTCTGTGAGATCAAAACTCCAGTCTCTTGATGCAAGAGGTGATTTTTGCATTTGCACGCTGAGAGTTCAGGGCCTTGTTAGTCCTGGGACAGATGTTTAAAAGTAGTAAACATCAGCAAATGCTCCAACACGGAACACTCATGCCTGTAAAATGTATCAGAATGCTTTTAATAGAACTGATGCACTTGACTCAGCTTTACCAGCGTCTTTGTAATGCTTCCTTTCCTCTAGATTAAATCAGTCTCTCTCCACCCCCTGGTATAATGATTGTGGTATTGAGTGTCTAAATTGCAGCATAATGAGAAGGCTGGAGGTGCAGTAGATCTCTGCATTCGTTTTGGTGGAATTATTTGGCCCCAGCCTCAAAGACGGGTTCACGTTTACGAGAGACTCTGGCACGGGCCTCTGGGGTCTAGTACAGGACTGCTGTTGTTGTTTTGTAACAATGTGGGTGTGATTCCCCAGAGCACTTTGACTTCTGAGAGAGAGAATGAGAATTCTGTGGAGCATGCAGAGCAGTTAATGTAAGCCATGTTAGGGTAATTGTTATTTGTTTATGAGTGTGACTGTGCTGGAAACCTGATATTAGTGTGATTCAATCCGAGAAAAATTAGCATGTTCATTAATTCTAAGAAGGCAGGAAATCCTTTACATTACATCACCAAGATCTGCTGTCATCATCCCTCAAGGCTCAGTGGACATGTGTTTTTAACATGCATTAGAATGGTGAGACATCTCTGAGGTTGAAGACTGCTGTGTTATGGGCTTTTTAAGTATCTGTGTCTATGTGTTTCGGAAGATGGTGTAAGCTTATAAACGGAAAGTTATGGTCAAAACAAGAGACATCATACAAGAGTGTGTCATACACTCGCACTTTCAAGCTAAGTGTCTACACATGCTCTTTAGAAGTTCTTTTTCAGTCAGACTAAAGTAAATTAACTGCCTTTTTAATAATGTAAAATGTAAAAATCTGACATGCCCCATCTCATCTATGTTTTTCAATAGAAATGACAGAAGAGTTTGTCACACATTCACACTTTGAAATTATGTTTGCATGCACTTTAAAAGTTCAGTTTGAGTTTGTTAAAACATAAACTTTAGTCTGAAATTGCTTTACTTTTTTTGTTGAAAAACGTTGAAAAAACCTGATACCTTAATGATATATACCACAAACTATTTTTCAATAGAAACTGAGTTTGTTATACACTCACACAAAACATGCACTTTAAAAGTTCACTTTCAGTCTTTTTAAAAATGTAAAATCTTAAAGTCCTTGCACACTGAAAACAAATATGACCTTTCATTGTGTCAATCACGTTTACACACTCTGTCATTAAAAAAAAGGTGAAATTTTCTGTATTCTGGATGAACCCTATTTTCCTCTTTCTTTTTCTCTTTTTAAGAAAAGAAAGGACACCAAAATCATCCTCACTGCTTGAAGAACATTTTGTATGGTTTCTTACAAATTTTTTCACATTTTTTCACAATGTTTTAATTATTACACCTCAGACTCAGTGTGCAAGGTTTCTGTGAGTGATGAATTTTTGGAAAGACTAATGCAAAAATACGCATATGAAATGTTCATATATGACTCAGTGTGCAAGGACATTTAGCCTGACTAAAATTGCTTACATATTGATTTATATCACAATATTTTTCTATAGAAATGACAGAAAATGAGTTTGTCATGCATGCACACTCTTAGACTAAATGTGCTTACATGCACTTTTAAAATTAAAAATGTAAAACTTTAGACTGACTAAAATCACTTTAGTTTTTTGAGAAGTTGAAAAAACCTGAAATATACTGTACCTTATTAAATTATACCACAGACTATTTTTCAATAGAAATTACAGAAAATGGGTTTGCCATACACTCACACTCTGAAATTGTTTACATGCACTTTAAAAGTTCAGTTTCAGTTTTCAGCTTCTCAAAAACTGAGAAGCCTCATCTTATGCCACATTTTTTTTCAATAGAAATGACAGAAATTGAGTTTGTCATACACTCACACGCTGAAATTATGTTTGTATGACCTTTAAAAGTTCAGTTTCATTTTTTTTAATGTAAACTTTAGTCTGACTGAAATCGCTTCAGTTCTTCAGTCGAGAAATAACTGAGATACCTTATTGATTTATACCACAGACTATTTTTCAATAGAAGTGACAGAAAGTGAGTTTGTCATACACTCACACTCTGAAATTGTGTTTACATGCACTTTAAAAGTTCACTTGCAGTCTTTTTAAAAATGCTAAACCTTAAGTTCCTTGCACACTAAAGGTCTTTGCACACTGAGTCCGGAATTTTCGGACGTTAAAAAATATATACGACCTCATGTTGTGTCAGTCACGTTTTCATACTGCCTCCGAAACTTTCATCTGTCATATTAAAAATTTTGAACAGGTTTTTTTTTTTTTTTTGCATGTTCGCATCTGTGGCAAGCATTTTGAAAAGATGACGAATATGGAAAATCTGAATTTCCGAAAGTCCGAAATGTTTGCACGTTATTTGGGCTTAGTGAAAATTTCTGAGCAAATTCTTGCCTAAAATCTTCCCATGTTAAAAAATAACTACGACCTCACGTTGTGTCAGTCACGTTTTCACACTGCCTCCGAAACTTTAATCCGTTATAAAAAAATAAATAAAAAATTAGATTGGGTTAAATTTTCTGCATCTGTAGTAAGCATTTTGAGAGGTGTTTTGGCAATTCAGATCCACCATACAAGCTAACGCCAAAATCCAGAATGCTCGCAGCACAAAGTACTGTATGACAAACTAATTGCAGAATACAAAGAGGCAGAATATAAAGACAGATTGCTAGCAAAGCAACAAACGGAGCCACTGACATCCTGAAGTAAACTTTGAATAGTCATGGATAATCTTGCAGAACTCTCTACACAATCTCAGTATTGGATGAACCCTATATTTCCTCTTTTTTTCTCTTTTTAAGAAGAGAAAGGACAACAAAATCATCCTTACTGCTTGAAGACCACATTTTGTATTGTTTTGCAATTTTTTTTTTTTTTTTTTTTTTTTGCAGTTTATTAATTAATACACATCAGACTCAGTGTTAGGTGTGTGACAAATTTTGAGGATGACGAATGCAAAAAAAATATGCATACAAAATTTTCAGGACCTTTAGTCTGACTGTATTGCTTCAGTTTTTGTGAAGTAAAAAAAACTGAGATACCTTATTGATTTATACCACTATTATTATTTATCACCACTATTTTTCAACAGAAATGAGTGTGTCATACAGTCACTTACACTCTGAAATTATTGACACGCACTTTAAAAGTTCAGTTTCAGTTTTTTTAAAGATGTAAAACTTTCATTCTGACTGAAATGGTTTCAGTTATTGTAAAGTTGAAAAAACCTAAGACATCTTATTAATTTATACCACAGAAAATTTGTTTGTCATACACACAATCTCAGACTAAATGTGTTTACATGCACTTTAAAAGTTCAGTTTCACCTTAGTCTGACTGAAATCATTTCAGTTATTAAAAAAAAAGTTAAAAAAAATAAATAAATTGAGATACCTTACTTGTACTTTGCAAGTTTGATTTCAGTCAAATTAAAGTAATTAATCATCTTTTTAAAAAATATTATCACTTCAGTTTGACTGAAATTGGTCTGTTTTCCGATTTATGCCACACAATATTTTTCAAAAGAAATGACAGAAATTGAGTTTGAAACTCCAGAACTCTTAATCACTTCATTCATCTGTCATTTTGGCATATAAAACCAACAATAGAGGTCATGTGAGGTTCTGACCTTCTTGTAAACTTCTCATGTAAAATGATAACAGCATCTGTGATGCTTTGCTCTTCGAAATATTTCAACAATCAATTCGCCAAATCCACAAGCAGTAGAGCCAGGCAGTTCTCACTACACTTCCCAAACCGCAGGAACAAGCAGGTCCCTGGACTGCTCTGCATCTCTTGTCCTGACATCTCTATCCCACCCAGGCCTCTGACCAAAGCCCAAGCGGTTACAGCAGCTCTGCGTTCCCTTCTGGTTGTGGAGTAAATGAAATAACAGTTTGAAATCGCCCACAGATCTCCAGGGAGTGACTGAATCCATGGCTACCCAGATCCCGAACGAGAGACTGTGGGTGAAGAGGTTGTGAAATGCCTCAATAGAGTTGTTTTAAGCTCTTGGAAAATTCACATAATCTCTTTGCTCACCTTGTAAAACCACGCTTGGCACCTCAGTGCTAATGAGAAGCGACGTTTGTGTTGTGTCAAGTCGAAGCTGGATGCATATAGGAGAGAAACAAGTTTATGTAGAGATTAGAGTTGATCCTTTAAGTGCAGCTGTCTGAACAGAGGTGCTTTATCGCTATTGAAGCTGGCTGGCGCTAATACTAAATGCACTATCTTTCAGTAAAAGTGTAAAGACTCCAGGTCTGTCTGACAAAAGCCTGACTTTAAGTTACTCAACACATGTGAGCTTTTATTCTCTACAACTGCACCTGAGGGTGAAGGTCTTTTTGAACATTTTTTATTTTATTTTTGGACATTTAAGGACACGATAGTGAGAAAAGAAGGGAACAGTTAATGTTTTTTAACATGTTGTATTTTATTTTATTAATTGTGCTATTGAAAGCTTTAGGAATGTGTTGACATTAAATTTCCTTAAACATTACATTTCACCAATCAAATGTGATTTTCTATAATTTAAGTAAATTGCTCTCAAATCTCATTGGTGTGATTTAAATATCAGAACAATGAAATTTGCAATGAATATGACAAAGAAATTTGGCATATTTACGAGATTGGAGAACTGTATGAGATGAGAAGTTTATAAAAAAAAAACAATTTTAAAAAAGTTTTCTGTTTTCTGTTTTCATTTTAATTTTAGTGGAGTTTGATTATTTTATGTGATTTGTCATTTTATTACTTAAAAATATTTTATTCATCTTTTTTTCAGTTTTTAGGAAACTTATTTCGTTTTAGTTGCCAAAACATTTTTTTCTTAACTTCTGTTGTGTTATGTTTAAGTTTTCATGTAATATTAGTATTAATATTAATATTTGATCTTTCATCTTTAATTTTTCAAAAGTTATAGTTAACAATAGCGACACTGTTCTGCTTTTATAGTGCTTTTTTTGACATTTCTGGAACTTGACTGTGCCTGTTCACCGTTCACTTTCACAGCTGTGGAAACATACTAAACTTCTCTTTTTGTGTTCCAATGACATGCAAGTGAGTAAATGAATTTTTTATTTATAGGTCAACTTTGTTTTTAAGTACTGGGCTTGTAGATAGAAAATCACAGATTTAAATGTGCAGCAGACATGGAAGTGTGTGGTAAAATTCACCAATGAGTATAGCTGAGGAATCTGTTGTGCATTAGACATCCAGGACCTTCAGTTGGCTCATAGACACTAACACGAGTCTCTGCAAGGGATGTGTTGCAGTCTTGAAGTTTAGGGAAGAGCAGTAGTTACACACACAAAGACAGGTGTCATACCAACCAGAAACCATTCAAATGTGGTTCTTATAACTCCTTTTATCATACTGGCATGTTATGTTAAAAACAAGCATGATCTCATGCTGTTCTCTGCAGAGAAGACCAATACAGTGCTGTCACACAGACAGGAATCACTGCAGGGGTTCAGAGGACAGCCATGAGTCACTGTAATCAACACACAACACAGACTCTGCCATGATCTCACCTTCAATTTCAAGGCCGAAATGTGACACGCTGATGCTCTTGTTATTTGGGTTGTTATGGCGAGAAAGCGACAAACAGAAATAACAAAGGTGTGCCGTCCTTCCAAATCAATATGACTCTTTCATTTGTGGAACACGAAAGCAGAAATTCTGAAGAAAATCTCATGCAATCACAAATTTTGACTGAAGCCTTTAAGCTTATAAATGGACTCAAAAGCACCATCGTATAAAAGTAATATGAAAATAATCCATACAGCTTATGTACTATATTCCAATTATTCTTCAGTCATACAATACTTTTTTTGTGAGAAACAGATCAAATAAGAAGTTTTTCCACCGATAGTCTCGTGTAACAACCACTATGGCTGGATAATAGAATCTGTTTCTAAGTTAAACTTGACTACCAAATCAGTCTAAATAGTAAATTATTTAAGGCACAGTATGTAATTTTTTTTATTTTATTTTATTTTATTTTTATTCAGGCGTAGATTGTTGACGCTGTGATTGAGTGTGGAATCATGGAAGTTGTCGTCTTCATCCTCACAGCCCCTGCAATCTGATGGGTTTGAGGCAGAAATCATGTTCATGGATGAAGTATCAAAGATTTATTAAAGGTGTCATTGGATGCAAAAGTAATATCCCTTTTTAAAATCAGGTCATTCTCAGCTTCTTGTGGGTGTGACGACACATCAACAGAGGCCGCTCCCACGATAGTTGATTGACATGAGCGCCTTTCCAAAAATGTCTCAGATTGAGGTGTTCTGTTGTTGTGTAATATGTTATGTAATAATAAACATAGCAGTCGTTTACTCCCAACATCTGAGCCGCTGAAGACGCAGAGGAGTGCCGATTCCGATCTACATGTGCGTCTATGTTCGTGCAAATCATTCGTAATGCAGCTTCACCCACAGCAGAAGTGAGTATAAGAGTTTTTTAAGCATCTTTGCAAATGGCCTTTCTTAATAATGTGCTAGTTAGCAAGTTTCGTGGCTAAAGTAAACATTACAGCTCATCATCCCACGGCAGAGAGGGGCGGGGCAAACAGAGCTCATTAGCATTTAAAGGAACATGCAACAAAATAGCTTGCTCTAAAAAGGGCTGATTTTGACAAGGTAAAAAGAATGTTTTTTACACTGCCCTTGAGAAATTTTAACCAAAGTATGTTATGGACTTCTCATTACGACCCTAAAGAATCATATAAACTGAAATGGGCATCCGATGACCCCTTTAACGTCACTGTAATATGAAGGAGGGTGGGGCTGAAAGCCGTGAAAGTGAAACTAGGATGTGAAACGCTGGAGTGATTGCTAATGAGAGACGAGCGTGACACGCGGCTCGAAAGTAGCTTTTGTTCTTTCCGGTTATGCATATGTGGGGTAAAGCAGTGCCGATTTATCATACTAGATACATTTGAGTGTTATAATGGTACTCTGTGCGTTCATCACTTGTCTAATAAAACGCATAACATATTAACAACGTAGGCTCATTGAAAATACATCCCTCAATATTAGGGATGTAACGGTATGAAAATTTCTAATCACGATTATAGTGATCAAAATTATCACGGTTATCGGTATTATCAAGGTATTCTGTTAAAATGTGCTGGAAAGTACTGACACATAGATCAACACTACAACAATACACTAAAACAATAACATTACCAATGATGTCTGGATTTTAAATGACAACATGACTGACAACAGTTTATCTAATAGTATGTTCAAATATCTAATGTAAATGTTCAAATAAAGCTTTTAAAAAGTTTCATAGAAAGTTAAACCTCACATTTCAGCATTTAAATAAAGAAAAGGGTTAAGTCAAAAAGATAACTGATTAGTAAATGATTATATGTATTTTATGTGTTCCATAAATAATTCTAGATACCTTATCTGAATTGTTTAAATGTGTAGAATCCACATAAGCTTGATCAAAATTCATAGTAGGGCATGCAAATTTGGTCCGTTTTAGCCAGACAAAAACTAGACTGTTATATAAAACGTTGATTTATGCTATAAAGTAGGTCTATTTATTTATCCTCAGTTGTTCAAATTGTTATAATCAAACTACAGTTCGACAAAACAGCTCAAATTTGCCTCAACAAATGCGTTTTTATATCACTTTTGCATTTGTTAACACTGTTGGTTAGGTTTAGGGTTGGTTTTGGTATAGGGGATGTTTCCAGCACGATAGAGCATTAAGCTTTAGTGACACTCCCCGGATATTTGAATTCAATATGTACCTTAATCAGCTTAATAAAAATGCAGCAATTTGTGCCTGTACCAACCATAGACTGTAAAAAAAGATGGACGGAGCGTCTCCGCTTCCTTTCACTATAGAAAAGTGTAGCCAAAGTGTCTCAATATGGCCGCTGACATCTTGGGGGAAATTACGTCATTTGGAGGATGCCAGAGTCTGCGCAGTAGAGGTTCATTTGGAGCCAGAGTCTGCGCAGTAGTGTCGTGAGGTGGAGCCACGGTGTCAAAGTCCCGCCCAAACTCCCGCAAACCCAATCGCAAGATCACAATCATGACACCACATGTTTTTGTAACATTAAATAACTACCTAAAAGCGAACTTATTAGATAAACGAACAATTGAACATGAATCAGCATTATAAGAACTACTTCACACGATGGAAACCATCTTTGGAAAAAAAATTTTTTGTGTTATTCCATTATTTAGTTTGGCTCAGGTCCCATTAGATTACATGGAGAGGGCGGGGTTTATGACCTATATTGCAGCCGGCCACTGGGGGCAATCAAAAACTTTTGGCTTCACTTTTCGGGACTTGTGCGACACACTTGGTACCAATGTAATAAAAACGTGCCATGGCCACATATTGAATGTGTGTTTTAGCGCCACTCTCTGGACATTTCTAGGTTGCATTCTAAAGCATATTTGGTGTTTTCATAAAACCGGAAATCAAAGATGTATGACGTCACTGGCAGGTGAATCAATGACAAGGAATTGGTCGTTAGTTAAAATTGCCTATTTCTTTGGATTTAAACACTCTTCAAAACATTTAGGATAATGTAAGTACACCAGTCAGTAAAATATATAACACTGTTCTAGTGATTTTTGAATATTTTAATCAAAAAGTCTTACATTTTGTGCCTCTAAAACCTCTCAAATGAACTGGGTCAAATGATTCATTAAATGGTTCTTCTGTGGAAGACAGGATGTTTCACACCACATTTTGGTGACCGCTGTTTTTCATTTGTATGGGAAAAAAACACTGAGACATCTTGTTTTGTGTTCCATAGAAGAAAATCAGTCATATAGGTTTGGAACAATACAAGGGTCAGTAAATGATGACTGAATTTTCAATTTAAAAACTGATTTAAAAGAAAGAAACATTGACAGATTGAACATGTCATGAACTCTAATGAATGTGTCAAGATTTTCAGTAAAGAATTTCAATTTGTCACACACAAACTATCTCATCACTTCATAATTATACTTTTATGGTGTTTTGTGTCCTTTTTAAGCCTGAAAGTCCCATTTTATTGTTGTTCCATAAAAAGCGCCCAGCATGTTGTGCTCTAAGGAAGAAAGAAAGCCATACTGGTTTGGAACTTTTTTTTTTTTTTTGGTTGGTTGGTTGAACTGTTACTTTAAAATACTATAGTTAAAAGAAAAGCAGATATGTAAAACAAAAGTCTCTTTGAAAAGTGTCTATTGGCTACAGCTGCGTGGAGACGGAATGGTTTAGTAACCCACACGCACACTTCCATATACAGATCAGATGCCATCATATGCGCTCAGTTTCTATGCGAATGATCATTTTAAACACGAACAGAACGAGTAAATCACAAGCAAGTTAGACATTTTCCTCTACTCTGTTGACCGTCATGTGTCCACTTCTCCTAAAAATTCTTTTGGGAAGTCCCTCAGCACAGACGGCACAAGAGAGAGGAAAGAGTGGATCACTAAACGAGTGTGGTACTTCCCCATCTCTCTCTCTCTATAACTGTAAATGTGTGCAGCTGTGCTTGGATGGGAAACAGCAGTATTCTGAGGAATGGAGAGATGAAGGGAAGACACATGTTAGAGTAATCTCTCGGTCTCTCTCTGTGAGTTACGAGCTCTCTTTCTTTCTTTCGTCCTCTCTTTCTTGCATTGAAGTCTCAAAAATGGGAGGGTTTCTTGAGGTGAGACAGAAGAAATATGAATTCAACATCCTTCAGAGGCTTTTGGAAGGAATCAGATTTATTTATGCTTGTTACTTCCAAAATAGCATGTGATTATTATTACTATCCTTCATCTGGAGCAGTTTTGAGTGCTACTTTTAAACATCTCTGGCGTGTAGCTCGAATCCTCTGGGAAACAGATTACAGTATAAACTCAGAGAAAGAGAGTGATGCTCATTCATGACATCACATCAGACATATAAATAACCTGCTCGCTGTGAAAGTATTTCTGCCGGTTTAATGTTTTTGGACACCCCTCATTTCTGCCCTTGTAAAAAGAGAGCGAGGAGGGGCGAGGGCGCTTTCGCTCGCCTCTTACATCTTACAGTGCTCATGGTCTGCCATGTTTGATCACATCCTGGCAGGTCGCGGCGCTAACCATGTTGCTCGCAGGTGTTTCGCATTTTTGCGCACGGTGCTGCATTTATGGCTCTCTAAGACATCTCCCTCACTCCCTCTGTCTGCTTCCCAGAGGTTTTAGTGGAAATGAATGTGTCATGTGCAGTGATGGGCATATGGATGTTCTTCTGAGGCCTGAGCAATATCCTAGCGCCCCCTAGTGGCTCAAATCAATGGCTAATCCACCAGATTTAGATCAGGATTAGATGTTTGGATGTGATGTGAGTGCGAGATGCCGTTTGGATGAGTCCTGATTAAAACATCTCTTCATCTTCTTCTGTCCTGCAGTGCCATATCTCATCCCAGCCTGGCATTAATTACAGTCTACAGCTTCATACATTATTAAATCAGAAGAAAACGGCAGGCCAAGTTATTCTACTCGAGCTGCCCAGTGATCAATAGCAGTTTGAGGTATTAAATGTCTTGATTTGATACACATGTCCAAATCAGGCCGAGAGACTGTGGTAAATCACTCATGCCAGCTGGTCAGTTGGTATCTGTTCAGAGTTAGTCGAACGCCTCAGTCAGGTTTTAATTCATCTGATGTCGTGTGACAGATTGTCATCTTTTCCAAAACATACTTAGCGGATTCGATTGGAATTCCAAACGGCTCGGATTGAATGACAGCTGATTTGCAACCCTGCCAGAGCTTTGCATGTGTGTCAGCCGTTTGATGGGATAGTTATTTGATATGGGTGGTATTTTTTTGCCGCTGTGACTTTGACTGCTCTGTAAAATCCTTTTATCTTACATGCATTAATCATTAATGTACCAAATCAAATTAATCAAATGTGAGTGAAGCAATGATTTGTAAAAGAGAAGAAAAAGCAACTAAACATATTTCATATTTTTCAAAACACTCTATAAAACTATTATTTTTTTTTTTTTAGATATTTCAAAAATATTAATTTGGCTTGGAGAAGAAAAGTCAGTCAGGCTCCAGAATTTAAGGAGGCATAAAAAATCCAAACACCCATGGGGTGCAGCCAATGTTCAACATGCCCAAAAGATTTCATCCAACAGTAGCAACAAGAGGGAAAATACCCTGTTATTTCCAAATGCAGCAATGAGCGTGACGAATGGTCCATTTTCCACAAGCAGAGTTGGGGAGAGAGAGAGAGAGAGAGAGAAAGAGAGGATTTGGACCAGGGTCCCTGCTCCGTCTCTGCATGGGCTCTCAGCGGGTGGTGACACAGGTAAACCCCATAGTCATCTTTTCACAGTAAACCTCATTTATTATTTTTTTTCCAGCAAAAGCATTTCCCATCATTTTTGGATTTCTGAGTTTTACATTAGTACCTAACCTTTTTTTCACCAAAAATCAATTGTGAACGGAGATTGAATTCTGTATGGAAATGAAACAGTATATTGTTGACTGACTGGGTATAGTATTGCATGTTAAATATGTCTTATTTGGTGAAAACATGTGTTTTGATTTGAGTGTGTGACCCTGTGGAAACACCTCTAGCTTCTTTACAGTGGGATAGAAAGAAAAACCAGGGCATCAGGACTCTAGCTGAGCCTTTCCATTTTTTCTCAAAGATGTTTATCTAATTAACATCCTTGCAGCATTTTTCTCAAATTCCTGATTAGACTGTAGAATGGAAAACAGTGGCAGATGAGGCCTAGGAGAGATCATCTTTAGCTCTTTGGCTGATTCTTTCTTCCCTTGCTGCACTCAGCATTGGTAGAGGAGTGTTGTAACACATGGTGAATTGTAACACCATTAGTTAAACTCATTATAAATGAGCTACAGGTGTGAAATCACTACCATACAAGAGCCCAGTCTCTTGTGGTGAATTTTGAGGTAAGGCAATTCCACGCTTCATGTATAATTTGATTTGTGATTAGCCTATGTAAATGGATGCTAAATGACAGGACTGGAATCACCTCGATTTGGAAGTTTATTTTTGTTTATTATGATATATAATCAATCAAGTTTTTTTCTACAAAAAGCAAAGGATGCCTAACTTTTAAGCTTTCATTCTTTGTATTCTTAAAAATTATTTTTGAAATTTTTCATTCACTGTTCAAACGTTTGTTCAAATAATTTTGATTCATCAAGGCTGCATTTATTTGATCAAAATACAGTGAAAACAGTAATCTTGTGAAATTTTATTACAATTTAAAGTAACAGTTTTTGTTACTCTGAAAATGTTTTAAAATTTCATTTTAATATTCATGTGATGTCAAAGCTATTATGTGCCACATGATCTTTTTAGAAATCATTAATAGAATGTACAAAATGCATTTATTTGAAATAGAAATATATTGTAACATTCCAAATTATTGATTTAATGCACAAATGTGACCCTGGACCACAAAACTAGTTTATTCAGATTTATACATCATCTGAAAGCTGAATAATCCATTGATGTATGGTTTGGACAATATTTGGCTGAGATACAACTATTTGAAAATCTAGAATCTGATGGTGCAAAAAAAAAAATCTAAATATTAAGAAAATCGCCTTTAAAATTGTCCAAATGAAGTTCTTAGCAATGCATATTACTAATCAAAAAATTACATTTTGATATATTTACAGTAGGAATTCTATCAAAATATCTTCATGGAACATGATCTTTATTTAATATCCAAATGATTTTTGGCATAAAAGAAAAATCGATAATTTAGACCCATATAATGTATTGTTGGCTATTGCTACAAATATACATGTGCTACTTATCTGGTTTTGTGGTCCAGGGTATTGTGGTGATGCATGGAAATTAGCACAAATTTATGCACAAAATTTAAAACGTCTGTTAGTGTTACAACTCATCCTGGTAGTGAGATAGATTTTCCACATATAAAGGAAAAAAAGTGGATTCATACTTTAATTTGTAGTTGATAAATACGATAACATTATATTAAAGATTGAGAGACAGCGCACATGAAACCACTGAGTTACAGACAGTGGAAAATATGCTACACTTCTCCCATATCTGAAGCTGGGACATATGCAGCAGATACCCGACTATAAAACTCCTTTACAAGGGGAACAGCACACCTCGCTTTAATTTTCAGTTTGCACCTGTTCATTAATGTGGTTGTCTTTCTCTCTCTTTTAAATGATTCTTCCATCCCAGTATTTTTTTTTTTATCTTGCAGACAAAGACTCCTGCAGTTTTAACACCTTCTGTGGCTCTTCAGGAGAACCAGGTGCGTCTGTGTTGATCTGTTCTCTTAGCAGGAGGAGAGCTGGCACCAGGATTGATAGTGCTGGTATTGGGCGGGTGATTTAGGGAGCTGGGCAGCACTCCGGCACTGCCCGGAGGTGGAAGATATACGTGAGATTGGTGTTAACAGCCCTAAACAGCCTATGAGTCAGAACATGGTGTGTGGAGTTTAATATGATGTGCATCTGCAGTTGATTAAAGGTGGATTCCATTAGACGGAGGTGTGTGTGTGTGTGTGTGTGTGTGTGTGTGTGTGTGTGTGTGTGTGTGTGTGTGTGTGTGTGTGTGTGTGTGTGTGTGTGTGCAATAAGCAGAGATTGTAGCTAATAATAGTCAGTTACGATGGAAACTTCAGTCTCACTGCTGTTGTTTAACAGGAGGTATTTTGTAGCCCTGCACCTGCTGGCTCAAAAGCAAACATTGCATTTTCCATTGTGTATTTTTATTTAACAATTCAAATCACTGACCTCCCTCTAGCCAGTCTACACAGGACATCAGGCGTTAGGTGAATGATGTAATTCTATAATCATTTGAAAGTTTGACTCTGAACCAGACAGTCTTAAACAGACGTATGATTTACCTATTTGATAATGGTTGATTATTACATTTCCATTAATGTCAATCAGTTGTGAAAAATGTTTTCTAGCTGCCCAACATGGCAACCTAGGGGACATTCACATAGAACAATAAGCTCTTGTGTTCGAAAACTCAAAACATCAGTCTTGACCTTTGCGTTGCATCTTACTGCTTTTTAGCATCTTAGTTTTTTATGGTTTGAAAATCCACTTTAACTTGACACAGCATCTGGATACAAGATAATTCACCCAAAAATGAAAATTTTGTCATTAATTACTCACCCTGTTGTGGTTCCAGACCCATAAGACTTTTGTTCGTCTTTGGAACACAAATTAAGATAATTTTGATGAAATCCGAGAGCTTTTTGACCCTGCATAGACAGCAACACAACTGACACGTTCAAGGCCCAGAAAGGTAGTAAGGACATCGTTAAAACAGTCCATGTGACAAAAATACTTTTTTCAACAATTTCTTCGCTTCTGTGTCTATTCCAATATTTTTATATATATTAGTTATTTATTTTTTTAAGTGACACTGAGGTAAAACGAAAATATAGGAGAAAAATGTATATTTCAATGCTTTTGCATCTGTTTAATTTTACTAATACCTGTTCATCTCTTGCTGGTTTTCATTACATTTACATACAAAAACAAGCTCTGTGTGAACTGGCCCTAAAACAGGATTTCTTTTTCCTACATTGAAAGCGTCCCAATTTTTTCGGGGCAAAAAAACAAAACCTTCTGTCCGTGGGGATTTGCAGTGAGTCATTTTCTAATATGACTGTACTTGTTTATGCTAAGTATCAAGGAAACAATCCTGTTGAATCCACGCTGAGATAAACACCTGTAGTCAAAAAGACTTAGCATTGTTAAAGCTGATCCTATTCAGGTCTGTATGATGCCACTCCATATGCAAAGTTTATACGTCGCTATGTATATCCATAAAAACAACAGCTGGGGAATGCTAACAAAAAATAGTCAAAGACTGTTGGTTGATGTCAGAAGACATTAATTAGGGCATAGCCGTGTTATTTTCTGTCTGATGCAGAACACACATCCCGCGTTTTAAAAGGGGGAGATTTTTTTTGTTTAGAGAAGTGCTGACCCATTTTCAGACCAACAGAAAGTACATTGTGTTTAATTGTTCGGCTTTGTTTGCGTTAGTTTATGTGAGGGAGAAACCTACAAACATCTGTCGGCCAAATGAGCTGGTGTTTCATCAGTTGAGTATGCTCTGTTCTGAGCACACTTTAAATGAGATGCTACACAACCACTGCTTGGGCACACATGTACAATTTTCTAAAACACTGCTTATTATCAGTGTGAATGAGATTTACTGCCCATATGCTGTTGGAACAGTTAAACTGCAAGAAGTAATTTTTAAAAATCTGTGTGGTAGAGGACTCATTGATACTCTTCATAGGCTGCACTAAATGTATTTCTTGCAGTCCGTTTGGCGATTATTGTTAAAACTGCGCAGTGTTTAAGTGCCTGTTGGTCTTTTGTGTCGATGACGTCTTGCATTTTCTCTGGCTTGTCTGCTTTAAATAAATCCAAACAGCCCTTAGCCCACCTGTACAAGAAAAAGCTTCTCCTACCTGGCCTGGTTATCCGCTGTTCTGCTTCTCCTTTGCTTATCATATTGTGCCAGGTCTCCTCTGTGGTTAGGCCTTGGGCAGCAGTGTGTTCCCCAGCAGGGCCCGAGCTAATTTATTAGGCCATAAAAGCCTGCGCAGCCTCCAGTAGAGCTTTGATATATTCATCACAATGTGCTGGCTTGTAAAAATACTCAACCCCCTGAGAGATTTCAGCACTTTGTTTACAAGGACCTGTTGCAGGAGGGGGCGGAGGGAAAAACAGAGGGATGAAAAAGACTAGAGGAGGACTGCAGAACAGGTGTTGCTGGAACAGGTAATGGTTTTCGGCTTTGAGAAACGAGAGTTGTGATGCTTCCCAAGTCCGTTTTACAGTCCAGGACCTGAAGGGAAACATAGCCTAGGTCTTGGTAATGCAGCTGAGTTTGATACTGACACCTTGGCTGTGTGAAGTCCGGTTCGTCGACTGAATTAATAAATTCCAAAGTTATTGACCTAGTCAGGAGACATAAAATTCCCTGCCTTGAGACACGAAGGCTGATGCTGGGCAGTAAATGTTACTTTCTTGTTCGAGAGGACGAACAAGCCAAACAGATGTACTAAATCTCCATATTTGGATCCGCAGTGTAATTCGCAGCATATAAGTAGAGCAGCTCAACACCGCCACAGATTATTGCAGATGAAAGTTGCCTACAGCGCTCGCATCGGCTGATTTTCATAGGTTTGACTTGAGGTTAGAGGAGGTGACGCTATAGCAAGCAGTTTGAAAACACCACAAATGCGCTGCAAATTAGAATTGACTTGAGCAAGTCACCTTTGACCTTTAGGATAAGAACTGCCCTGTTTCTGTGGCTCTGACTCCACTAAGATCTGCCCGATGATGATGGTTTTGGCTTGACGCGAGGAACAGAATTGCTTCACCCCTCCCTTTTGGCTTTTTGGAATTAGAGGCAATGCAGATGTTAAGTGCCTTCACAGAACTGTACTTGCACTGGCCCTTTATGTCCAGGGACATTAAAACAGCGAGACCTAAATCTGGCCCGACATTACACAGGCACTGGTGTGTACTGTACTGTTTAGGCGATGTACTAAACCTCATGTGATTTCGGTGCACTTCGTTTTTCCGCCCACGCGGTCTTGACGAGGTCTCGCCTTTGCCGACAGTAGCTGAGCGTAATGGCAGCTCTTGGCATGTGAAGCCGCCTGATTTCGCCAGACAGCGCTCCCTTCTCACTGCTGTGGTTTCGGTTTGGCTCATGGCATGTGGGGGATTTGAGACATTGGAAAGGCATTTCCCTGTGTGACCACAAAGACTTGCCCTCCTGTGTGAGAATGAGGCAGGTTCTGGCACCCAGGCTCCGCTAATGAAAGATTTAATTTCAGTTAAGGGCTATAGGAGGGTCACTCACTTTCCATCTGACATAATGCAGGTCTCGAACATGCTGTTGTTTTATTTGGTTACCTAGCTGTGTTGTCCCGGCCACACAGGGGATAATGACAAAGGCTGAATCTTCCTATACGCTCGTAATTTCCACTGTGTCTAATCGTCTCCACATCCAGCATAAGGCCTGAATTATCTAACTGTCTGAATCAGCTGCTTTCGGCCACTTTTTTCATTTGTTTGCGGCTATTTTTGCAGTCTCACGCAAAATGTGAAGACTCCCAGCTTTCCCGTGACTCCCACCTCAGGTTCATGGTCCATGTGTGAACACGATTTCGATTCTCCGGTCTCTCGTTCTCTGCACCTTCACCCAAATAAACCCTTGACGCAGGGCCGAAGCCAAAGGAAATCGAGTCTTATTTGAGATAGACCCATGATACGTGATCCTCTCGCAAATATTTTTTGGGTTACATCAGGAGAAGTTCCAAGAAGTTTGTATTAATTTTGAAGCTAAACAGAGCAGAAGGTATTGTGAAGGCTCTCATGTTAGCAGAGGGAGGAAAGGTCACGCATAGTTGTAGCAAGTCCACATGCTAAAATGGCATAACCTCTAGCCAGAACCTAAGGACTGTGGTCTGTTTTACGAGTGTGTGCTGTGTTCAAAAGCAGTTTGTTCCTGAGCTTTAATAGATTTAGTCTGTGGGCAGGGTCACTGGTTCCCCTGAGGGAGGTTATTGCCTTGTAAACTGTGTTAACATGTATGTTAATGTTACTGTATTTCACTACAGGATATGAAGTCCCCAACGTCCTGCAGCCGCTACATGAGACTCCATCTCAAATTTACAGCTTTTAATGATTTGTTTGGCACCATGAAGAAGCATAGTTAACATTTTTATTGTTATTAGAAATTTTTCAAGAGTGATATCAGAAGTTAGGCGCAGTTCTGGCAATTTGACAGTTATTGTAGCATTTTAACCATGGCTTGGTCTCAACTGTCTTTGTTATTGACATGAGAGTCAGTTGTTTTCCTAGAATATATTAAAAATGCAAGTAGCATGTAATGTTTTAAATTAACTATTTTTATAAAGTGCATGTTAATAATTTCTGAATTAAAATTAATTTTGATGGGTTTTTTTGGGGAGGTGGCGTAAAGTAAAAAAAAAAAGTCTGGGTGATTCATTCTTCCTTATAAATCTCTATTATTTGTTAAAATAATATTTTAGCCAGATTGTTTTACTGCTTATTAATATTTCAAGAACTTATCAAAGTCATGGTTTAACCAAATGCAGAAATATGCAGAAAATAGGAAATTACATCACTGAGAAGCCCTCTGCGGACCCTCACTAATGAGTTCATATCAGAATGTCTTTTAAAATATCAGATAATTTGACATCTATATGACAAGTTGAAAGTCATACATCATTGATTAAAAATACACTATAATATATATGTATATAAAGATGTATACAAATACTGTATAAAATTGATTGTGATTGGAACTAGGAACTAAATGGGTGTTTATTGATTTAAATGGGTGATTATTAAAGTGTGGCCCAATCTTGGTTAAGTGTATGTGTAAAATTGTTATGCAGCAGATGCACATCATATAATAAACTATGTCAAACTTGTTAATTGACTAAGATAAGAAACACGCTAACCAACCAGATGCAATTAGCACATGGTCACATGAGGTCAGCCTTGCAATAGTTGCAATCATTGTACCAACAATTAAGACCGCCGTAAACCTCATTTCAGAGCATGGAGGAACCTTGGAGCTCCAGACGGCCTGATCACTCTGGCTGATAAGCGACCGCAGATTGCAGCTGCTAGCAGTAGCTCTGGACTGATTTGCTGCTTGGTTAAGGGGCAAAGAAAAACACCAGCCCCGGCCTGCAAGTATGTTGGCGGTAAAAACTGGAGCATGTTTGCTTTACTGGTGCGAGCTCGGACACTGGTCCACATTCCACTGACCCCCACTTCACCGTGTTTTCACAGGAAATAAACAGAGGCTTGTTGCGGCGGCGTTATCACTCCCTGTCTGTTTGGAGCAGAACCAAGAGCTACAAATCTGCAGAGCCGCCCAGTGGCAGGTAACGTGCACAAGGGGTGACTAAGTAAAGGTGGCTGTATTAAGTGTGAAATCAGGACCAAGTGCGCAATCACTCTCTGATTAGACTGATCTGATATTTCCTCTACAAGTTCTGCATTTCTAAAGCAACATGTCATTCACCGAATGAGCAGAACTGCCTTCAAAATAGGCAAATCTAACATAGGAATGGTGGCAAGACTTTACCAAGTAAGGTAAGAGCTCTAGTAGTAGTTTGTTTACATCTTTTAAGTTGCTGTGAAATGGGCATTCACTGCATCTATTTTTTAAATACATCTTATTGATCTTTTTTTCTTTCTTTTTATTTGAGCTTGTCACTTTTAATCAGAGTGTCATAACTCGACCTTCTGGTGCCAGGCTTTTTTTAATCATTTTGTCTACATAAACCCCACTCTTTTATTACAATTGACTGCATGTTCACGTTCAGATGTGCCTCCATCCAATCAACAACTGATGAGTAAAACCTGAATAAAAAGTCCTCCCCTACATTTTTTTTCTATTTTGATTAAGTTGGTTTAACTGAAACCTCCCCAAACCATCGTAAACCCAGCTATCAGACCAGACTGGGTCAAGCAAACTACTGTAGCTTATGCTGGTTTAGGGTGTTTTTTCAGGCTTTGTCCGAACTCACCCCCTTTACCATTAAACAGTTGAGGTCAAAAGTTTGCATCCCCCTTTCAGAATCTGCACAATGTTCATTATTTTACCAAAATAAGAGGGATCGTACAAAATGCATGTTATTGTTTATTTAGCACTGACCTGAATAAGATATTTCACATAAAATATGTTTATATATAGTCCAAAAGAGAAAAAAAAAAAACCTGTTCAAAAGTTTACATCCCCTTGATTCTTAATACTGTGTTCTTAATTGAACGATCTACAGCTGTGGATCTTTTTTTTTGTTTGTTTGTTAAGTGATAGTTCCCTAGGTCTTGGTAGTGAGTTCACAAGTTAAACTGCCTGCTGTTCTTAAAAAACAATCCTTCAGGTCCCACAAATTATTTGGTTTTCCAGCATTTTTGTGTATTTGAACCCTTTCCAAAAATGACTGTATGATTTTGAGATAAATCTTTTCACACTGAGGACAACTGAGGGACTCATATGTAACTATTACAGAAGGTTTAAATGCTCACTGATGCTTTAGAAGGAAAAACTATACATTAGGAGCCGGGGATGAAAACTTTGAACAGAATGGAAATGTATACATTTTTCTTAGTTTGCCTAATAATCTTTTTTTTTTTTTTTTTTTTCATTTAGTACTGCCATTCAGAGGCTACAGAAGATAGTTACATGTTTCCCAGAAGACAAAATAAGTTACATTTTACTCCCTGACTCTTAATGCATGGTTTTTCCTTCTGGAGCATCAGTGAGCGTTTGAACCTTCCGTAATAGTTGCATATGAGTCCCTCAGTTGTCCTCAGTATGAAAAGATGGACAAATTAACTGTTCAGAACAAACAAGGAACTCATGAACAACTAACACTAAACAAAAACAGGGTCATTTTTATAAATTCAACTATTATTTTCTCGTGTGGACTATATGTAAACATCTTTTATGTGAAATATCTTATTTATGTCAGTACTAAATAAACAATAACATGCATTTTGTATGATCCATCTTATTTTGGTAAAATAATGAACATTTTGCAAACTCTGAAAGGGTATGTAAACTTTTGACATCAACTGTATACCGCAATATTTGAGGGGTCAGCCATTTGCAGTGGTGTCCGAAACCATAATGGAGCGGTGTATTCATTTAATCCCATTATCAAGTGCATTTATTTAATCCCATAATGCACTGCAATTGACTCTTCACAAAGACCTACTATTGCTGTGTCAGTCAAGCCATGGCACTCTCACGCCATACACCATGTTCTCACGAAGTGAAAAATACATTTTGGGGCAAAGAGGACACTAACAACATGCTAAAAGACAAAACAAAACAGCATACTTTAGATGTCAGCTTTCAAAGTTGGTCATTTTTGAAGTAATTAAAATAATAAATATCTTTTTATGGCTCTTCAATTTGTCGTGGCAGATTGCTGTAGTGCCTCAGTTCAAGTGACATGTGAACCAATCACCAAAATAAACATGAATGAACATCAAAAGCTATCTTGTTTCTACTCTGGAAAAATGTCAGTACATACCATTTTTAATCTACTCTTCTACCTGTTTTTTTTTCTTTGGTAGGACAAAAATGGTGTTGTGATTGGTCAGATCGCCTGTCAATCATACTCCCTGCGAACGGTCAATTGTAACTGTATTGTGAGGGTTTTACCAAATGAATTCCCACATATTATCACCTACAACCCTCTCAGTGCACTCAGTGTCTAAAATTTTCATTCACTCCTTGTGGACTATTGTGAGTAATGTAGGAAATAGTGAATGAAAGCATAGGGGTGATTTCAGACACCACTCTTGTTTTTACACTTTTTCACACGTGTATCAGTATAGCTCTCTCCTGAGTATGTCAGCAAACAGTGCTGAGAGCAGTCCAGGGGCCTCATTTATAAAGACTTGCGTAGAAACCATCCTTGATTTTATCTAAGAACTTTTCTGATTTGATCGTAAGAGCGATTCAGAGAAAACGAACGTACCACGAAATCCATGCGTACGCCAGTCATTCGGTTATAAATCACAAATGATCGTGGAATTGTGTGCAGCTGAATGTTCCGCCGTCGAAATGCCCCTGCTTAATTAATTAACATATAAAATGAGCTCATTCCTAAAGCAAAAACTCCGTGACAATGGCAAGTAAAAAGGAGCGCAAGAAATCAAATTATAGTGAGGCTGAACTATCTGCAATACCAGATATTACCACAAGGAAACGGTCGTACGCCAAGCTGGAATCTGACGTGGAGATAAGTACTTTTCCACGTCAAAGACGGTTTTTATAAATCTGTACTTTGACGTGGATTTGATCGTACGAACACTCTAAGATCAAATCAGTGCGTAAGAAAGTTTTGTAAATGAGGCCCCTGGACAACTCACCTATTTGTGCCATATTTGGTGCTCTTGCTCTCTCCTTCAGTCTCTCTTTCTCTGTTTTCCAGTGTTACTGTTCTGGAGAATTTTTGCGGTCAATCAAGTCAAGGAGATTTTGTTGTTGATTGTTTGGAGGAGTTTTCGAGGTGTACGTTGCCGCTTGCCAACCCACAGGCGAATCAGTGTCCCTGGCCACATCACACACACACGCAAACACACACGCTCATTAGGTCATTATAGTCCACAGCTCCTTGCACACTCGCACTGATCTGTGTGTACACAGAGTTAATGGGTCAGATTAGAGAGAGCTGTACAGTAATAGCTGCCGCCTTAGTTGCAACACTGTGGTTAACCCAGCGAAGCTCATTAGCTCTGTCCCTGAAAGGCAGACCATTTGCATTTCAGTCTCAATGTGGGAACAATTTAGCCGTCTAATTGGACAGATCAACGAGGGTGCCGTCACCAGCGCTATAACTTCTCTCACCCGGCATTCTGCCTTTCATTATCTCTGCTCTTCAAACTGGATGAGTTTAGCTGCAGCTTTGAAATATGTTCACTTCAGCAGTATGAATATCTAAACATTTTCTTGATTACCCTACAATAGACAAAGAGATATGTGCATGCCAACTGCTATCAGCAGAGCAACATTTCAGAAAGATAAGTCCTTGTATCTGGTTACCTTTCTAAATCATAATGTAAACTATTTTCTGTTTGTATTTATGTAGACGGACTGGAGATGTTTTCACAGCAGGATGGTTTGGCAACGCTGAGGATCCCTAGTGAGGGAGAAAGAAATATGACGGGCAGCGGAGAGAGGAATGAAGTCTCATTTGGCTAGAGACCCGCAACCACCCACCCACATACAGGAGAACAAGGACCCAGTTGGTGTCACGGATTGGCCAGGTTCTACTCCCTCACTCACTCAACGATCACAGTCACCTGATTACTAATCATACGCACCTGAATCCAATCACCAGCACCACATATAAGCACACCACACACCTCACTCAGTGTCCGGGCTCGTTTGCACGAAGCGGACTCATTGTGTTTCTCTGTCGAGTTCACAAACCTCAAAGACATACTTACCTCGCTATTTACCTGTTGAAACTTACCTCTTGTCTCGTCTATTCCAGTACGAAGTCTGTTCTCTGTTCCAGTCAGCTGTGGTCAGCCATAAGCCTGTTCGTCGATCACCAACGGTGTGTGTGTGTGTGTGTGGGTCGGAGTCCTCCTCCCGTCGTTCCTGGAAAGGAAAAGGATCTGTATTCAGTATTCATCTCTAGTCAACGAATATCATACTTGGACTGTTATACTTACCCGGTTCTGCACGTCATCTTATCCACAACGCTCTGCTGATAATAAACATTGTTATATTGATCACTTACCTCTCTTGTTTGGTCTGCTTCCGTAACAGTTAGCCCGGACCAACACAGTATCAGCATGAGCAATCGGGACCCGTTTCAAGAGCTGGTGGACTCGCTCAGGAAGGTTTTGTTGGCTAGTCATGCCACCACACCAACTTCAGCTCATCCCACCGCACCACCGGCACCCAGCACTTCTTCGGCTCCCGTAAACGTCCCTTCCAGTCCCATGGCCCGACCAGCGCCCTACTCTGGCGGGGCGGAGGAGTGCAGCGGATTCCTGTTACAATGTTCATTGATATTCACAATGCAACCTGCTCTCTATCCCACAGATTCTTCGAAAATAGCCTTCATCACGTCTCTGCTTACCGGACCAGCTCTCAAATGGGCGGACACGTTATATCAGCAGGCCGGGCCGGCAACCCATTCGATCCAGGCTTTCGTCGCTCATTTTAAAGAGGTTTTCGGACGTTCTGATGCAGAAGTATCCGCAGGAGAGCAATTGTATCATCTTAAGCAGGGAAGTATGACGACACAAGATTACTCCCTGCGTTTCCGAACTTTGGCCGCTGCCAGCGGATGGAATGAGCGATCGTTACTGACCACGTACCGGCTCGGCCTAGAACCCAATCTCCGGATGCAGTTAGCTGCTTTGGACGACTCCATGGGATTGGAGAAGTTCATTCAGCAGTCACTTCGTTGTTCAGATCGTCTAAGATCCTACCAAGACCAGTCCGTCACTACTGCACTCCTCCGACCAGTTACATCCGCCAGCCCTCCAGAACCAGAACCAATGATCCTGGAATCAGGGAAAATCTCTGCAGCTGAGCGACAGAGAAGACTGACCCGGGGTCTTTGCATGTACTGTGGGGCTGCGGGACACGTACGACTCAACTGTCCTATGCGTCCTATACGATCTTTGGTGAGTGTAATACGTTCTGAATTGGATAACATGCATCCTCTGACTACCAATGTTCAGTTAACCACCCACACTTCCTGTGTTAAAGTCGCAGCCCTCATCGACTCCGGGTCAGCGGGAAACTTCATCTCCAACACCCTCTGTCGCCAGCTCCAGCTACGCACCCAAGCATCAACCACCATCTACCAGATTCAACCGATAACTAACCGGATAAACTCACGGACCCGTATTCACCGGAAAAGTGAACCCATCATCCTACAGATTGGAGTTTTGCACCGTGAGGAGATTCAGTTTCTGGTTCTGGAGGGAGCTACTATGGACATCATCTTGGGGCGCCCGTGGCTGGTGAAGCATGATCCCATCCTCTCTTGGGGCACAGGAGAGGTGATAAAATGGGGAAAAGAATGTACCAACCAATGTTTTCCAGATCTTCCACGTCCTAGACACAAGATACTACCTGTCAACGTCACCTCCGTCGAAAGTCCTGTTGAGAAGCAGTCAGTCCAGATTCCTGCCATTTACTCGTCGTTTCAAGACGTCTTCTGCCCCAAGAGAGCTTCCCAGCTACCTCCACATCGGCCATGGGACTGTGCCATTGACCTAGTTCCGGATGCTCCAATGCCCAGAGGTAAGATCTACCCGCTGTCGCTTCCGGAGACCAAGGCAATGGAGGAGTACATACAGGAGGCTCTCGATCAGGGTTACATCCGACCATCAACATCACCCGCAGCATCCAGTTTTTTCTTCGTGGCAAAGAAGGATGGAGGGCTGCGGCCATGCATCGATTACCGTATACTCAATCAAGGCACCATCAAGTTCCGGTATCCCCTTCCTCTCGTCCCTGCGGCCCTCGAACAACTACGCACTGCCAGGGTGTTTACGAAGTTGGACCTCCGCAGCGCGTACAACCTCGTGAGGATACGTGAGGGGGACGAGTGGAAGACTGCCTTCGTGACCCCTACTGGCCACTACGAGTATTTGGTCATGCCCTATGGTTTGGTCAACGCCCCCTCCGTATTTCAGAACTTCATTCACGAGGTACTCCGGGAGTTTCTGCACCACTTTGTCGTTGTCTACATAGACGATATCCTGATTTACTCCCGGAGTGAGGCCGAACATCGCCTCCACGTTGCGGAGGTCCTTCAAAGATTACGGGATCATCACCTATATCTCAAGGCGGAGAAATGTTCATTTCACCTACCAGCAGTGCACTTCCTTGGATACGTCATCGACCAGAAGGGGGTCCGTATGGACGAGAGGAAGGTATCTGCAGTTGTGTCCTGGCCAGAACCCACCACTATCAAAGAGCTTCAACGATTCTTAGGTTTCGCCAATTTCTACCGCCGGTTTATCAAGAACTACAGCATCATCACCGCTCCGCTTACCAGTCTACTCAAAGGAAAACCACGAACCCTACTCTGGAACCCTGACTCGGCCGCAGCCTTCCATAACCTCAAGGAAGCATTTACACAGGCACCTCTTCTAACCCATCCTGACCCTGATCTCCCTTTCGTGGTAGAGGTAGACGCTTCTACTACCGGCGTGGGAGGGATTCTGTCACAGTATCACGGTACTCCTCCATTGCTTCATCCCTGTGCCTACTATTCCCGGAAGCTCAGCCCTGCGGAGAGGAACTATGACATCGGCAACCGCGAGCTTCTTGCCATCAAGCTCGCTCTGGAGGAGTGGCGACATTGGTTAGAGGGATCCAACCACACGTTCCAGGTGATAACAGATCACAAGAACCTACAGTACCTCCGAGACGCCAAACGGCTCTGTCCCCGTCAGGCAAGATGGTCCCTGTTCTTTTCACGATTCAACTTCACCATAACCTACCGGCCAGGATCCAAGAATACCCGAGCTGATGCTCTGTCTCGCATCCATGATTCTCACGACTTGCCTGACACACCCACGACCATAATCCCCGAAAACATCATCGTTCAACCCATTGAATGGACCAACCCGCCAGCTGTCGCCACTCCGGAACCCAGATCTCCGCCGGGCTGTCCACCTGGTCGCAGATTCATCCCTAGGACCCAGCGGGTAGATCTAATCCATTCAACACATACCTCTCTGGGCACTGGGCATCCAGGGGCCAACAACACTCTCTCGCTGCTGACGGACCGCTTCTGGTGGCCGCACATGGCAAGGGATGTGAGGAGGTATGTCCAAGGATGTAAGGAGTGCGCAATGTCCAAGAGTCCACGTCATCTGCCTGCTGGGAAACTCCATCCCTTGCCTGTGCCGAACCGCCCCTGGTCACACCTAGGAGTTGACTTCATGACAGATCTCCCCTCATCTGACGGTAACACCTGCATCTTTGTTATAGTTGATCGATTTTCAAAATTCTGCCGACTGATACCTCTGAAAGGTCTTCCCACAGCCTTAGAGTCTGCCGAACTGCTCTTCAACAAAGTCTTTAGGTACTATGGCATTCCGGAAGACATCGTCTCAGACAGGGGTCCACAGTTTATTTCACGGGTGTGGAAGTCTTTTCTCAAACTCCTAGGTGTGACCGTTAGCCTCTCCTCTGGATACCACCCTGAGACCAACGGGCAGACGGAGAGGAAAATCCAGGAGGTGGGGCGGTTCCTCCGGACATTCTGTCATGGTCACCAGGACTCCTGGAACCAGTTCCTGGGTTGGGCAGAATACGCCCAAAATTCACTGCGGCAACCCACCACAGGACTCACGCCATTCCAGTGTGTGCTCGGCTTCCAACCACCTCTCTTCCCCTGGAATGGCGAACCATCACAGGTGCCCGCAGTGGATTACTGGTTCCGGGAGAGCGAGAGAGTCTGGGACGAGGCTCACCATCATCTTCAAAGGGCAGTGCGCAGAACCAAGTCCACTGCCGATAAGAAGAGGATTCCTGGTCCCACATACACTCCTGGGCAAAAAGTCTGGCTCTCCACAAGAGACATCCGTCTGCGCCTGCCCTCGAAGAAATTGAGTCCCAGGTTTGTTGGCCCCTTCACCATCGTGGAACAGGTCAACCCCGTCACCTACAGACTCCAATTACCACCACAGTACCGTATCCACCCCACATTTCACGTCTCATTACTCAAACCCTTTCACCCACCTGTGATTCCCTCCACAGAACCTGGTCAGGAAGAGGAACCCCCTCCCCCCTTGGTCCTGGAAGAGGGATCCATCTACTCGGTCCGAGAAATCCTTCTGTCCCGACGTCGTGGTGGTAATCTGGAATATCTCGTCGACTGGGAAGGCTACGGGCCAGAGGAGAGGTCATGGGTACCCAGAGTTGACATTCTAGATCCAGCCCTCATGGAGGAATTCCATCGTAACCATCCTGAATGTCCAGCCCCTCGAGGACGAGGTAGACCACCACGACGTCGGAGGCCTCGGCCCTCAGGAGCGGGCCCTGGGGAGGGGGGTAATGTCACGGATTGGCCAGGTTCTACTCCCTCACTCACTCAACGATCACAGTCACCTGATTACTAATCATACGCACCTGAATCCAATCACCAGCACCACATATAAGCACACCACACACCTCACTCAGTGTCCGGGCTCGTTTGCACGAAGCGGACTCATTGTGTTTCTCTGTCGAGTTCACAAACCTCAAAGACATACTTACCTCGCTATTTACCTGTTGAAACTTACCTCTTGTCTCGTCTATTCCAGTACGAAGTCTGTTCTCTGTTCCAGTCAGCTGTGGTCAGCCATAAGCCTGTTCGTCGATCACCAACGGTGTGTGTGTGTGTGTGTGGGTCGGAGTCCTCCTCCCGTCGTTCCTGGAAAGGAAAAGGATCTGTATTCAGTATTCATCTCTAGTCAACGAATATCATACTTGGACTGTTATACTTACCCGGTTCTGCACGTCATCTTATCCACAACGCTCTGCTGATAATAAACATTGTTATATTGATCACTTACCTCTCTTGTTTGGTCTGCTTCCGTAACAGTTGGCTGAAGTTTTTGATAAAGCACTGCAGTGTGGGAAAGCTCATCACTCATCTTCAAATGGTTATGAGAAAGAAAAAAAACTAAACGCCACACACTGGGCATCTGTTAGTGAAACACCAGTAGATACAGATGAACCTGTTTTCACAATTAGATGGATAGATTTACTAACATACGTTTATCAGCAAGAATGCATTAAATTGGAATCAAAAGTGACAGTAAAAACCTTTATAATGTTATAAACAAAATGTATTTCAAATAAATGCTGTTCTTTTGAACTTTCTATTAATCAGAGTCCTGAAGGAATACTACAGTTTCCATAAAAATAGTAAGAAATTTTCAACAATGATAATAATACGAAAACTTACTTGAGCACCAAATCAGTGTATTAAATTTTTTTTCAAAGTATCATGTCACAATGAAGACTGGAGTAATTGCTGCTTAAAATTTAGCTTTGTCAGAAAAGGTGTAAATTGCACATAGCTAAAATAGAAAACACTGTGAACGTGTGAAATGTATAACTGTAACGGGTGTTTTTGGTTTTGTTTTGGGGTTTTGTTTCATGTTCATGTTTTCATGTCTTTTATTATGTAATCATTTTCATGCTGTTGTGTCTTGCTTCCCTTCCCTCATGTATTCCTGCCATTGGTCCCTTTGTTCCATGTGTCTTGTCCTGATTGGTTGCTATGGTCTTGTTCCTTGATTCTCATTGGTTGTTTGTGTCATGTGACCTGTATTGTCTAGTATAAATAGCCCTTGTGTTTGAATGGTTCCCTGTCGCGTATTGAAGTATTGAAGTGTAATTCTGCTGTTTGGTGAGTGTTGATCAAGTCTGTTTCAAGTCAAGTTTATGTCAAGTCTGTATCAAGTCAAGTCAAGTCAAGTCTGTTCATGCCAAGTCAAGCCTTTGTCAAGTTATCAAGTCAAGTCTGTTTCATGCCAAGTCAAGTCAAGTCTAGTCTCGTCATTGTTCGGATTACGTTTGTTGTTTGGATTTCACGTTTGGATTGTTTGTTTGGATTATGGATTATCGTCACTGTAAATAAACTGCACTTGGGTTCATCACATCTCGCCGTCTCAGTGGACACTTGTTACAGAATACGCGACCAACAAAATGAACCCAGCGGTTGTTCGTCTCCTCTCTTTGCGTCAAGGAAACCAAACGATAGAGGACTATGTAGAAGATTTTTGTGGACTGTGCCATCTGGTTGCTTTTAATGATGTGGCACTTAAGGACATTTTTAGAGTGGGTTTAAATGAACCCATTCGTTCTCAATTGCCTGGTGGAAAAATTCATTGGTCATTGGAAACATATATTGACTTTGCTCTCAGGTTGAGTGGTTCCTCATTTACTGTGGGGATAGCTGACGAGGAACCCTGCTATTCTTCAGTATCTGCCACTCCTCATTCTCCACACTTAACCGCCATGTCTGGAATTATTCACATGTCACATCCTGCTCACGCCATGCCTGCTCATGTCATGTCTGCTGCTTCAGGGACTGCTCACGTCATGTCTGCTGCCTCAAAGCCTGCTCACATCATGTCTACTGCTCCAGGGCCTGTTCACGTCATGTCTGCTGCTTCAAAGCCTGCTCACGTCATGTCTGCTGCTTCAGGGACTGCTCACGTCATGTCTGCTGCTTCAGGGACTGCTCACGTCATGTCTGCTGCTCCAGGGCCTGCTCACGTCATGTCTGCTGCTTCAGGGCCTGCTCACGTCATGTCTGCCGCTCCAGGGCCTGCTCACGCCAAGCCTGCCGCTCCAGGGCCTGCTCACGCCAAGCCTGCCCGTCCAGGGCCTGCTCACGCCAAGCCTGCCGCTCCAGGGCCTGCTCACGCCAAGCCTGCCGCTCCAGGGCCTGCTCACGCCAAGCCTGCCGCTCCAGGGCCTGCTCACGCCAAGCCTGCCGCTCCAGGGCCTGCTCACGCCAAGCCTGCCGCTCCAGGGCCTGCTCACGCCAAGCCTGCCGCTCCAGGGCCTGCTCACGCCAAGCCTGCCGCTCCAGGGCCTGCTCACGCCAAGCCTGCCTTTCCAAGGCCTGCTCACGCCAAGCCTGCCGCTCCAGGGCCTGCTCACGCCAAGCCTGCCGCTCCAGGGCCTGCTCACGCCAAGCCTGCCGCTCCAGGGCCTACTCACGCAAAGTTTGCACCCAAGATGGCCGCCATTCCAAAGCCTGTTCACAAGATGGCTGCCGCTCCAGAGTCTGCACCTGTCATGGCCGCCATTCCAGAGTCTGCTTACAAGATGGCCGCCATCCCAAAGCCTGTTCACAAGATGGCTGCTGCTCCAGAGTCTACACCTGTCATGACTGCCCTTCCAGAGCCTTCAACCATCATGGCTGCCATGCCAGAGTCTGCACCCAAGATGGCTGCCATCCCTAAGCCTGTTGTCAAGATGGCCGCCACGCCAGAGTCCCCGGCCAAGATGGCCGCCACGCCAGAGTCCCCGGCCAAGATGGCCGCCACACCAGAGTCCCCGGCCAAGATGGCCGCCACGCCAGAGCCATGCCAAGCCTCAATTTATCCTTCAAAGCCTCATCAGGTCTTGATTGCCAGCATACTGGATCCTCCTTTAATGTCAGTCCGGGCTGCAGGCATACCCGCAGAGCCAACGCTCCCAAGCCACACACCCACTAGCCTGGAGGGCTCCCCTCTATCCACTGCGCTGCCTGTGATGGCCATCGCCATTTTAAGTGTGTGGGCTGCTCACTGCGTCCCAGAGGCCACGTCTGTCCATGAACCCGCTGCGCCCATGCCTCTTACCGAGGCGGCGTCCATAGCGGGATTTCCTGCTCTGCCTGCTCCGCCAAGGCCTCCTGCTCTGCCTGCACCGCCAAGGCTTCACGCTCTGCCTGCTCCGCCAAGGCCTCCTGCTCTGCCGGCACCGCCAAGGCCTCCTGCTCTGCCTGCACCGCCAAGGCTTCCTGCTCTGCCTGCTCCGCCAAGGCTTCACGCTCTGCCTGCACCGCCAAGGCCTCCTGCTCTGCCGGCTCCGCCATGGCTTCCTGCTCTGCCTGCCCCGCCATGGCTTCCTGCTCTGCTGGCCCCGCCATGGCTTCCTGCTCTGCCGGCCCCGCCATGGCTTCCACTACTCCACAGTCTGCCACTGTTTCATGGCCCTGATCCTCCAGAGCTTCACTGTCTGCCATCACTCCACGGTCCAGGCCCTCCACTGTTTCATTGTCTGACACTGCTTCACGGCCCAGATCCTCCAAGTTTCCACTGTCTGCCACAACTCCATGCCCCAGGCCCTCCATTGTTCCAGAGTCTGCCACTGCTGCACGGCCCAGGTCCTCCACTGTCTCACTGTCTGCCACTGCTCCATGGCCCAGGTCCTCCCATGCTTCACTGTCAGCCATTACTCCATGCCCCAGGCCCTCCATTGTTCCACAGTCTGCCACTGCTCCACGGCCCAGGTCCTCCAGTTTCCCACTGTCTGCCACTGCTTCATTGTCTAGGTCCTCCATTACTCCACTGCCCAGGTCCACCACTGTACCCTTGGTCTTGCCCATTGTTTCTTGCTCCATGCCATGATTCTGAATCTGTTCCCCTACATGGACCTGGCCCTCCATCCCGCCCCCTATTTCACCCCTGCTCTACCACCCTCCTGGACTTTTTAGTTTAGGGTTTTGTTTTGGGCGTCGGGAGCCGCCCTTAGAGGGGGGGAAATGTAACGGGTGTTTTTGGTTTTGTTTTGGGGTTTTGTTTCATGTTCATGTTTTCATGTCTTTTATTATGTAATCATTTTCATGCTGTTGTGTCTTGCTTCCCTTCCCTCATGTATTCCTGCCATTGGTCCCTTTGTTCCATGTGTCTTGTCCTGATTGGTTGCTATGGTCTTGTTCCTTGATTCTCATTGGTTGTTTGTGTCATGTGACCTGTATTGTCTAGTATAAATAGCCCTTGTGTTTGAATGGTTCCCTGTCGCGTATTGAAGTATTGAAGTGTAATTCTGCTGTTTGGTGAGTGTTGATCAAGTCTGTTTCAAGTCAAGTTTATGTCAAGTCTGTATCAAGTCAAGTCAAGTCAAGTCTGTTCATGCCAAGTCAAGCCTTTGTCAAGTTATCAAGTCAAGTCTGTTTCATGCCAAGTCAAGTCAAGTCTAGTCTCGTCATTGTTCGGATTACGTTTGTTGTTTGGATTTCACGTTTGGATTGTTTGTTTGGATTATGGATTATCGTCACTGTAAATAAACTGCACTTGGGTTCATCACATCTCGCCGTCTCAGTGGACACTTGTTACAATAACAAAAGTAGACAAAGTAACTGCAAATATTATGTCTAAAACATAATTTGCTTAATGTTAACTTTTTGTTTATTAAACTGTTGTATTAAATCTCTCTCTCTTTCTAGTAACTTAGCATGCCTTTTTAGGAATTTTATAGACAGACCCTAAGCAATTTGTCATAGTATTAGTTTCAACTCTATTTTATTGACTACTGGATCAGAACAAACAGTAAGACAGTTACTGTTACTAAATTGTTTTGGAGGAGCATAGGTTTCTTTCATGACTCTGAGGGAGTATTTGGCTGTACATTGGATGTTCAGGCCTGAGGTACTGTGAAACTGTCTGAGACAACAATTTTGATCAAAAAGCTCTGATTTGAACTTAAACTGATTGGCTTTCACAGAAACCAGAGTACTCCAGCTGAAGAACTACTTGGCATCTTCTAACGAAACCCAGTAACAAGAAACTACGTGTTACTGTTTCTGTTTTTCTTGTCATAGTTGAACCTCTAATAGGGTTGTAATCTTGTTAAATCGTTCCTTTTCTCGTTATCGTGACCTCCTCCGGAGCTTTAGTCATAGCTTATTTTCCTGAGAGACTTGGAAATATGATTTTCAGAGGAGTGAAACATTCAGATTGTAGTATTAATCAGACTCATTTCTCAGATTAGCGAAATCCCTTGTTGAAACAAATGACTGACCTCAGCCGAGCGTCGTCCCTCATTGTTTTTCCTCAGACAACAGGGAGGAAGCCTCCGACCTTCGCACCACTTTCTCCATCTTTTCCTCTATCTATCTCTCTATCGCTGACATCACAGTGGAAGCCTTTGACTTCCTGTTCCCTGGACGGCCTCAACTTCTGGAAATCTTGCGCTGAACTTTTGATGTCTTCCGCAGTTTTGGCATAGCTGCAGGGTGTAGGTGATTGAGAAATCTCATCTCTGGTCACAAGAGACGCAGACATCATGAGTCCTAAGTTGTTTTTGTTGATAGGATCATGGAAAATGTGAATATGTACAGTTTCAGATGGAGCTCTAATCAGAAGCTTTAGAGTCATCTCAAACTCAGCCTGCCGCACTAGACTAATTTCATTGAGATTTGTTTTGATTTGTTTTGATTTTTGTTTTGAGATTTTATCCACAAAAATGTGATATGTTCAGTGTGCATGTGAGAGAGGGAAAAAGAGCGAGAGAGCGAAGAGCTAGAGAGACAGATCCAGATGGATGCTATTTTTGATTTATGGGAAAACATTTCTGCTTCTTACCTTCCTGCAAAGAACCAGATTACAACTGAACAAACCCCAAGTACTCAGATAACATCGCAGAGTAATCCCAATCTGGCAAGGGCACCGAACAAAAGAGAGGAAGACAGGCATACAGAAGGAAAAAGAGCGAGAGCATGAAGGCCAAGAGAGAATGATGGAGGGAAATCGAGAGATAGGGAAAGAGAAGTAGTTTTTTTTTTAAAAAAGATGACAAGATGTAATGTTGTAGGTATGCTTGTCATCGCTTGGTGGGACGGATGTTCCATCCAGCTCTCATAAAGTTAGTGTGCTTACGAGGACCTCTGCTGGAATAAACACGTAATTCATCACAGTTTTGGACTGGTCGCTTCAAAATATTAGCCAGTAAATACGAAGGTATTTCTTAATATTAACATTATCGTCATATGTTTCGCAAGGCTCACTTCGTGGGTTAGTAATTTAATCTGGACTATCAGGTTTTCGATTTTTTTTTTCACGCTATAGCTATACATAAACCCTGGGTTAACATTCTCATTTGCATATTTATAACGTTAATAACGTTGACTAGACAAGTATGGTACGCAAAATGTCAGCAAAGACTCGTGTAAATTTCATCTTGTTGTTTTAAATCTTCTTAAAGACACTACAAAAATACAGTCAAACCAAAATTTATTCAGTAACCTTCAACACTCACATCATTACAGTTCATTCACTATAGTTTAGAAAATGGTAATAAAATATGACAAAAACTCCGAGTTAAACTGTGTCAGAACAAATTCTTGATAATGTCTGATAACTTTGATGGAAAGGTATGTAATGAATTAGGTTGAATAGCTGTCAGCTGTTAAATTTAAATACTGTACACAATTAGATAATACTAATGTAGGTAAACCAATTATCAAGCAAAGCTTTATTTTGTTCAGTCTGTTGTGTAAAAAGATTGCATTAGCAATTAAAGAAAAAACACTTAAACAAAACATGGTCAAGTCAAAGTGTCTGAATAAATTTTGGTCCCCAAATATTTATCAGTTTTACAGGTAGTCCAGTGTATGAAGAATTTTTGGGTATAATATGTGACAGTTTAGTTTGCTATCCTCACTTACTATAGTGTCCTGCACCCAAAAGGTAAAAAATATCAAATTATATCTGGTGTCTGAATGTTTTTTGGGGTTGACTGTAATGTCTTTGTAACTCTAGCAAACTCAGTTGCATTCTTTTAATTGTTTTTTTAGATGCTGAACAGCATGTGAACATTTCTAAGACTTGCGTGAATATAAGGTAAGTTAACTAGAGAACTGGGGGGGAACCCAGTAAAACATCTTCCTTTACTTGGTGTTCCAAAATGCATTAACATAGAATTAAGTGTAATGTGTAAAACCCCTCCAGATCAAGACAGCAGGGGAGAAAGACATAAAACAGTGAGAGTGTTAGGGTTTACTTTAGATAAACTCAGGGATTTGATGGACAGCATGGCAGCAGTTTGGAAAGAGCAGAGGAGCAGGTTTCACTCAGTTACAGTAGAGCCTTTGTTTAAGACTTTATTATTGTTTTTACTGAAGCTCTACCACAGGGAGCTGAAACACACCCTCACATACAGAGTGGTGATGAGTGTAAATTTGAGAACTGTCAATATTGATTTTGCAAAGCAGATTGATTTGTCACGAGTTTGTATTGAACATGATGGTGGTTTTCGTCTCATTCTGTTATTATGCACACACACACGTACAATAAGAAATTTATTTTTATTATTGTCCATTCCAATCAATATAAACCCTGAATTACACCCTGGAAATTCATGTTTACAAAAATTACTTTTAACAAATGTAGACTGAAGATAAAAGTTGTTGGATCAGTAACAAGGTCAGTGTTAAAGCGATAGTTCACCCGAAAATGTAAATTCTGTCATAATTTACTCACCCTCAAGTTGTTCCAAGCCTGTATGAGGTATATATATATGTGTGTGTGTGTGTGTGTGTGTGTGTGCATGGTATTCCCTATGTTATGGGGTCCAAATGTGACCCTGGACCACAAAACCAGTCATTACGGTCAATTTTTTAAAACTGAGATTTATACATCATCTGAAAGCTAAATAAAACAAAAATTTGACATTAATGTATGGTTTATTAGGATAGAACAATATTTGGCTGAGATACAACTATTCGAAAATCTGGAATCTGAGTGTGCAAAAAAAATCTAAATACTGAGAAAATCGCCTTAAAATTTATCCAAATGAATATGTTAGCAATGCAGATTACTAATAAAAAAAAAAATAATAATAAGTTTTGAAATACTTATGGTAAGAAATTTACAAAATATCTTAATAGATCATGATCTTTAATTAAAATCCTAATGATTTTTGACAAGAAAAATTTATTATTTTGACCCTTACAATGTATTTTTGGCTATTGCTACAAATATACCCATGCTACTTAAAGGAGAAGTCCGGTGTGATATTGACCTAAAGTGCAATGAATCATGATACCGAGTGTGAACTTACCTTTCATAGCTCATCTCGGCTTGTCCCCTGCACTTCGAAATCTGGCACTAGTTAGCCGATGCTAACAACAGGAGTGACGAGCAGGAAGGAAACTAAACTACTACTTCATAAGACTCAGTAGCTTCATCGTCCGACATCCTTGCAATTGCCAACTCTCACGTGACTTATCAGGTTGTAGTTTCCTTCCTGCTCGTCACTCGACTTATCGTGACTAAATTCAAGATGGCGGCGACCGGTAAATTTCCTGAAAGTACTGTCTGTATAAATCTTCTTGTAAATAAACTACCAGTGCTTTTTCAAAGTTCTCAATGTCTCGTTTTAAATGTCAGGGCCTTTGGAAGTCTACCAATGAAGTGTGGAGCTACTTTGTGCCTCGTAAATGGTGTAAAACAGTGATTTATTTACATGGCTAGTCCGATGCCCGATCCACCCTCAGCAACAACCTGTTTTTAGCATCGGCTAACTAGTGCCAGATTTTGAAGTGCAGGGGACAAGCCGAGATGAGCTATGAAAGGTAAGTTCACACTCGGTATCATGATTCATTACACTTTAGGTCAATATGACACCGGACTTCTCCTTTAAGACTGTTTTGTGGTCCAGGGTCACAAATGTCATCACAAGTATAGTAATACCAATAAATTTTGACCTTATGTCAAAAAACATTTTTGGTCCCAATGAGAAAACAAGCATATAAATCATACAAAATCTGAAAATGCAGAAAGTTTTCTGTGATGGATAGGTTTAGGGGTAGAGTTAGGGTAAGAGGATAGAAATAACTTTTTGTACAGTAAAAAAACATTACATCTTTGGAATGTCTCTATAATGATGTGTCTGAAACATAAAATAAGTCATGGGACATGCAACATAAAACATGGAAACCAGTGTGTGTGTGTGTGTGTGTGTGTGTGTGTGTGTGTGAAAGAGAAAGAAGTGAATGTATTGTGGTTAGCTTGTCTAGAGCCTTTCAATCAGAGAACATCATCGTTGATGACGTGTACTAAAACTTGTCTTGCTCGTGTACCCGCGTTCAGGGTCAAATGGCAAAGTTTAAGGGGCTGCATGCTGGGTATTAATTTACAAGATGGCTGTCCTGACTCTGTTCTGTGAGGATGGTTTGATGCTGCCTTCACTGATTACACCAGTGACATTCAGAGATGATGACAGCCTATGATTGAGCTGAGAACCTCCTGTTGACCTCCTCTTGCCCCTGACGGAGTGAGTGTCCTGGGGGTCTCTGCTTCAAGAACCCTTACCCATCTCCCCCCTATACAGAAGAGCACCGACCCTCCTCTCTCAGCGCTAATCAGGTCTGTTTCAGTCCCGTGGCTGAGATCCCTCAGTAATGAACCACAACTAATTGGACAGATGCGATCACCGTGACAATCGGGTCGTCATGGATACCAGGTTACCAGGGCCTGATATTTGATAAATAGGTGGGAATGAAACACAGGCTGGAGCAGCGATATGTCAGACACATAATCATGTTCGTGCGATTGAAAACATATGAAAGCCTTGGACATGCATGTGGACATTTGCACACTCCTGCCTGACTCAGACTTTCCAAAAAGTGGTATGGTATTACAGAGGAAATTAACGTATGGTCTGCATTTGTATCGTGTAGTGAACACCTCTTAAAATCTATACATTTAAACAACTTGGAGATGTAAGCTAAAATGGCTTTTTGTTTCAGAGTTTGTGCCAGAATGCTGCCAGGAGCTGTTCAACTTTTTTCGCAGGTAATGAAAATTGATTCTGTCCACTGGGACCTTAACGTATATGTTGTTCTAGCTAATCAAAAGAGCTATTTTAAACAGTTAGCACTGTGCTAAGCTAGTACGATAAGCTGTCCTTATGAAAAAGAAGTTTATTCAAGTGTGCTATTAGTATACTTCTTTTAAACTAAAAAATGGGAAAGTATACTTTCAGTATACTTTTTATGTACTTCTCAGAAGTGTGCTTGATATACTTCTCAGAAATATACTTAAAATGACATTTAAGTATACCTGACTTATACTTAGAAGTCGTCAAAATATACTTGAGCTCTACTTGAGCTCTGAGAATCCATGTTAATTTTTATATGCGCTATTACACATCTTCTGTACAGAATTTCCAAAACACAAGTGAAGAAGAAACCGAAACAACAGATGATTCCACACGAAATCGAACACAATCGTCAGACATAAAAAAGCATCAAAACCATAGATATGTCAAACTGTGTAACGTTATGGAATAAAATGTCGACCTATGAAGAGGTAATAATGACTCATGCTTTGGGGTGTTGATCATGTATACTCTTTTTTATTTTTAGCTTTTTGTTCAAAATGTTGTTTATTTTTTATTTATGAAACTTACCCACATTCAAGTGTTTGTAAAAAAAGAATGCATGAGGCTAGATTAAAATATTTTTGTTTACAAGCAGATACCCTGTTCTTTCTTTTGATGTTTTGCATGTTCAGATATCCATATAACAAAATATATACAAATTAATACTTAAATAGGGACATAGTAGTATACTTAAAGTATGGTGTAAAGTTCATTTAAAGAAAACTTACGAGTATACTTGTAGTATAAAATTACTGAAACTACACTTAAAAGTGCACTAAAAATGCATTCAAATTTAATTAGTACACTATCAGTAAACCTATAAATTCATTTTTAGTATACTTGCAGTACAAACTAAAACATAGATGTAAACTAGTAGTATACTAAAAGTTTACTACTGTTATACTTAAAGTATACTTTAAAGTATACTTTTATATACACTACCAGTCAAAAGTTTGGACACACTTCCCCATTAAAGAGATTGGGGAAGTGTGTCCAAACTTTTGACAGGTAGTGTACTAGAAAGTGGGCCAATTTAGTCCTAAGGAGTATTTAAATAGTGCATTTAAAAGTATACTACTAGTACACTGATATTTGTGTACTTACTACATAAAGTATACTTAAAATGTACTTGAACTTTACTTAAGTATACTTAATAAAATAAACTTGAAATATATTTTTTGGTAAGGGGTTAGCTGACTGACTGACTAGCTGACTAAAGGCAAACTGACATCAAAACAAAAGATAATTTTTCACTTCAGTAATGTGATATGTGATTTTAAAGACTTGAATTAACATATTTTAATGTAACGTGGTAAGTTCACGCAAAAATCAAAATGAGTCATCTTTTACTCACCATCATGTCATTTTCTTCTGGGGAACACAAAAAGATCTTTTTCGAAAGATCTTTGTGTGTGTTCCACAGAAAAAAAAAAGAAAGTCATTGGCTTGTAATGCCATGAGGGTGAGTAACTGATGACCATTTTAATTTTTTGAGTAAAGCGTTCCTTTTAAAAACTAAGATACATGGTGAAACGTTTTTTCTGTCATTTATAATCAGGCACAGAACAGTCTTCGGTCTGTCGTGAACCTAGTGTACTCAAGATAAATAAGTGAACATTTTTCTTTAACATGTCTTTCCATCTGTTCCCTCAGGCCTGCTTTCCCAGGGAAAGATGATGAAGGGAACGAAAATAAGTAAAAATGAAAAACAGAGGAATAAGAGCTACAGCTCAAAGATCTCAATACAAACTGTTCCTACTGCGCTGCTACACGGCCTACTGTTCTACCACCTCAGAGACGCGGCGATAGAGAAACAGGGCAAGAGAGGAGAGGAGGAAGGAGACCCCGGCAAGGACATGCCGATTCCACCCAAGAGAACAACGCTGGAAGAAAGAAAAGCGAATATGAGATTGGATGACAGAGTTCCAGCCGAGAAAATAAATGAAGAATTTAGGTAGAGTGTTGACTTTTTACTCAACAAGAGAGAAAGATGGTTAGTTAGAAATAAAATGGGAGAGGGACCAGAAGCAGAGTTTCTATTGATGTAGTGAAACAATACTCTGTGTGCGTGCACAAGAAATGAAGTATTTCTGTGCCACTAGCGACACCAAATGGAACTGCTAAAGGAATGATTGTTTTCAAACAAGTTTTTCAAACACTCACCCGTTCTGTCATTGGTCAGTCAAACGGATGGCCCCACCCTAAAATCATGCTATTTGTTGAGTTGCTGTTGCTGTGTTGGGCTGGTCGGATTTTTTTAACTAACAGAAAAGTTTTGTCAGTATAGTCACACTTTTTTTAAAAATCTGTTTTTTATAGTTGTCATTTGGGAAAAAAGTGTGTTAGCATTAAAAAATCACACACTTCACCTATAATGTGCATGATAAACATCTTAATCTCATTTACTGTGCATGTTAAACTGTCTTATTCTTATTTATTAATTGCACAATTGTTCATTTAATATGCACTTGTTTCTTTAAAGGGACAGTTCCCAAAAATGAAAATTCTGTCATAAATTTTTCACCCTTATGTTGTTCTAAACCCATACTACATATTCGGAACACAAATTAAAATATTTTTTAAGAAATCCGAGAGCTTTCTGACTCTGTATAGACAGCAACGTAACTACCACATTCAAAGCCCAAAAAGGTGGTAAAGACATTGTTAAAATAGTCCATGTGACAGCAGTGGTTCAACCGTAATTTTATGAAGCTACGAGAATATTTTTTGCGTTCAAAGAAAACAAAAATAACAACTTAATTCAACAATTTCAACAGTTTAGAATGCATTGTGGTACTCTCGTGAATGCGTCGAAGACTGACACAGAAAAGGACTATTTTAATGATGTCCCTTAACCTTTCTGGGCCTTGAACATGTCCATTGCGTTGTCTAGGCAAAGTCAGAAATTTTCATTGTTTTTGTTTTTCTTTATGCACAAAAAGTATTCTTGTAGCTTCATAAAATTAAGGTTGAACCATGTCAAATGGACTATTTTAACAATGTCTTTACTACCTTTCTAGGCCTTGAAGATGTCAGTTGTGTTGCTGTCTATGCAGGCTCAGAAAGCTCTCGGATTTCATAAAAAATATCTGAATTTGTATTCCCAAGATGAACGAAGGTCTCATGTGTTTGGAACGACATGAGAGTGAGTAATTAAAGACAGAATTGTAATTTTTCGGTGAACTATTTCTTTGAAGCAATGCTTCTCAAACTTTTTGACTACACACTAAAAAATGTTGGGTTAAAAATAACCCAACGAGTAACCCAACTATGGGTTGGTATAGCACCTTCCCATCTGTGGGTTATTTTAACCCAATGAATTGGGTTAAAATCCAGTTGGGTTAAAAGTGACCCAACAGTTGGGTTAATTATTTATATTCATTTACATCAGTATTTTCTTATAAAATTACTTAATAAAACTACACTATAACACTACTTTGTTTTCAGATACACATTTTGTTTATTTAAATATGCAAAACAAAACATTTTTAAGAAATACGTTTTGAAATGTAAAAGTTTTAATAAGTACAGCAAATTCATAAAATAAGTGTACAAGAATGTGTAAAAATATACCATTCAAAACACACAAATGTGCACATAAAACTGACATTTTCAATTTGTACACTGAATTCAAAACCAACAAATGTGACTCTACATAATAAAATTTGAATAAAAATCGATTATTTTGACCCATACAATGTATTTTTGCCATGCTACTTACGATTGGTTTTGTGGTCCAGGATCACAATGTGTATCAATTCATATTCATTTATCAAAACATACACAAATGTGCACATACAGTACACAAATAATACAAACATAGACCTTTATCAATAAAACAAAAACAAAACATCACAAACACAAGTAATAATAAAATAATAATAAAAATGCTTAAATCTGCTGGCTGCTGGACTAAAACGTTTTTACTGATCACTAAATACAACATTTTTAATGAAGAGATTTTAAAACTGTGTTCTGCAAATGGGTGCAGATGTCTTCGGGTAGTTGATGTCATACATGTAGAAATGTTTGAAACACAGGTCCACTGCTTGTAGTCAGGTCTTCTGTTCCATTGCCTCCCCGTTGAAAATGCTACAAACTTGTGAGGAGTTCTTGGAATTAGTGCAGCAACGCTGGTGGCATCCAGTAGTACTTCCTTCATTCACTCCTTCCTCTGTGATAAGAAGAAGCAGAAGATGAAACATTTTACAGGAAAATTGCATTTTAAATTGTATTCAAATAGAAAGCAGTTATTTTAAATAGTAAAAATATTTCACAATGTTACTGCTTTTGCTGTATTTTGGATCAAATAATTGCAGGCTTAGTGAGAAGAAAATAATTATTCATAAAACATAAAAAATCTTACTGTCCAAAAACTTTTGACTGGTAGTGTATATGGAACATTCATTTAAATAGTTTACTTATCTCTAAACAGTTTCACTAGTCTTTCTGGTAATTTTTATTTACTTTATTACTGCTAGCGAGCTAACAGCTAATAACGTTAGGTTATTCATTTACAAACGAGCTCATTCTCCGGAGAAGTTACAATAATACGCTGACAAAAGGGAACCATAACTCTGTTAAAAAAAAAAAACATTCAATTTTGCATTTCACGTTTCTTTTTATAAGTATAATGTTACAAGAGTTATCAAAACCCTTACCTCATACTGATGCTGTCACGTTTCATGAAATCCACTCTGTTCTTCATGTCACGTATACTTGTGTACGTCTGTGTGTTACATGTCTCCTTGTGTTTCTGGTCTTTGTCATTGTTCTGATTTGGTTTCTCCCATTGTCTCCCCCAATCTATCTGTCTGATTTGGTTTAGCCCTCATTATTCTGTATCCTGGCCACCTGTTCTCATTACCCTCACCAGCTGCTGCCTATTCACACACCCTATATATTCTCACTGAAATCTCTCCTGTTTTTCAGATGGTTGTTTCGATGTAGTTTGGTGTGGTCTGCAGTGTTCGTTTGTCTGGAGTTCCTGATCGTTGTTTGTGTGTGTCGGTTCATGTCTGGATTTGGTTATTGGACATTATTGCACTGGATTATTCACCTTTCATCAGATTCTTCACTCTGGCCATCTTGTCCCTGTGTCACCATCCATCCTGTTCATCATTCTGTTCATTTCATCCTGTTTCATTGTTTTGTCTACCCATCTCATCTATTCAATAAACTGGTTTTACCTGCTATTGTTTCCCTCTCATCTCTCCGTGACAGAACCATCTGACCTACTACGGAAGCAGCAGGTTCTCCTCCCTCCACGTGGGAGGAGATCATCCCGACTAACATCTCTCGGATGGATACTCAGGAAAAGAGCATGAATGAGTCAGGTCAGGCTATTCGTGGTCTTGTGGCGCAGGTGTCCGGGCTCACCCAAAAGGTCCATCAGCTTCAAGCTCCCGCTGCGCCGCCCACACCGCCAGTCCCACTCGTACCACCCAGTTTTGTCTCCCAGTTAGAGCCCCGTCTTCCAACACCGGAGCTCTACAGTGGTGAGCCGAACTTCTGCCTAGCTTTTTTAACGAAATGCTTGATGTATTTTTCTCTGCAGCCCAGCAGGTTCCTGGAGGAGCGAACCAAGGTGGGGTTCGTGCTCACCCTGTTGACTGGGAGAGCAGCACTGTGGGGAACAGCGGTGTGGGAGAACCAAGACCCTTGCTGTGCCTCGTTCCTGGCACTCTCCGAAGAAATGAAGAGCGTCTTTGACCGCGCAGGTCCTGGTGGATCTCCGAGAGGGGAAGAGATCCGTCTCTGACTACTCTATTGAGTTCCGGACCCTGGCGTTGGAGTGCCAGTGGAACGAGGAGGCGCAGTGGGATATGTTCCTGCATGGGCTGGCTGATCGTGTCCAAGATGAGATCTACGCCCTGGACCTACCCGCCACCCTCAACGGACTCATCGACCTGGCGCTGCGGGTAGATGCTCGACTCTCCCGAGCCGAACGGCGGAGGTTACCCGTTCGGCTTCCCCCTGGGGAGGGATCTACACCACGAGTCAGCGGCAGAGACGCGGTCAGCCCCGTCTTCGATCACGAGCCCATGCAGGTGGGGCGAGCTCGGCTTTCCCGGGAGGAGAAGGAGAGGCGGAGATCCCAGGGTCTATGCCTATACTGTGGAGCGTCCGGCCACTTTGCCTACAACTGCCCGGTAAAAGGGCCAGCCCGGCAGTAAGTTTGAGGCTACTGTCGGCTGGGATCTCCGCTGAGAAGACCTCATCTACATCTACCTCCATGCTCCTTCCGGTAAGATTAAGATGGTCAGAACACTCACAGGACTGTTCTGCACTTCTGGACTCTTGGGCTGAAGGTAATTTTATGGATCACTCATTTGCACTTCAGACTCTAGTTCCCCTCATCGCTCTTACTCACCCCATCGCTGTCCACGCTCTCAACGGCCAAACCTTACCCACCATAGTATTCACCACTAAACCCATTGCACTCACGGTATCCGGCAATCATACTGAGAACATTTCATTCTACATTTTGGACTCCCCCCTTGCACCCATCTTTTTAGGACACCCTTGGCTCCCCGAACACAACTCCCCGGATTGACTGGCAACTTAAAACCATTTCAGAGTGGAGCAATAAGTGTTATGAGTCTTGTCTTGTGTCTGCTTGTCCGTCTGTCTCTGTTTCTGTGTTTCAGGAGAAGGCAGTGGATTTGTCTAACGTGCCCACAGAGTATCTAGACCTGAAGGAGGTGTTCAGTAAGTCTCGTGCTGCTTCTCTCCCTCCACATCGTCCCTATGACTGTGCTATAGAGTTACTGCCAGGTACGTCTCCGCCTAAGGGCAAATTATATTCACTCTCAGTTCCTGAGAGAGAGGCTATGGAGAAATACATTTCTGATTCTCTAGCAGCGGGGTTCATTCGACTCTCCTCTTCTCCGGTGGGGGCGGGGTTCTTTTTTCTTGGGAAGAAGGACGGTTCTCTACGACCTTGTATTGACTACCGGGGGCTGAATAATATTACGGTAAAGAATACTTATCCTTTGCCGTTAATATCTTCAGCCTTCGAGAGGTTGCAGGGAGCGTCGGTCTTCACAAAATTGGATTTAAGAAATGCTTATCATTTGGTCCGTATCAGGAGGGGAGATGATTGGAAGACTGCCTTTAACACCCCCAGGGGGCACTTTGAATATTTGGTCATGCCCTTCGGTTTGTCCAACTCCCCAGGGGTCTTCCAGGCACTCGTCAACGACATGCTGCAAGATATGGTTGATCGATTCATATATGTTTACCTGGACGACACATTGATCTTTTCTTCGTCTCTCCAGGAACATGTGCAGCGAGTGCTTCAGAGGCTGCTAGAGAATGGGCTTTTTGTCAAGGCGGAGAAATACGATTTTCATGCACAGTCTGTTCCTTTCTTAGGGTACATTGTGTCGGCTGAAGGGATGCGTATGGATCCTGAAAAGGTTAAGGCTGTGGTGGATTGGCCAAGGCCCTACAGAGGTTTCTGGGGTTCGCCAATTTCTACCGGCGTTTTATTCGCAATTTCAGCCTACTAGCCTCTCCTCTGACTGCCTTGACCTCCCCCAGAACTACGTTCAGGTGGTCAGACGCAGCTAAGGCTGCGTTTGCCAAACTGAAGGGCCGCTTCGTTTCAGCCCCCATCCTAGTCACCCCTGATCCATCACGTCAGTTTGTAGTGGAGGTCGATGCGTCAGAGGTGGGGGTAGGTGCAGTGCTATCCCAACGTTCCTCGTCAGACGACAGAATGCATCCCTGCGCATTTTATTCCAATCGTTTGTCCCCTGCCGAAAGTAACTATGATATTGGTAATCGAGAGTTGTTGGCAGTCAAGTTAGCATTGGAAGAATGGCGTCACTGGTTAGAAGGGCCCGACCCCCGTACCTTTTATCGTATGGACTGGTCATATTTGGAATAATTTGGAATATATCAGAACTGCTAAAAGATTGAACTCTAGGCAGGCTTGGTGGACACTTTTTTTTTCGGACGTTTTGATTTTACTCTCTCGTACCGCTCGGGTTCCAAATACATCAAACCCGATTCTTTATCACATATTTTTGACCGTTCCGATCGCCCGTCTACTCCCGAGTGCATTTTTCCGGAGACACTAATTATCTCCACACTCACATGGGAGGTCGAATCGAAGGTTAAAACAGCCTTACAATGGGTAATGCCTCCGGTCAGTTGCCCACCGAATCGTTTATTTGTGCCAGAGGAATTACGGTCCGAAGTTATTCAGTAGGGGCATTGTTCCAATGTAGCTTGTCATCCAGGGGTCAGTCGCACCGCTCATTTGGTCAAGCAACGATTTTGGTGGCCACTCATGGCTCGCGACGTTCGCAGTTTTGTTTTGGCTTGCTCAGTTTGAGCCACTGGTAAGACTTCTAACAGACCCCCTGATGGACTCCTTCAACCACTGCCGATCCCTTCAAGACCCTGGTCCCATATCGCTCTAGATTTTGTAATCGTCCTCCCACCCTCCCAGGGTAACACGGTAGTTTTGACCGTGGTGGACCAGTTCTCGAAGGCGGTCCATTTTGTTCCCTTGCCCAAATTGCCCTCAGCCAAGGAGACAGCGCTAACTGTCGTTGACCACGTCTTTCGGTTACATGGCCTCCCGACGGACGTGGTTTCTGACAGAGGACCCCAATTTGTGTCCAAATTTTGGCAAGAGTTTTGTAAGCTACTGGGTGTGACTGTTAGTCTGTCCTCTGGGTTTCATCCTCAGAGCAATGGTCAAACTGAGAGAGCCAACCAGGATTTGGAGAGAACGTTGCGATGTCTGGTCTCCAAGAATCTATCCTCATGGAGCCAACAACTATCGATGGTGGAGTACACACCCTATATATTCACTGAAATCTCTCCTGTTTGTCAGATGGTTGTTTCGATGTTGTTTGGTGTGGTCTGCAGTGTTCGTTTGTCTGGAGTTCCTGATCGTTGTTCGTGTGTGTCGGTTCGTGTCTGGATTTGGTTATTGGACATTATTGCACTGGATTATTCACCTTTCATCGGATTCTTCACTCTGGCCATCTTGTCCCTGCGTCACCATCCATCCTGAGAGATCCATCCTGTTCATCATTCTGTTCATTTCATCCTGTTTCATTGTTTTGTCTACCCATCTCATCTATTCAATAAACCGGTTCCCTCTCATCTCTCTGTGACAGATGCAGCAGCAGCAGCAGCAGCAGCTTCTTCTGTCATCTGTCAGTCACTTGTGTCCGTTAAAATTTGAATTGTCGCCGCGGGAACCAATTTAACCCAACGCTGGTTTATTATTAAAAATAACCCAACGATGTTTAAAAAATAACCCAACATAGTGACCCAATATGTGCAACCCATCTATTGGGTTAAACAAATAACCCAATGTTTTTTTTCTGTGTACACAACAATTTTAAAACATTAGAGTAAGTAACTCAAATAGTTCTAATGAAATCTTGAGTCCCCCTTGAAAGTTTGCAAAAGCCCCTTAAAGGGCCCCGGACCCATAGTTAAGAGCCACTACTTTAGAGTTTAGAGTTAAAAAAAAAAAAAAACTCTTCAAAAAACCTTTTAAAAGTTGAATTTGTTTCTCAATTTCTTTAGTAGTACTCTTTCCCCACAACATTCGTCTCTACTTGTCTTGAACAGGTGCATTTAGATGGAAGATTAAGGAGGAAGAGTGTAATGAGATGGGGTGTATCAGGAAGCTACAAACCTCATTCCACAGAGTCAAGGAAACACAAATCATTAGACAACACTGTCTTTCAGAACCCAGACAATACCCTTTTCATCAACGAACAACGTGTGTGTGCTGTGTGTGCATATTTGCTGACAGTCAGGCACGCCTCTACAGGTAAATTGCATTTTTTTTCTTTTCTTTTTTTCTGCCATCCCGTTGGCATTTGCTGTCATTCAGGTGTCTGTTCGTTATTGCAACATTTGGCACTATTCAAATGAAAAACATTACACAAAAGATCCTTGTATATTGGCAGGTGATACTTGTTTATGTTCATAATGCTTGCACTTTATGAGATTTCCTTCAGACAACAAACTGACACTGTTGTAATTCTCAGTGACTCTGTAAATGCCTGCAAAAGTCTATATTTTAATGAGAACTAGTGGACTCCAGAGACAGTCTACAGAACATTTACTCAGAATAATGTCTTTAGATCTCTGAGGACAGTCCGTGGTACAAGCTTGCCCTTGAGATCCATTCGGTGTAAAGTCTCAGCACATTTGTATAAAAGCCGCAACACATGCAGACACAAAGGAGTGAATTAGTCCTAATCGTAAAGTTGTCATCGGCGGCTTTGGAATGTTCCGGGTTGCCGTGGGTAATAAGTGTGAACCTTCACTCATTTAGACAGATTACATTCCATCTGTGGTTAGCAGACTATCTAAACAAATACTACCAGGTGATATATTTAATTAAACACACACACATTTACTCAGCTATCTAAACAGGGACATACAAAAGACTTCTATTGTTTAATAGTTTGCTCATTTTCATAATTTGATCACATTTAGTTTAAAAAAATATTTAGTTTTTAAATATGCATATTCACACATTTTGTAAATCTATATGAAATAATGTAAGTTAATTACTTTAGACTAACTCTAATTCTTAAGAAGTTTGAATATTTTGCTTATTTTTGGTGACCGTTTTGTCCAGAAACTATACACCGCTGGGTGAAATATGAACAAACCCAGCAGTTGGGTTGTTCTGGGTATTTTTATATAATTCAAGTATTGTTTAAAAATTACTATATGTGACCCTGGACCACAAAACCAGTTTTAAGTAGCATGTGTATATTTGTAGCAATAGCCAAAAATTCATTGTATGGGTCAAAATGATAGATTTTTCTTTTATGCCAAAAATCATTAGGACATTAAGTAAAGATCATGATCTATTAAGATATTTTGTATATTTTCTACCGTAAATATATCAAAACTTGATTTTTGATTAGTAATACTGTATGCATTTCTAGAACTTCATTTAGACAACTTTAAAGGCAATTTTCTCAGTATTTTGATTTCTTTTCCACCCTCAGATTCCAGATTTTCAAATAGTTGTATCTCGGCCAAATATTGTCCTATTCTAACAAAGGGTGACATGTGGCTTGTTTAATATGAACCCAAAATAGTTTGTGAATTAAAAATCTGATACATAATTACTAGAGGCATCAGCAATAATCAAAAGGTTAACATTTAATTTTAACATGTAACATTAATAAGCAATTAAAATAGGGTAGTTCAAAGTAGTGGGTCAAACCAATCCAATCTCTGGTTTGTTCATAATATTATTTCACCCAGCATATTTTAGAGTGTAACTATATACACACACACTTTCTCTCTAGAAATGTTTTCTTGCTTAAGCTGCACTAGCGTTAGCCCTAACCCAGAGTTCAGGGATTCAGTCAGGTCACTGTTTACTGAAACCCCAGGTGTGAGATCTCACTCTGCCAGACATGTAGACACAGTCTCAATGTGACTTTCTTCAACTCATGTCAGCCCACTGACTTCACAATCGCAAACGTCCAACAACAACACTTGAAGATTTTATTTATCACCCTTTGATTACGTTACCGTCTACATCACCCGTTTGCTGCTGTCCAGCCCCATTCTACCCCATATCACATGTATTGCGCTTTCTTCCATCTTTAGCCCACTATCAGCCCCCATGCTAACACATAAGCCGCTATCTGCCCCGGGCTGAGTGTTTCTGTAAAACTAACTCTGCTGCCAATTATTGGCGAAAGGCTGTTTCATTTTGATGTGGGTAATTTAACAAGAGCCCCGTAAACGTCTGCATTTTTCTTTCAGAGTGCTGTAGTTTTGTCTCTCATTTCTTTAACAAGCTGGAAAACACTTCAAGAGGAATCAGACTCCAACACATGCAAACCAGCTGCAACAGGTCAACACAAATGATCAACAACAGCATTTGAGCGTGTTGGATCCTTTACCGAACAGAATAAAGATTTTCTGTTTAAAAAATGAAGCCATTCCATTGAGTTGGAAATTGGATAAATATTTGCTCAATTAAATGCAATTTGGGCAAGCAAGTGCAACTGATATGTGTAATTACTGTAATGTAAGAATGTTCCGATAATTATGCAATTCGTTTGATGCCAGTTTTGCAGCAGGCAGAGAATAATCTGAACACTACTTTTGCACCTCTAATGAAAATTAATGCTGTTTTATTTTCCAATCTCACCACCAAAGCACTTGCCTGCATGAGGTTTTATTAAATAAATCAATAGATTGACATTAAGAAGCAATGCCCTCTAGTGTCTTGGAAAGGAACTTTTCTTAAAGGAATAAAAATGACAATCCAAAAATTAAAATTCTGTTCTATTTACTCAAACTGTAATCACCCTCATGTTGTTCCGAATTCGTTCACCTTCGGAACACGAATTAAGCTTTCTGACCCTCCATAGACAGCAAATTACCACGTTCAAGGCCCAGAAAGGTAGTAAGGACATTTTTTAAATAGTCCATGTGACATCAGTGGTTCAATCATAATTTTATGAAAGAATGAGAATATGTTTTGTGCGCAAAAAAAAAAAAAAAAAATTTTTTATTATTTTTAAATAATTCTTCTCCTCTGCATCAGCCTAGTGCCATTTTGGAGAGTATCACAACATAGGCGTGTTCTTTCTTTGTGTGCCGTGTTTTGTTTACATTTAGAGGAAAGTGCACACATGAGATGTGATGCTCTCCAAAATGGTGCTAGACTGATGCAGAAGAGAAGAGTTGTTGAATAAAGAAAAAAATTATCGGAGCATCATAAAATTACGTTTGAAGCACTAATGACTATTTTTTTTGTTTTTGGTATCTTTCTGGGCCTTGAACGTGGAAGGACCCTTGCTGTCTATGGAGGGTCAGAAAGCTCTATTTCAACAAAAATATCATAATTTGTGTTCCAAAGATGAACAAAGGTCTTACGAATTTGGAACAACATGAGGGTGAGTAATTAATGACAGAATTTTCACTTCTGGGTGAACCTTTAATGTTAGCAAATTCATGTTTGATTTTGTAAAGTGTTTTGATCTTCTAATGTTTATTTAAAAAGCCATAACTGGACCTTTCAGGTTAAACTGACCCTTCACGTTTGCACTCATTTGCTTCCATTTTTGAGTGCACTGCCAATGTCTCCAAATCCAATCAACAAATCATACCTAGAACCCATCTTACATTTTTTTCTTTCTGATAATTCATTAGCACTCATAAATACATCACAACACAGAAGAAAAGATCTGTTGCTAGTGCTACTTTCATCATGACTTTAACTGCTGCAACCAGATGATTTATATAAACAGTCAAGAATTTTTGAGAAATCATAGAGATTGAAAACAGAGATTCAACTTTTGCAAAAGCAAACCACTGTTCAACATGAATCACATTATGAAATACATTTAAAGGAACATTTACATCAGTCCTGTCAAGTTAATGAATTTGCCTCCGTTGCACACAGCCACACACACAAAGTGTTATCACAAGAAGTGGGCATGAGACCTTCGCCCTGCACTATCTGAGCTCTGCTTCGTCTCTTTGAGATGGCGTTTTTCGGTGGTGTTCACGGACGCTCACCTCGCCTTCACGCTGGCACCCAACCGTGTTTTTCTAACCTTTGGTGTGTTTATGACTCACCCCTGAGCCGAGATGTGTGTGGTTCATTTGTTTCACTCCCCTTGTTTTCACTGGCCTCCAGCCCTGCTGTTATTCATAGGCACCCTAATCACCAGCGGGGAATATGCTTTATAATCACAGACCACATGTTCTCAGAGGCTGGGGGGGAGGAGAAGGGTCTCTCAGGGAGAATTAAATAAATAAATATATAAATAACTTTTAAAAAATGTCTCCGTATTTGGTATCCACACATCTGTTTTCATTGAATGCTATGGAACAATTTTCAATGATCAAATCAATTACATACATTCTTACACATGCTCCGGCCAAGATATTTTCGGCTGCAGTCGAGTTAACGCACATCAAACATCAGTTCTGCCCTGATTCTGATGAACACCCGATACGTCTGCTGCACCTGAACGGATGGCGAGATCCATTCCTCCACGCCTGCAGTGTTTGTAATTAGTTAAAGCTGTGTGACGCACAGCCGGAGGAAAAGTCTGATTCTTTGACTCATAAGGGAATGATAGAGCATTTTAAAGGCACTAATCATATTGTGGCAGAACATCTACTAACGTAACAGTGAGAAAATCGCAAAATGAGGTGGAAGATAAACCAATGACATGATTCTTTTGCTTTGACAGCTGCTAAAACATCATCAAATCAGGCCCACTGAGTGCTTCTCATATTATTCCTATGTGTTCAATAATTAGATCTGTGCTTGTGGAAGCAGTTATGCTTTAGAAATGACAAAACCCTTTATCAAAATGTTTATTTTCATTTCGGATTATTTTTTTCCCCAACTAAATATCTGGAGCAATCTGTGGCCCTATTCTTTGTAGCGCTACTACCGTTACTCCAAACCCACAGGTGGCGCTAGAGTGTGACTGGACTCTAACTATCCGTGAAGAAAACACATACGCGAGTTACACACGTGTAGAATAGAAACATGGGCAAAAGAAAGCGAGGAAATCAAGAAATTGTCAGTTTAACTAAGAAACAGATAAAGCATCTAAAAGAATTTGGAGAACAGCACCCTTTTCACGACAAGTAAGTATAGCGATGTGTTCTTTTAAAACACAGAAAGGATAAGTTAGCAAACAATCGGAAGTAGCAAGTACTAACACTCTTGGTTTTCTTTTAGTGTTGCTGATAGACCGGAGAAGATTCAAGTTTTGCGCTTGGTAAGTCATTACAGACTGTTTTAGAGGAATTGATCCTGTGGGTCCAACAACCTCCTTCTGGTTCCAGTCAATATACCAAGGGAGTGAGAAGCATTTAATGCATGTAACGTTACAACACTATTAATATTACATATAGGACTAGCAGGGTGAAAAAAGTGTGTTTGGATAGATTTAATTCTCAGGTAGAGGTTTTGTTCTTCGTGTTTTGTTTAAAGCCATCAAATTAAAAGTTTTTCTGCTCCTGAACAGCCTGACATTCCGCAGCGCCCTGAACCTGACAGTGAGGAAGACAGTGAAGAAGAGCAGCAGTCTGCTTATCAGAAACTGCTGTCCACCATGATCCAAGGTGCTGATGACAATAGTGAAGATGAAGAAAGTGATGATGGAGAGGAAGTTGAAGGTAAGCTCTTTTACTGTCTCATACTTTCCATTTTCAGTATCAGTTGTGGTGCTGGACTCTAATTAGTTTTTTTTCTCAAGTAGGAGAAGGTGAAGAAGAAGAGGAGGAGGAGGAAGAAGAAGAAGGTGATGTTGCCAAGGAAGAATTAGAAGAAGAGAAGGGCAAAACACCTGGTGACGCACAAAATAAAAAACACCCTGGAAAGACAAATGGAAATATAGAAGAGAATGAAGAGGGAGAGATAGAGGGAGAGTTTACAGATAAGAAGAATAAAGCTGCATTCTGTCTGGAGACCAACCTGCCTGCGGAAGGAGAGGAGAACAAGGGAGAGGAGGAGGAGGAAGGTTAGACATTCATGATTCAGCAGTCAGACTCTTTGAATTCTGACCTGAAATGATTTATGCTTGCTTCTTGCACTTCGTTGTTTTGCAGACTCTCAAAGAAGTAGTTCACATCCAGAATAAAAATGTTAATTGACTCACTCCCACGTCATCCAAGATGTTCATGTCTTTCTTCAGTCGAAAAGAATTTAAGGGCTCTATATGATCCCAGCCGAGGAATAAGGGTCTTATGTAGCGAAGTGATCAGTCATTGATTTATTTACTTTTTAACCACAAATGCTCATCTTGCACTAGCTCGACCTCACGCATTACGTAATCACGCATGCGTGACATAGGTGAAGGTACCGACCCAGTGTTAACAAAGCGAACATGCAAAGAAAGTAAAACACCCTTTACAAAAAATAGGTAAAACAATGATTTCGGACGTTTTTTGAAGTTGAGATAATGAGATGGAACTTTGTGACTTTTCCAACATGGTTATATGTGAAGATGCACATGTGCATCGCAGAGCTAGACCAAGACAAGCTTTTGTGTATATAAAAGTATATATATATTTTTTTTAATTTTTTAAGATTTTCTAGAAAATTACAGATTGTTACGATAAAAAACACTCTTATTCCTCAGCTGGGATCATGTAGAGCCCTTTGAAAACTGAAATTTGGACCTTCAACCCACTGAACCATTGAAGTCCACTATATGGTGAAAAATCCTGGAATGTTTTCCTCTAAAACCTGAATTTCCTTTCAGCTGAAGAACGAAAGACATGAACATCTTGGATGCCATGGGGGGAGCAAAATTACCAGGGAATTTTTATTCTGGAAGTGAGCTAATTCTTTTAGTGTAGTACTCAAGCCTGACAAGTTTGATTTCTTTTAAGAAGCAAATTGAAAGCCTAGGCCCAACTACAGTGTACAAATGCCTTTCTGACTCTCTGGCTGTTGTAGACATGTTTGTGAAGCACCAGGAGATTGAACTTAGTGAAGAGGAAGTGGGACAAATCTCGCAAAAATCAAAGATCAAGACTCAGGTTAAGGTATGTAATTTGTAGGATATTTTAATGTTTTTTTGTGAGAAGTAAAAACAGTAATATTGTGAAATATGTGTATTATTTAAAATAACCTTTTTATGTTATTTAATTAACTTGCTTTAACTTACTATAAAATGCTGATTTGGTGCTCAAGAAACATTTCTTTACTATTATTAACAATGTTAAAAACAGTTGTACTGCTTAATATTTTTTTGTTGAACCGTGAAACATTCTTTTTAAGGGTTCTTTGATTAATAGATCTTTTGTAACGTTATCGGGGTTCTTACAGGGTGCTTAAAGAGCTTGAAGTACTTGAATTTGACTTCAGGAAATGCCTGGAAAACCTTTGAAAATAGCAATATTTCTGAAGAGGTATTTGAAAAGTGCTTGAATTATTGAAAAACAGTATCTATCAAGTAAGCGTTTAATTTTTTTTAATAAGCACACATCTTGTCACGCAATTAAAAAAAAATAATTTCAGTTAATGTCATTAAAGTATTGAGGTAAACTAGTACTGAGAGTGTCGTGTAAACATGGCTGAAGAAGCAAAAAGAGGAACAGATGAACCAAATAATCTGCACGATAATCTCATCAGTAAAGTCGGTTCTGTGATTAGTAGTAAATCTCTATCACGTGCCTTCAGATGTTGCGGCATTTAAAATACAGAGCCGTAGATCACTGACAAGCTACGCAAAATCACGTTCATAATCGCGGATGAATCGCATTCGATTATGAACGCAATATTGCGTAGCTTTTCAGTGATCTACAGCTCTGTATTTTAAATGCCGTGCCATCTGAATGTATGCTTCGGAGCGGGTTCGCAAATCATTTGACTTAGACCAGAACGTTGCATATTGCATATAAATTGGTTTAAATCGAAACCTCAAGTCTGAATCACTCAATTCAGATCGGAACTTCATGTATCGCGAATCATTTGATTCAGATGGTGACTTCGGAGCGTGTATAACAAATCATTTGATTTACTTCAGAGTGGGTTCTTGAATCATTCCTTGAATTATATGATTCGCAATCCATGCTCCGAGTCCTGATCTGAAATTATGATTTGCGTATCATTATTCAGATCAGGACTTTGAAGGACGTGAATTAAATAATTCGCGACCCACGCTCCGAGGCCTGATCTGAAATGTTGGTTTGCGAATCATTATTCAAAAACTTTGTAGCAGGTTTTGCAAATCATTTGACTTGGATCGTAACTTTGCATATTGTGAATCAGTTGATTTAAATCAGTCACATATCGCAAATCATTCAATATAGATCTGAACTTCAAAGCAGGTTCTTGAATCATTCCACGAATTAAATGATTCTCAATCCACGCTTTGAATCCTGATCTGAAATGATGGTTTGCGACTCATTATTCAGATTGGGACTTTGGAGCGTAGATCGCAAATCATTTGATTTAGATCTGAATTTCAGAGTGGGTTCACAAATCTTTTCCTTTAGATCAGAACCTAGGGGCGCAGATCACAAATAATTTGATTTAGATCAGAACTTTGGAGCAGGTTTGCAAATTTTTTTTGCTTTATATCGGAAGCTAGGAGCGTGGATCGCGAATCATTTGAATCAACTTTGGACTGTAAAACAGTAGATAACATCAAACCATAAGTGAGATCGCTGACTGAAGTTCTTGAAAATCAAAAAAGTAGTGCTTGAAAATTCCTTAAGTCCTGGAATTTTATTTTGGAGTATCTGTGCGAACCCTGCATTATGCATTTTTTACTGCATCCTTTTTCTAAATGAAAGTCTTTTTTAAAAAAATCTTACTGACCACAGAAAGGTGTGAAATTTTACATTTCTTCCTTACCCATCAGTGGCCAAAGCTGGGCACTCTGCAGTGCACATGTCCACTGGAACGTTTCCCAGCCTTGGGGCAGCCCTCTTCCGCCCCTCTTCCAACCATTCACAAAACCCTGGAGGCAAATTGGCGCTTGTTGAACCAGTCCTTTGCGCCTAAAGGAGGCGCTGTAACAGATATCACGGATTTGCAGAAGGAATTGCTTGGCCTCATGGGTATGTCAACAAAAAATATCTTTTAACACCAGACATCCTCATTTTTAACATTATACTTCGCTATGACATTTTTTTTCTATTATCCTCATCTCCCATGTTTTGTTTTTGCAGGTACTTACAGAGATTTGCATTTTGCAAACAGCTCCCCCTTGAAGGAGGCCAAGGAAGTGCGCAGTGCGTACTGTCTTCATGTGCTAAACCATGTGTTAAAGGCTAACACTCGTGTGCTTAGAAATAATGCAAAGTTGAAGGAAACTAAAGATGTGCATGAGGAGTTTCGGGACCAGGGCATTACTAGACCAAAGGTACCACTGCAGTAGTGTTGTTTATTGATTTTTAATACTGCATTGGTTAGTAATATATGTTATAAAGTCATTTCAAATGTAATTAGCATGTTTTGATTTGCATGTAACTTGATTACAACATGAATAAAAGTGCTTTAAATTAGCCAACCACATTCTCATAATTAACTCACTCTTTTAGGTTTTGATTCTGGTGCCGTTCAGAGATGCAGCGCTGCGAGTGGTCCAGACCTTCATAACACTTTTAGAGCCCAAAGAAAAGAAGATGGACGTCAGTAACAAGAAGAAGTTTAAGGAACAGTTTGGAGAGGAGTCAGGTGAACTTCCACCCAACCTGCACAGACCTGACGATTACCTTGCTGTCTTTTCTGGAAATATAGATGACCATTTCAGGATAGGTACGATAAAGTTTTTTTTCTTAAACTATATGTGATGTTAATGTTTGAATGTTCAACTACTTAAAGCTGTCTCAGTATATTGGGTTAAAGTTCAGTAAGACAATGATAATGGATGGTTTCAGGCCCTTTTTGATTCTCCCAGTGGCAGAGAAATGAAACATTTTGCTTGATACCTCAGTTTCACCTGTTTAATTTTACACCTTTGACCTTTTGTTGTTCCTTATTTCTGTTTTCTCTATCTCTCTCTGGGTAGGTTTGTCTATCATGAAACGCAGTATGCGTCTCTATTCTCCGTTCTACTCTTCTGACATCATCATTGCGTCTCCACTGGGTCTGCGCACAATTCTGGGTACTGACGGTGAGAAAATAAGAGACTTTGACTTCCTGTCTTCCATCGAACTTCTGATTGTGGATCAGGCGGATGTGCTCCTCATGCAGAACTGGGAACACTTGCTGGTGGGTTTAAGCTGTCCAGAGGTTCTTTTAGAACGCTTTAGTTTCCATTTCAATTTCTGATTTTACATTAATAGCACAGTGATTTGATAATTGTGTTCTCTGTGTAATAAATTAAAATAGATACACTGCTGTTCAAAAGTTTGGGATCAGTAAGACTTGTGAAGTTTTTTAAAGTCTTTTATGCTCATTAAGGCTGCATTTGTTTGATCAAAATTACAGAAAATCTAAAATTTTCTGTATTCTGTATACAATCTAAAATATTTTTTTCTGTTTTAATATACTTCAAAATATAATTTATTCCTGTGATGCAAAGCTAAAATTTCATCAGCCATTACTCCACGATCCTTCTGAAATTATTTTTAATATGCTGATTTATTATTAGAATTATCTGTACTGGCAACAGTTGTGCTGCCAAAGTTTTTTCGGAACCTGTGATAGTTTTTTCAGGATTCTTTGATGAATAAAACATTTAAAAGAACCGCATTCATTTAAAATATAAAACTTATAACAATATAAGTCTTTGCTATCACTTCAACGCATCCATGCTTTATTCTTTCAAAAAAAGATATATGTGTGTGTGTATTGATTTGCATATTGTTAGAAAAGATTTCTATGGGGAAAAAAAAAAAAAATCAAAAATCCTGAAAAGAATGTATCACAGGTTTAAAAAAAATGTTTTTAGCACTGACAATAAATCGGCATGTTAGAATGATTTCTAAAGGTCACGGGAATAAATTATGTTTTAATGTATATTAAAGTAGAAAAATATTATTTTACATCGTTATAATATTTGATAATATACTTTTTTTCCCCTGTATTTTTGATAAAATAAAGGCAGCCTTGATAAGCATAAGAAACGTTTTAAAAACATTTTACTGATCCCAAACATTTGAAAGGCAGTGCACATTTTGGCTTTTTTTGGTCTGTAATATGTATAAATGGAAGTTTTCCTTTGTTTGTGTTGCAGCATGTGTTGAAGCATATGAATATGCAGCCGCTGAACTCTCACGGGGTTAATTTCTCTCGTGTGCGCATGTGGAATCTGAACAACTGGGCAGCGAATTACAGACAGACACTGGTGTTCAGTGCCATACAAGATCCTCAGATCACCAACATCCTTACCAAATACTGCCACAACTACAGGGGCCAGGTACACAACTAAACACCCTGAGAATAGCACGATTCATGAAGAATTTGTATTTTGGGGAGCTAATCTGATTGGCTTTGGTTTTATTGAAGTGTTTTATGGTCATCTTTGCACTTCTGCAATATTATGTTTAAATAATCATATTAACAATATATACCTATTCACAATATGTTTAGCTAAACATATTTACACTAGTATTCAAAAGTTTTGGGACAGCAAGAATGCATTAAAGCAAGAATACATTAAAGCATTAGTGCCCTTCGAGAATAAAAATTTACTGATAATTTACGCACCCCCATGTCATCCAAGATATTCACGTCTTTGTTTCTTCAGTAGCAAACAAATTAGTTTTTATGAGGAAAACATAACAGGATTTTTCTCCAAATAGTGGACTTTAATGGTGCTCAACAGATTGAAGGTTAAAAATGCAGTTTCAGTGCAGCTTCAAAGACAAATGCTCGGCTTGTCTAGCTCTGCAATGCGCATTTATACTCTGCGCTCCAATTCAAGACTGTTAGGGTATGTCGAAAACTCCCATCTCCCATCCATTTTCTCCTCCAACTTCAAAATACATTGCTTTTTACCTTTTTTTGTAAAGAATAAACACTAGGTCGGGACTTCTGCAGCGATGTAGGGCGATTTTGAAGTTGGAGGAGAAAATGAGATGGGAAGTTTTCAACATACCCTAACTTTGAACCAGAGTGCACAGAGTAGGGTTTCCACGGGTCATGGAATTTCTAAAATATCATGGAATTTTAAAAGGTCTATTCTAGACATTGAAAGTCAGGAAATTTTATAACATGTTTTGTCCAAGTCAGGAATTATCAGGGATTTTTGTTTGCTTTAAATTTTAGTTTTCATTTATCAAAATAAAATTTTTCTATACCGTATTTTTTTTATCCTGTTAGTTCATGCCTTTTGCCTAATGTTATGGTTAGGCTATTTTTCTTCTCCATTTTATTACATTCCTGCTTGTCAACTGGCAATCACTTAAGTCATATGCAGTCACCAGGCTGTACCTGTTAACTAAGGAAAAAATTATAATTTTTTAAAGAGCTTTGGCTACATAATTAGTACTTCAAAGACTGGGTGTTAAAAGTAGACAACAAAAAACACAAACTAAATATGAAGAAATCAAAAGACTGAATGATGAACTTGATGGCAAACAGAAAATCCTTCAGAGCATTTAACCCCTGAAAGTGTAAAAACTATAAATTAATTTCTGCAGAAATAGTACAGAAAAATATTAAAGTACATTTAATGTGTAAAAGCAAAAAAAAAAAAAAAAAATATATATATATATATATATATATATAGTGTGTATGTGTGTTTTGTACTAAAATGCATGTGAACAAGTAAATTAAAGCTTGCAAATGGATGGATCTGTTCATTATAGGTCATTGAAATTCAGCTTTTTAGTCAGTGAAAGTCAGGGAAAAGTCAGGGAATTTGATATTTGGCTTAGAGTGGGAACTTTGACAGAGGTTTAAAAAAAGTATATAAATTGTAAAACGTTTTTTAGAAAATAACCGATCGTTTCGCTAGATAAGACCCTTATTTCTCAGCTGGGGTTGTGTAGAGCACTTTAAAGCTGCACTGAAACTGCATTTTTAACCTTTAGTCAGTTGAGCACCATTGAAATCCAATAAATGGAGAAAAAAAATTAAAGAAAGACTTGAACATCTTGGATGACAGGGGTGAGTAAATTATCAGGAAATCTTTATTCTGGAAATGAAGTAATCCTTTAAGTTGATCAATAGTGACAGCAAATACTGTTATAATGTTAACCAGAAATGTTTATTTAAAATAAAATGTTAAATAAATGTTTTTTTTAACTTCCTATTAATCACACAATCCTAAAAAATGTATTAGTTTTTCAACAAAAATAAAAGGTCACTTTTAATTTTTTAAAAAACTAATTACAACATAACACAAATTTTGAAGGTAGTTTGAGTATTCAAACTCTTCTTTTTGTTCTCAGGTGTGCAGTAAAACTGTTCCAAAGGTGGGCTCAATCTGTCAGGTACTTGTGCAGCTGCCACATGTATTCCAGATGTTTCACTCTGACAGCTTCATGGACCAGGATGCCAGGTAACAGATGCCTGCTGTTTTTTTATTCTCAACACTAGAGGGCAGCAGCGTTCAGTCTGCACAGGGTCTGTCTGAGAGAAAATATTGTTAGAGCTATGAAAACATTTAAGGAAATGATGCCTTTCAGACTGTTATTTTGCTGAAACTCATATTGGAAAGTGCACAAGCAATTATGCATAAGGTGCCATTGTTTGCAAACTGACTGCTGCATTTACAAAATGTGAATTATATTCAGATGACAGCAGTGGGTCAACCTATAATGTTTAATAATTATTTGCAAATATTTAAACCACATTATCCTTTAGGTTCCAGTACTTTGTGGATAGGATCCTGCCCCAGTACAGAGACTCAGTCATGTCCCATACTTTCATCTATGTGCCATCGTATTTTGATTTTGTTCGTCTGCGGAACTACATGAAGAAGGAAGACCTCAGTTTCGCTAGTATCAGCGAGTACTCACAGACATCAGAGGTGTCTCGAGCACGACATTACTTCCAGAAAGGAGAAAAACAATTCATGCTCTTCTCTGAGAGATTCCACTTCTACAAGAGGTGTGTGTTTTGTAAATGTATTATCATTTATATATTTTATATACGCTACAGTTCAAAAGTTTGGGTTCGGATATATCTCAAATATTTTGTTCAGCGAGGATACATTAAAAAGTAAAGACATTTATAATGTTGCAAAAAAAAATTGAAGGATCATGATGTGACACTGAAGACAAAAGTAATGGCTGCTAAAAAACAGCTCTGCCATTACAGGAATAATATTAATACATATTATTAAATAATAAAACTGATATTTTAAATTGTAATATTATTTGAAAATGTCTGTTTTTACTATATTTTTGAACAAATAAGTTCAGCTTTGGTGAGCAGAAGAAACTTCTTTTCAAAAGCTTATCAAATACTATGATATATCAACACTGTTTATATTGTTACAATTTTTCTCAGTTTATTGTAAGCTTAAATTTTTACATGTTAATCATTCTCTTTTCTCTTAGATACACTATCAAGGGGATCCATAACCTGATCTTCTATGGGTTGCCCACGTACCCTCACTTCTACAGTGAAGTGTGTAATATGCTTCAGGCAGGTGTCAGAGAGGGTGGTGGTTCTGTCAGCTTCACCTGCACAGCCCTGTACACCAAATATGACATGCACCGTCTGGCTGCCATCACCGGGGCCGACCGCACCGCTCAGATGCTGCAGTCCAAAAAAACAGTGCACCTTTTCATCACAGGAGAGGAGAAGAACACATGAAGGGGTACGGTGTTATTGAATGTGACATTTTCATCCTCTCAGACAAAGAAAGTAATCTGTGTTTGTGAAAATGAATAGAAAGATGATTCCCTTCAATTAAGATTCAGTCATTTGACTAAATGTACTCATGTTGTTCTCATGTCTTTTTGTTCTTTTTTTTAATATAAAGTTATGTCACTATAGTCACAACCATTTGCCTTCAGTGTTTTTTTTTAAAAATTACTTTCAGAACGTTTACAGGACATAAAGATGAGAAATTCTGTCTAGTTGAAGAGTCACCTTGTCAGAAAAGCATTGCAAAACTAAACTTTTAGTTTATTGCTGATATGTATGGAAGCTTGTTTCCTCCACTGATTTTTTTTTTTTTTTTAAATGTTATTGCAGCTTTTTTTTATCTCACACTTTTTTTTTCTCAAAATTGCGTGATACAAACTCACAATCTGAAGAATCAGATTCTCAGAATTGTGAGATATATACTGGCAATTGCTGTAAAGTCAGAATTGCTATATGTAAACTCACAATTTGGACTTTTTTCTTAGAATTGTGATACTGTATAAACTCATTGTGAGTTATAAAGTCAGAATTGCAAGAGATGGTCACCATTCTGACTTTTTTTCTCAAAATTACGTGACAAAATCATAATTGTGGGTTATAATGTCAGAATTACGAGAGATGGTCACAATTCTGACTTTTTTCTCAGAGTTGCGTGACAAACTAATAATTGTGAATTTTAAAGTCAGAATTGCGAGAGAGAGTCACCATTCTAACTTTTTTTTTTCTCAGAATTACCTGACAAACTCACAATTTTGAGTTATAACGTCAGAATTGTGAGAGAGTCACAATTGTGACTTTTTTTCTCAGAATTGCATGATATGAACTTACAGTTGTTAGTTATAAAGTCAGAATTGCGAGATATAGTCAAAATTCTGACTTTTTTCTCAATTGCGTGATATAAACTCACAATTGTGAGTTATAAAGTCAGAATTACAAGAGAGAGTCACAATTCTGACTTTTTTTCTCAGAGTTGCATGACAAACTCACAATTGTGAGTTATAAAGTCAGAATTACGAGAGAGAGTCACAATTCTGACTTTTTTTCTCAGAGTTGCATGACAAACTCACAATTGTGAGTTATAAAGTCAGAATTGTGAGAGTCAATTCTGACTTTTTTTTTTCTCAGAATTGCATGATATGAACTTACAATTAAGAGTTATAAAGTCAGAATTGCGAGAGATAGTCAATTCTGACTTTTTTCTCAGAATTGCATGATATAAACTTACAATTGTGAGTTTTAAAGTCAGAATTACGAGAGATGGTCAAAATTCTGACTTCTTTTCTCAGAATTGCGTGACAAACTCACAATTATGAGAAATAAAGTCAATTACAAGTCAATAGCAATTCACAATTTTTCTCACAACTGTGAGTTTGTATAATTCTATTTTTTTTTTTTTTTTTTTTTTTGCAATTCTGACTTTACAAAAGGTCAAATTTTGAGGGGAAAAAAAGAGTATGTTCTCAGAATTACCTTTTTTTTTAATAAGAGGCGGAAATGGGCTTCCATAGACATGCCCTCTTCAGGAGATCTTAAGATCAAATCAGCTTTACAGTTAATGCTAAATTATCTCCAGTTTAATCTCCATTTTAAAGTAGAACAGGTAAATAACAAAAATATCACCCCCCCAAACAGAAACAGTGTTGATGGATATGTTGCCAATAAATTAAGTATAAATAATTTAATACGTTTTCAAATGCTATGCAGTAGCATTTTTTTTTATTTATAGCTGTTGTGGAGTTACATTAAAACTTTGAAGAAAAATGTTTAATAAAATCTGAGCAAATGTTTGGAAACAGTAAGTTACTGCTACTAGCTACTAATTGTTTTAAATTGTAGTAATATTTCATAACAGTGTATTCTTGATCAAACCAGTGCTCGTTTTGACCCCACATTTTTGAATGCTAGTGCTAAGTTGTTAATTACGAGAACAAATTCTGTTTATTGTAGTTGTGGGGCCACTAAAATAAAAATCTGAACTACTGGTCAGCAGAAAAAAATGGTTATTGTGAAAATTAGTGCAATAAACACAAGCAGTGTAGTAACAGAGAGTTGCAGTTATTTTGAAAGTGTTGTGCAAATTAGACAAATCTGATTTAGCAATTTCATAACCACTGCATTTTATTGTGGGTTGTTAAATGACATGAACAAGAGTTCACCTCTAATGATCATGCTGGAAACGACTGTGATTCATCTAATTACCTCCCAATGTGACAGTTCTGTATGAAGTGGAATGTTTGACAATTTAGTTTTAAAGTCACATTGTCTCTCTAACTTCTCCATGATCAGATGCACTCGTTTTTTTTTAGCTTGGTTTCTTTGTCAGTTGGAAAATGGAGCAGCTGTTTCACACACACATGCACTCTCTCTTTTACAGATATGCACTCTGTCTCTCTGTGGCTGGCACGCGTATATACACTCACATGTCATAAATAATGAAAGAAATGAGTGTGTGAGTTGTTTGGTTAAGGCCAGCATCAAACAAAACCATTGATCTATCCAACAAATCTCCTCCCGTTTTTTTTCCCCGAACACACAATCCTGCTGTGCTGCTTTTTGAATCATCTATAAAACTCTGTTGGGATTCATCTGCTGACCTTTGAACTGTCACACAGTGATGCCGTAAAACAGTTTTTGCTGAGCTTGCATATTAGTATCATCTGTATCATGTCAGAGCTGCAAAACTGAGAAACTGTATCTAAAACTCTCATATGTATTGTTGGAGGGATGTGAGGAAGCACTATGTGCAGCTGTTTCATTGAGCAGCATGTTATGAAATATTAAACGGTAGAGCTGGTGTTTTTAGTGCTTTAGCCGAGGCAGTGTATTGCTGCAAAAGTGTAAGTGTGACGTGTACACGTGCCTACCTTTGCATCTGAGCCTCATTTTTTTCTGTACTTCGGAGATTATAGGCTTGCTTAAGCATGATTGTGCTTTTAAAATTTAAATCATTTACCACATGAGTTCTCTAAGTAATCACAATGTTTTTTTTCTCTAGTCATGGTGGAGTTTTAGTCACATTTTTAATCTGTTAACTGAATATTTTGCATCTGTAATTTCAATTAGGCTTGTTTGTGTGGGAAGGAATAGATGACCTGTGAAAACAGACAGACCTGACCAGTGAAGGTGACCTTTCTCTCAATTACGCACACGTCTGTTCTCCATTTGTGTAAAACACTCCATCGCTCTTTCTCCTGTGTCCAGCCTCTCATGTGTTTATTGGAGTGTGGGTAGTCTGTTGCCTTGGAAACCCCTCCGTGCTCACATCATGACTCCTGTCTGTGTGTGCGTGTGTGCGTGTGCGTGTGTGTGTGTGTGTGTGTGTGTTGGGAGAGAGTGAGAGCTCTGAACTGTGTTTGGAGCTCTGCCCATCAGGTGGTAGCAGGTAGCACCTTTTCTTTTCACCTGCACTTGGACTGGGGCCTTTAATCATTCTGCATTATACAACAGTTCTCAATGGCCACATTGAAGAACACTAATATAACAATGCAACATCAGATTTTTTTGTAAAGATTAATTTTTAGTTTTTTTGCCTTTATCATGATAGGATGGTGGAGAGTAGACAGGAAGCGAAGCGGGAGAGAATGAGTGGGAAAGAACTGGATATGATTCTTAAGCAGGGATTCGAACTCGGGACCCCCGTAGCACTTCGGCACTATACAGTGGGTACGGAAAGTATTCAGACCCCCTTAAATGTTTCACTCTTTGTTATATTGCAGCCATTTGCTGAAATCATGTAAGTTCATTTTTTTTTTCCTCATTAAAGTACACACAGCACCCCATATTGACAGAAAAACACAGAATTGTTGACACTTTTGCAGATTTATTAAAAAAGAAAAACTGAAATATCACATGGTCCTAAGTATTCAGACCCTTTGGTTAGTATTTAGTAGAAGCACCCTTTTGATCTAATACAGCCATGAGTCTTTTTGGGAAAGATGCAACAAGTTTTTCACACCTGGATTTGGGGATCCTCTGCCATTCCTCCTTGCAGATCCTCTCCAGTTTTGTCAGGTTGGATGGTAAATGTTGGCGGACAGCCATTTTTAGGTCTCTCCAGAGATGCTCAATTGGGTTTAAGTAAGGGCTCACATATACACACATATGCATGAAAATATTTTAGAAAAATATGTTGTTTATATAGGCCTATTAAAAATATTTATATATAATAAAAATTATATGAATGTAAATATATACATGGAAATAAATGTAAATATTTTCAATATATATATATATATTGTGTGTGTATTTATATACATAATAAATATACACAGTACACGCACATATATTATGTAAACAAAAAACTTTTTTTTTTTTTGGATGCGATTAATCGCGATTAAGCATTGGACAGTACTAAATATTTATATTTATGTATAATATAAATTATAGATTAAAGTATAAATATATTTACATACTATTTTTTTACATATTTCCATATACACTGCCGCTCAAAAGTTTGGGATCAGTACGATTTTTAATGGTTTTTAAAGACGTTTCTTATGCTCATCATGGCTGCATTTATTTGATCAAAAATACAAAAAAAAAAAGTATATTGTGAAATATAATTTCAATTTAAAATTTTTAACAGTTTTTCAAATTTTTAACAATTTAACAGTTTTTTTGTGAATATATTTTAAAATATAATTTATTCCTGTGATACAATGCTAAATTTTCAGCATAATTACTCTAGTCTACAGTGTCACTTGATCCTTTAGAAATCATTCTAATATGCTGATTTATTATCAATGTTGAAATCAGTTGTGCAGCTTAATATTTTTTGGAACCTCTCTTATTTCTTTTCAGGATTCTTTGATTAATAAAAGGTTAAAAAGAACAGCGTTTATTTAAAATAGAAAGGTTTTCTAACAATATACACTACTGTTCTAAAGTTTAGAGTCAGCAAATTTTAATTTTTAAAGGTTAAAGGTTTATGAAGGTCCTAAAGGTTTGAAGCAGCATGAGGATGAGTAATAAATGACAGAATTTTAATTTTGAGTGAACTATCCGTATTTTCTTTGGTGCCAGAATAGACAAGTAATTGGTGGTGTCTAAAATATAAGTTGCTCAATATTGACTTCTTGTTTATGGAATTGTTGTCTAAAATCATTTTGGTCTGAATATATGATAATTGTGGTTTGCTGATTTTGTGTAATTAGCAGGTAACAGAAAGTTCTAACTGAGCTAATCAGCACAAGTAATGTCTAGCTGTTTTGATGATTTGGCATGTAAGACCAGGTGGTGTTTACAGCTCTGGATAAATTGATAGTCACTTAAGGTTTTCTCTGTTAGAAAGCCCTCCAAAGTGAAGCCGTCTGGCTGGGGAGAAACTGACAGTTCTGTCTTCTGATAGGTTATCGTTTTCCCAGAAGAACACGAGCAGCTCGTCTCACAGACAAAAACAGACATCCCTTCTCTGTTTACAAGCGGGTTCTGAGCCCAAAAAAAGCAAAGACCAGATTTTTTTGTACACTCAAAACGTACATAGAAGCTTGTGAATGTGTGCAAGTTTATTTTAAGACAAGATGCTTCTCCTCATCTCTCTAAAAGAGAAGACCAAAGAGTTGTATTGATTTGTCTGAGGAAAGATCAATCTTCCTCTTCATCTCTTCCTGAAACTGAAAGGGTTAATGGATGTCTGAGTGTTTCTATGACAACACAGATGAGACTGATGAGCACAACCGTTTGGAAGAGGCTCTCAATTCCGAATCCAAAAATAACCGCACACAAAACAAACCTAAAGAGATGGCAAGGGAGGAAGAGGAGGTCAATTATTGATAGAGAAAATTCTGCCCAGACATCCAAACCTCCCCAGTCAGATAACCTCTCTCACAGACTGCAACTCAAATGCTAGTTTCTTACTGAAATAGACTGATGGTTATCTGCACACAGCTTGGCATTTCCTTGATGCACAAAGAAGTTTCTATTTAAGGGGCGGTTTCCCGGACAGAGATTAAGCCTAGTCACAGACTAAAATTGTACTTTAAAGCAGATTAACAGAAATGCTTTCTCTGTAATGGTTTTAAATAGTCTTAGATTTAGTCTTGTCCAGAATTTTATAGGCTGGTTTCGTAGAGGAAGACTAAAGCTTTTACACGGCTAAATTGAGGCTTAAATTAAACCTACCAGGATGCAGGTTTAACTTCAGATTAACATTGTGTTTCCTTGGTAGATATGAACAAAGAAAATAAAAATAAATCTGCCTTCGTTTTGTACTCAGTGACCTGTTTTTGTGTTAATTTTGATGGTCTTTTTGGATCATTGTTCTGTTGGAAGATCCAACCATGGCCCAAGGCTTTCTGACCCCAAGACTTAACTATTTTCTGCAATTATTCAGCTGTGCACCTTGGAGAGTTTTTGGCCCCTAACACTATCTTATAGACAGACAATATACTAGGCAGATTTATAACATTTTCTGTTGACTGGAACTCCCTAAATACTTTCCTAATGTTGGAAATGAAAATGTTCAACGCTTTAGCTCCTTTTTTTGGATGGATGGATGGATGATAAAAGAAATTTGGCCTTTGTGTTCCCTCATTTATATTTCTGTGAAACAGGAAGTCATGGCTGGATAATTTTCATGTTCGTAGTCACACTCGTGTGCTAAAAAATGTAAATATGAATGGGATTATAGATCTTCGGAGATCATTTCTAGGAATACAAATAATTGTGGTTAATGTGTATTAGAGGGGAAAATTGATTTCATTGTGATTTTGTTGAAAAGTTAGATTTTTTTTTTTTTTTTTTTTTTTTTGGATAAACCATATAAAACACTTCTCAACCTTCTTTGATCATATCTGACCTTGTATCTTGGCCAAATGTTGTCCTATCCTAACAAACCATACATCAATGGAAAGCTTATTTATTCATTCAGCTTTCAGATGTATAAATCTTAATTTATAATCTTAAAAATTACCCTAATGATATGTCTGTGTGGTCCAGGGTCACATTTTTACTTAGGGTTCCAATTTAATTCTGGTCATGACACACTCTCTTTCTCTAAAACAGCTGTTGATTTCAAGAATTTATGCAAGAGTTCATCACAAAGAGATTTTTAGGCATTTCTTTTTTTTTTATTCGACACCTGATGTGTTATTCAACATGCTTTTTTTCTGCTGCTATTGTTTTCCTTGGATTTGCTTCTCAGTTCCATACAATTTTAAGCCTTTCTTGGTTCATTCCATGCTTAATAGGCAACCTCTGTTGTGCTAATTCAGACGAACACAGTTGGTTTTAAATTAATCTAGTTTATTTTAGTTCAAGACTTCATGGTCCAGGTGTTAGTAATCTGTATTTAATCTGTGTTTCAGAAAGCCATTTTTTAAACCTTTATTAACTCCTCTAGATTAAGCCTACACTCCTGGTTTAATTTGAACCAGCCAGCCTTGGACAGATACTGCCTGACTATAAAACATTGCTCAATTCGCCCTTCTAAAATGTGTTTGCATATAGTGCTGGGAGGTTTGCCGAAAATTTGTATCACCGTTTTTCTTAAGATTCTGACAATTTCACGATTTATCACAGGTTTATTTTTTCCCCTGACTGTGTCTTTATATGAATCAGAATGCATGCAACTGTTGGAGAACTGTTGTATTTTAATAACGATACAAACAAGTTTACATGTAGCATGAGCAGTTTTTGATGTAAATTAGATTGTATTAATTCAATGTGACCTTGGATTTGCGAAAATAATAATACATAAAACAACTGCACGAAACTGAAACCGCAAATGGGCTGAAAAAGAATGCAAATTCACTCTCTGACAGCAGGTGGCACTAATGGAACATCAGCTAAACAGCGTTCGTTGTAAACAAAGCATCGCTGTGATTTAAATACTACAATAATTTGCATTATACGGAGGTAAGATGAACGAAAAAAACATATAAACTCTTCTGAAGACAGTCAGTTTCTCTCAGAGATACATTCATATAAACCCTCAATTCAGTATTTAGAATTTTCTTTCAGTATTTCACGCATGGTGAAGTGAGTTTGCTCTGCCTGCTACAGTATTTTCTCCTCTTTTCGTTCGTCCTCTGCGTCTCTGGCTTACGTTAACGGCTGTTTACAGGTGGGTTATTTACCCAATTAAAGAATTAGTTGTGTGTTATTAATAGTTCTTAAAGTTCTCTAACCATTAGTGAGACGTGTATGCATTTAACAGGGATCCCCTCTTAATTCACAACGCTATCTACAACCTCGTTCAGACAGTCAGCCAAAATGTTTTTTTTTATGAAAATCTGATTGAAATCCGATCATATTTAGGTATGGCAACGAACTACATGAAATCCGATTTTTGCAAAATCCGTTTCGAGCTACATTTGTTTCAAATCCATCTCGGTCTGACTGCTCTGATTGTTGCTTGTACCGGTATGCTGTTTTTTTGTTTTTGTTTTTGTTTTTTGTTTTTTTAAATTCACACCTTGTGCGTTATTCAAACGGTTTACTGTTTGAACGCCAGCACTAATACAAATAAATGCATACATAATAAATTATTTTTTATCATCAGATGGACCTACGTATGAATTCTAGAGATGTTATAAAATATAACTTGAATATAAATAGCAACTGAAATGAATATGATGCCAGATGAAAATTCTAATTTAGATTCTTTTGTAGTTATTGTTTACTTAACTATCCATTTTAGAGTTCGTACATTATGTGTTATGTTCTTTCTTTCCTGTGTTTGAGCATTTGTTCTAAAATACTTAAAATACTGGCAAGAGGTTACAGAGTCTGAAGTGCTTGTTTCCATTGATTTTTTTTTTTTTTTTTTTTTTTTTGGATCATTGTCCTTTTTGCAGTTAGCTGGTGGAGCATGTCCTCTCATTTGCTCTATCAATTAACAATCAAATAGAGAATAAATGGAGAGAGATGTGAGCATTCAAAACCCATTATTTCAATTAACACCCAGAGAGAAAGAGGGTTCAGAATTATTTAGTCACTCTTAATTGTCAGTGACATTTCTGTGATGTTATGGCTTTGGGAAGTGGAGTAGATGACCTTGTGCACATCATTAAACCTCAGCCCCTGGCACCGGTTAACACTGAAAATGTTTTTGTTTCTATTTTTAGCCTGGTATTGAATGTAAAATGAAAAGAAAAGACTGAGGGGGTCCATTGAGCAGATACAAAAGCGAGTGGGAAATGAAAGAATAGATGGAGAGAGAGACTGTTATTTCTAGCATGATGGCACGTGCTTGTGTTTTTAACCAGAACAATGGGCGCATGGCAACAGCAGGTAACCATGGCGACTTTTAAGGTAGCCGAATGGGATTATGATAACGTTGCCAATACTGTCAAGTCCTTGTAGATATTTCAGACACACTGTGTTTTGCCTTTGACAAAGCTGATTTCCCAAATGTGTTTCTCTCACTCTCCCTTTCAACGTTTCTCCTGTAAGTGCTCTTGAATGGCTTCCGGTACTTACAGAAATCTAATGACTTCCCAGTTGACAGGAAATGCACAAGCACTTCTCTCAGAACAGAGTAAAAAGTGAAGACAGAGAGATCCCAGTTTACAACAAATAATGCAGTTATCAGTGTAGAACACTGTCTCAAAAATTGAACATGGTTATAATCATATTAAACAGAAAAAGCTAAATATGTACTGAGCTCGATAATATCTTAATTGCATACATGAAAGCTGTTTAGTTGGTGTGAGAAGCTGTATATTTATTGCTTTTGAATGCAGATGCTTTCTAAAGGTCACTGTCATTAGGCAGGATGCCTGCTGGTTAGCTATGAATTTTTTAAAAAGCCCAACTGAGCTGGTAGGAATTTAGGATCTAAAACATCATTACAATCAGAGTATATCCTGTCGAAAATTAACCAGGTTATTAAAAATGTAAGAAAATATGGAATAACACTACATTATCCCTCTTAATACATGGCTGCTTACCAAATAAAATAACAAATGAATAAGTAAAAATAAGTTTTAATTCAGAATCAAGTATTTTAGAGAGTCATTTAATAATGTCATTAATAGTCCGTATGATATTTTTTATAATTTCTGTACACTTTAATAAACCAAGTTCCAAATGTAGCACTAACTTGCTGTAAAACATGTCTTTGGTCTGTCCAATTTTTAATGTCATGATGACCCGGAAATACCCAATGTATTTATTGAATTGTTCGTGGAATGTTGTCTGCTATGATATAGCCTGTGAAAATTATACAACATTATAATTTGAAGGTATAGTTTACCAAAAAAAAAATAATAATAATAATAAAAAAAAAAAAAGAACTGGAGGAGGAAGTATTAGAGTATTTTAATTTGAAGCAATTGTTTAAAGTTAAAAATGTCTTAATGGATTTTATAATAATGGATAATGATGGCTGTTACATCAGTTTTTTGCTCAACAAGACATTAATTAATGGACTGGAGTCATGTGAATTGCTTGTGGATTATTGTGATTTTTTTTTATCAGCTGTTTGGACACTCGTGAACAGTAAGATTTTTAATGTTTTTAAAAGAAGTCTCTTCTGTTAACCATGCAAGACTACATTTATTTATTCCTGTGATTTCAAAGCTGAATTTTTACCATCATTACTGTAGTCAAATGATCCTTCAGAAATCATTAATTTAAGGTTTTTTTTTTTCAGATTTATTTGATGACTAGAAATTTCAGTAGAACAGCATTTTTCTAAAATAGAAATCTTTTGTAACATTAAAAATCTCTTTATCATAATTTTTTGAGCAATTTAAAGCATCCTTGCTAAGTAAAAGCATGTATATACGCTCCAAGCTTTTGAATGGTATAGTGTATAATGTTACAAAAGCTTTTTATTTCAGATAAATGCTGATCTTTGGATCTTTCTATTTATCAAAAAAAAAAAAAAATACTCAGCTGTTTTAAATATTGTTCATAATAATAAAACTAATAGTAAATGTTTCTTGAACAGCAAATCAGCATATTTCAGAATTATTTCTAAAGGATCATGTGACAGTGAAAACTAGAGTAATGATGCTGAAAATTTAGCTTTGATCACAGGAATAAATAACATTTTAAAATATATTCAAATAGAGAACTTTTTTTAAAACGTAAAAATATTTTTTAATATTTTAAAAAAGGTTTTGCTGTACTTTGGAATAAATAAATGCAGGTTTGGTGAGCAGAAGAGACTTCTTTAAAAAAAAAAATTTAAATTAAATTAAATCTTACTGTTCAAAAACTTTTGACTGTACATCTTGGATGGGTAGGAGTGAGTAAACTTTAATTTTTGGGTGAGCTATTCCTATAAATTCAACCAACCAACTAACCTCTAATTTACCCGCAGAATTTTAAAGAAATGTTGTAAACTGAGCTATATCAAACTTAGCTTCAAGGGTTTATGTTGTAAATAAATCTCCAGCTGTGCCTTGCATAATATTCCACCATGTACTCATTTATGTAACCTAAAAACTTTTGACTGTACATCTTGGATGGGTAGGAGTGAGTAAACTTTAATTTTTGGGTGAGCTATTCCTATAAATTCAACCAACCAACTAACCTCTAATTTACCCGCAGAATTTTAAAGAAATGTTGTAAACTGAGCTATATCAAACTTAGCTTCAAGGGTTTATGTTGTAAATAAATCTCCAGCTGTGCCTTGCATAATATTCCACCATGTACTCATTTATGTAACCTAATCACTGATGTGCATTGACATACAAATTCGATTGATCGAGATCATTCACTTAATTTGCTTGCTAATTTGCGGGATAACACATAATTTTTGCTTTTCGACGTCTATCTTATAATTCATCCCACCCTTAAGCATTATTATTTGAAAACAGTTAATCAGGATCCCGCTAAGAGGCTCAGCAGGCACCCAGCATATACTTTTCTATCATTCCAGAATGTACCATCTGATGCGCGTCCCCCTCTCCTCCCCCTGCGCACTGGAGCGGTCGAGCCCACCCCGTCTTAAGCGCGCGCCATGGTTCAGTCCAGACCAGAACATCATGGCGATAGATGGTAAGTAGGCCAATACCGCTCTCCTGCTCTCTCAAACTCACTTCTCTTTCCAAAGCCCCTCGCTTGGCTGTACGTGAAGTGGTTAAATGTGACTATTTCACCACTGGCTGTGGCATAGAGTGTTTTTGTGTTAAAGGGACATTGGTGGTAAAGTTTCTGTGTGTGTGTGTGTAGTGTGCATTGAAGTGATTGTGGTGCTGAAAGAACAGCTCCCGCACTGCCGACTCCCTCAATCAACTGACATCGCCGTTACTTTCGCTGATTTTTTGATGGTTTCTTCCACTATAGAGCGAGAGAACCGGCGCTGTCAGCAGGTGCCGGTCGCTTCATTGAGGAAATCCGGTGGTTTCACTTCTCCATTTGGGAGTGTGCCGCCGTCTGTGATATAAATCGGGGATAGTATAAAATTCAAAGCTCTTTTAAAACCACTGTTCAGTCTTTGTGTTTTAATTTGAGACACTCATACAGGTTGCGCGAATAGTCGCGCAAGCTCTGTTTAGCTGAGATTTTCTCCTTTAAGGATTACGTTGCTCTTTAATCTTTGCTCTTAAAGATTAATATCATTACGTTAACGGTTTGCAATTTCTGTTTCTATATTGCCCTCACATCGAGAAGATTCAAATATTTGCTGTTTTGAATGTATGCAGTTTGTATTGTATGTAGGTGGCGTGTATATCAGTTGGCTCGAGTTGATCAATATGCTATTTTGTACCTAAAGACTACTTCTCGCTGTGTGACTGGATTAAGAATGCGTTTAAAAGGCTTGCTTTTTTATATAATTTTATTATTTTTTTATTGACCATGACTGTAAGCCAGTACCAACACACCCACACACACAGCCTCCACATAAGAAGAGGGTTCTTACTGAATGTGCAGTGTTTTCAGTTTAATTGAAATGTGCTGGTTGAGATAGATTGATAGACTGAATGTTTGGTAAAATTAGGTAGGATTAGGAATATATATATATATATATATATATGTATATGTTGCATAGACTTATGCAATAGACAAATTTTTTATGTAAGTCGAAAGTTTACATACACCTTGCAGAATCTGCAAAATGTTAATTATCTTATCAAAACAAGAGGGATCATACAAAATTCATGTTATTTTTTATGTAATAGTGACTTGAATAAGATATTTCACATAAAAGGCATTTACATATAGTCCACAAGAGAACATGGTAGTTGAATTAACTTATATTTATACTGTGATGTTACCTATTTTCTTCTTCTCCTGAACAGTTAAACTGTCTGCTGTTCTTCAGAAAAATTCGTCAGGTCCCACAAATTCTGTGGTTTTCCAGCATTTTTTTTGTTTTTTTGTATTGAACCCTTTCCAACAATAATTGTAACTGTATGATTTTAAGATCCATCTTTTCACACTGAGGACAACTGAGGGACTAATATGCAACTATTACAGAAGGTTCCAACAGTCCAGAAGGAAAAACGATGCATGAAGAGCTGGGGGTATAAACTTTTGAACAGAATGTGTACATTTTTCTTAATTTGCCTAAATATTGTTTTTTTTTTTTTGTTTTTTTCCCATTTAGTACTGCCCTTCAGAAGCCACAGAAGATTGATACACCTATGTTTCCCAGAAGACAAAATAAGTCAAATTTACCCTGATCTTAATGGTACCCTTCTGTAATGGTAGCATATAAGTCCCTCAGTTGTCCTCAGTGTGAAAAGATATCAAATTAAGTGTCTTTAAAATACATATTTTTTGTGTGTTTTTTCATAGAATGTAATAACTCTAAATAGTGTATCTAAATTGCATACTAAAACACATTTGCTATCAATATCAAATCACTATCCCATTTTTGCTGATGATCTAAATCCCACTTAACATGGAAAAAAGATATTTTATCATTAATACACAGAAATTACATTTTTACTTTCAATTTTTTTTCTTTAGTTATTGTACAGCTGAGAGTATACAGCTTTAACCAGTGCACCTTTGAGAATATATTTTGTATCGTTCACCCTTAAGGAAAAAGTTTTGTTTAACAGCAAATTCTGAAATTCGCTAGTGACAGCAACTGAACTATGCTTTTATCTTTATTATTGTATGATGTCAGATGCACAATATCATATCTTGACCTTACAAATATTAATGCTTGTAATAAATAATACTCTAAGCTAACACTGCAGAATCTAGTGTTCATTGCTTTTGCCAGAAATCTGTAAGAATGTGAAAGTGAAAAGGAGAAAGTCTGTTACAAAGGCAATTTGTACTCTACTTAGATTCTGTGTAAATCTTAATATTTAATAGATATGCGGATGTGTCATATAGAGGTCCCCGATAACATGTAACGCTTACGAGCGCTGGTTATTTTGCATTGCACTGCAGGTCAGTTAACTGTATTGACACATTGACATCCAAACAGACCGATTCTGCCTCAGGACAATCAGATACTTTATGTCCTCTCCTCTCCCCTCTCAGTTGTTGGCACAGTGAGTCCACATCAAAAATTTACAACACTTCACTGCTGTTCTGCAGAGAATAAACCCAAAATCATGTTGGCATAACAAAAGAGCTGCACATCAAGCAGGACGTGGATTGCTGATAAGGAAGAATAGGATGAAAAAAAGAGGCTGTTGAGTATTTGTGTAACTGTTATCACTTCAGTGAAGTGTGTTGCTCCTGCTTTTGTTCTTTCCTGTTTGATTCCCGTGAACCTCTTGAATGAATAACTCAGCATTCTTAACTTTTTATATGGCAAGCATCTGCTGGTGTTCAGTTCAGGTGTGTGTGGTTGTGAGGTACTATTTGCTGAATGCGTGTTTTGTGAGTTGTTTGACTACTTTTGTAGATAAATGCTGTAAGGAAAAGAACTTGATGGCCAGCGTGATGGATTTTGAAAACAGGGTGCATTCATTTCACACGTCACTTGCAGCCTTTTGTTTCATGTGAAGGACAAAGTTGGAATGATTACAGGGAAGTAATTCAGCCATATAGCTAAAAGAAGGCACTTTATCATTGTCGCTGACAGCTGGATTTCAAACTCTGTAATAGACGACCTTTTAAAAACCTTAAATGATACTTGCATGTGATTATTCAAGTGCAGGGAGTTGTGTTAAAGTTGCTTTTATTCAATGTAGATGTGGATAAGTCTTTCTGTTCACCAGTGAATAGTCTCATCAGTCATTTGGCAGTTACCTGTAGATGAGAAAATTAGCTTGTCAAAATCTGACAGAACTGTTTTCAAGTGATGTTATTTCAGAGCTCTGGAGACAACATACCCTCAGCTCCTTAAGCTCCATTGCTAATCACATTAAATAGCTGCCATTTCCCGTTAACACCAGAGTGACTGCATCAACACAAAACTATTACATAAAATTATTAAATTATGTTTTTAGGTCTGCTATTTGGTGTCTTTTCTCTGCAGATGTACAATATGTGATGATTTTCCCTTTTAATTTTATCTGTTTCTAAATGATCTTGTCAAAATATATGTAGAAATTGTTCACTGGTTGGTTGAAATCTGGTTTAGAACTGCTTTAGAAACTGGAATCAGTAGATATTCTCTGAAATGTTCATCTGTTTTTTTTTTTCATTTTCGTAGTTTGACATTTTGATAATAACTGCCTTTGTGTTCTGCGTTTAAAAATAGTCATAAGAGTTTCAAGTGACATGAAGGTGGGTAGATGATGAGAATTTTAATTTTAAAGCAAAATGATCTGTGCAAGATGTGAATCGATTGGATGGATCAAATTTAAACGCTAGTAGTGCTATCGCTTTGTCTTTTACTTTTTGTCCTTTTTGTAATATACTCTACCTTTTGACAGTTTGGGATATAATAATGTGTATATTTCTTAATATTAATATATTGTAAGTAATATACAGTTGATGTCAAAAGTTAACATGCACCTTGCAGAATCTGCAAAATGTTAATTTTTATTGACCAAAATAAGAGGGATCATACAAAATGCATGTTATTTTTTTAGTACTGACCTGAATAAGCTATTTCACATAAAAGATTTTACATATAGTCCACAAGAGAAAATAATAGTTACATTTATAAAAATGACCCTGTTTAAAAGTTTACATACACTTGATTCTTAATACTGTGTTGTTATCTGAATGATCCACAGCATTTTTTTAGTGATAGTTGTTCATGAGTCCCTGTTTGTCCTCTGCCCTCTGTTCTTCCGAAAAAATCACACTGAGGACAACTGAGGGACTCATATGCAACTGTTACAGAAGGTTCAAACATTCACTGATGCTTCAGAATGGAAAGCAATGCATTGAGTGCCAAGGGTGTAAACTTTTGAACATAATGAAGATGTGTACATTTTTCTTATTTTGCCTCAATATCATATATATATATATATTTAGTACTGCATTTCAGAAGCTATAGAAGATACTTAAATGTTTCCCCGAAGACAAAATAAGGTAAAATTACCTTAAGATGATCTTCAAAATTCAAAAAGTTCTGTAATAGTTGCATATGAGTCCCTCAGTTGTCCACAGTGTTAATGTGAAATAACTTTTTCAGGTCATTACTAAATAGAAAATAACATGCATTTTGTATAATCCCTCTTATTTTGGTAAAATAATTAACATTTTGCAGATTCTGCAAGGTGTATGTAAAGTTTTGACCTCAACTGTATTTTAAAATGCCATTATTTTTCTGATAGTAAAGCTGAATTTTAAGCAGCCGTTAGTCTAGTTTTTGGTTTCACAAAATCCTTACTTGGTGCTCATGAAATATTTCTTGTTTTGACAGTTGTGCTGCTCAATATTTTTGAGGAAAACATGCATTATTACATTATTTTTAGGGTTCTTTAATGAATAGAAAGTTCAAAAGAAAGCATTTGTTTGAAACAGATTTTTTTTTGTAAATGTATCATTTTTTTTACTGTCACTTTTAATCAGTTTAATTTTTGCTGAATAAAATATTAACTTGATTGCCAATTACCAAATACTTTTATGGAAGTTGCATTTAAAATGAACTTGGCTCAAAATTTTGAGGAGGCACGTTTGAATGGGCATGATGCAGAATAAATCTGTAATTCCAAACAGCTTGTATAATATTTTTCATTCCTCTCTCTCTGTGGTTCTTTCCTGCTGCCTGTGGGATGTTGATTTCCTTGGCCAACTGTGGCTTATCCCAAAGAGGATATCACACACTGGATTTCTGAACTTGCAGTACCCGTTATGATTAGCATTTTTTGTTTCACATCAAATGTTTCACATTTTTCCACACTGTTTGATTAAAACAAAAAAGAAATGCAAATTTATAAACTGTTAAGACTTGCCTGCACTTCGCCTCTAGTCTTACATTTACATACAAACCCACACAGTGGTCTAAGTCAGTCTTGAGGGGCATCTTGTGCATGAAATCAACTGCATCAGATGTGGCGCAGTCCTCAAGAGTCTAACTTCTGCAGAGTCTGTTTTCATGACTCAGATCAGTGCAGACAGATCATGAACCTGATCCAATGCAAAGTCTGAATGTAGAGCGTAAAGTAGATAAAGTCCCAGGAGAGTCCAGTCACCAAAACACAATCTCAGAGACCCATTCCCTCTCCCAACGGCAGTGGAGGACTCCAGAGAGTGGAGGTGTATGGTCTTAATTGCTGAGTAGTGTTGGTCCATTGGGTGCTTGTGAAGAAGAAAGCAAACAAGATGTTTAAATGAGTTTCTGCTCTTTTCTGTTGTTTCCAGATCAGCAGAATTAATGCCACTCACAGATTAGAAAGATTAAAATGCTTCTAATCAATAAATGATCCGTGACAACAAATGGACTTTAATCAGTGTTATTTAAACTTGCTGTTCTTGACGTCTGATTTAAAACTCTCCACAGGACTGTAAGCAGCCTGGAGGAGTTTGTGGAGAGGAGGCGTATGCGAGCAATCAGAATCTTCTGTCTAATTGGTTTGGGACTTCAGATCTAGTGCAGATTTTAAGACTTGTTTGCAAATGCCCATTAGCTTTTATGTGTCTTGACTTAAATTGCTTCTCTCACTCTCAAGAGAATGAGAACGAGAGATAGAGAGAGTGAGTGAGTAAGAAAAAAAGGGAGCGAAATGTAGACTGTAGTGAATAGAATCTCCCTTAGAGGGCCAAACTGTTAATTGCGGCGTTGTGTGTCAGACTGGTAATGTGTGTGTGCAGGAGAGGGAGAGAAAGAGTGAGACTCTCTAGGGCAAAGTTGTCTCTTCTCTGTCTGGCTATCAGTCTGGGTCACAGTTAGTCAAGACAGCTACATGTAACTGATACTAGAACTCTCAACCCAATACTACAACACTGAAAGAGGAAGATTGTGCAAAGAAACATGGTTTTGACATTCGGACCAGCATTGCTTTTGTACAGCGTTTCAATAAATAAGGAAATATTACGTAAGTTCTGTGTTTTAGTTGATAAGATAAAAAAAAATAGTTCACCCAAAAATAAAAATTACACCATGATTTACTTGCCCTCAAGCCATCCAAGGTGTATATGACTTTCTTCTTTCAGACAAATACAATCAGAGTTATATTAAAAAATGTCCTGGTTCTTCCGAGCTTTATAATGGCAGTAAATGGGCATTTGTGATTTTTTTTTTTTTTTTTAAAAAGCTCTAAAGGCAGTGAATCATTGCATTTGTTTAAGAAAAATATCCATATTTAAAACGCTAACTGTCATACACGCATTCACAAGAAAGTGGCGTTCTAGCAGATGAAGAAGGATGGTGAGAATATGCTAGTCTTGTGAGAACCCAGTTTTGTTTACAGCAAAGGAAAACCAGTCTCCTCTTGGTTTATCAAAATCTTCCAACATTGTTTTACAAATCCTCATTTTGCACAACTAATTTGCGAACAGTGTTTTGTTTTGCTCTCTCCACTGCATTCTCCTATGTCCTACGTCATCTGCTGGAGCGCCACTCTCTCGTGAACGCACGTACGAGAGTTAGCTATAGATTACGATGTATAAACTTTTAAATATTAATGTTTTTCTTACACAAACACATCGATTCACTTCAGAAGGCCTTTATTAACCCCCCAGAGCCATGCAGAGTTCTTTTTATGATGAATGGATGCACTTTTTTGAACTTCAAAATCTCAACACCCATTCACTGCCATTATAAAGTTTCAAAGAGCCAGGACATTTTTTAATATAACTCCAGTTGTATTCGTCTGAAGGAAGAAAATCATATACGCCGAGGTTGAGTAAGTCATGGGGTAATAGTTCACCCAAAAAATTATCTCTTTAAGATGGTTTTTTTTTTTTTACATAGTATTGACAATTTTATTTTTGCTCCACCAATGAAAATACTTTCAAACAAAGGCAGAAATAATTGTTGCACATCTCTGAGAATCACATAGCAGGGGCGTTCCTGAAAAATCCGTAGATTTAAACAATATTTAATTGATTCATTGATTCATTCACAGAGACGCTTGCTTGCTTTGCTCCTGAATCAGTGTGTTTGAACAAATCGGTTGAGTCAGTGATTCAATAACTCACTTAAAAACAGAGTAGAATGATATAAACAGTAGAAAGTCCTAGTGCTGTTTGATTGTATATTAAAACTTTTGGACCAACAGTGTGAATCAAGTCACTTCTGATAAAAGCATCAGCTAAGTTATAGAATTTCTCAGCCGATGATATTGAACCATTTTTCTCTTTGCAATTGCATTTTGCTTCAGATTAAATTAAAACTTCATCAGTGCCAGACAAAAGCACAGGTACAGACTCGTATGCACTTAGGGCAGTTTCTAATATATTCATTTGAAAGCTGTGATCACTCTGGAGAGTGTGGTCTGGACTGGTGCTAATTGTCCCTATGAATCAAGCTCTAATGATTCTTTAATGGAGTTGGCAGAGGTTTAAACTGTTGGCTGATGGAGTTGATTCATATTAAATTACGCTACCCAACCCTTTTGTTCCAGTGTGTGCGTGTTTAGTTATTATTTTACCAAGCATGTTTAGCCAGATTTGAAGATAATAGCATGTAAATGGCCCTGACAGTTTCTATAAATGATTTTCTGTCTTGAAACTGCATATTCTTTTCTTAAACCAGTGATAATAAGGGCTCAGCTTGTTCACCAGACATGCAACACTCTGGGAACCCTAAAAATAATGTGTTGATTGGACTCCTAGACTTTTACCTTCACTGACACATACATACATACTTAGAAGTGATAATCACCCTCATTTGTTAGTTGTGAAAATTAGGGGGTTGGTATTAATGTCAGGGGGGGGGGATTTATTCTTAATTTTGTATGTAATGGGCCATGCTTCATGGGTGTATAAATAAATTAATAAATGCAACCTTTGCCTTTTTAAAAGCATGGTTTGTACTTATCGAGTGGCATTTTTGAGTGTGAGGTTCTATGGCTTTTACTTTGTCCAGTCTGTTCTCTGGTTCGTGGTCAAAGACCTTTTCTTTTGCAAGTTTCTGTTCTTATTATTCAGTTATTCTGGTGGTAGTGATTTTATCTATTCAGTTGCCATTTATGGCATCACATTTCAGCAGTTGCTCCAGTGTTGCGTTATTCTAGCCAGAATTCGCAATATGGGATATACAGGTCCCCCTATCCTTTTTGTTAAAGTTATATAAAAATTCAAATGTCATCTGCTGTTGGACATTCTCAGTGGTAAAAATAATTGAAATATAAATAGGGAAAATGTACAGCTTTAGCTATAGATGAAAAAACATCCATATGCTCATCCTTAATCCATGACAGAGCATAATGAATAAAATACCTTAGGCTGACCAAAGCCATAATCCAAAACCACATTTAAAGGACCCTGTGAAAAAAGAGCATTTCAAATGAGCTTCAGCAGTCAGTTAGCAAACCGTGGGATATTGGAAAATCACAGGTTTTTCTGTTCCTCAGTGGCATTTTCATTACATCCCCTCTGGTGAACTGCTTCTCTGTGCTGTTGTTTTTGAAGCCAAAGCGGATTTGTGTGTAAATCTGTCAGTCTGTGAGGATAAGATGTTGTTTCCTTATACAGAGTGAGAGATGGTGAAAATAGCACACAAAATCTGGAGCTGTCAAAACCAGGCAGGACGGATTCTAGATATAGATTGATGTAGTTAAAGTGGTAGGCAAAGGATATATTTGAATCTCTACTCTGGTCTCAATATAGTCGTGAATTGGTTTGGAGGTCAGTGTTTATATTTATAGTTCTCAGAGTTACTATACTTAACTTTCTGACTGAGCTGACAAACTGCACCCACCTGTGATTCATTGGGACAAATTCGAAATGCATTATGATAGGGAAAAAATCTATTATTATTAAAGAATACTGAAGGAGTAACACTTTTGTGTTTGGTTTACTTCTAGCAGTTTTGGCATTTTATAATATCTAAAATTTTATTACAACATCTGTATTATTCTGAGTTTTTTTTTTTAAACAAGCTGTGTACATCTTACAGTTTAATGCAGATATTTTTGTTTATCCACCTTTTTCCTCAACATGATAGTAAGCCTGTGGGCAAGACTTCAGTTTTGCTAGCCGCTATAGGGAAATAACGAGAAAAATAACAGCATGCAGTAAACAGTAAAAATATTTGCACTACAAACCAGTGTGTTCATAATTAAGATAATGCATTAACAAAGTTTGACATGACTTTTTGAAAGTGTGATCTCCTGATCCAAGGGCGCTTCTTTTCCCCCTCTTTCTCTCTCTTTTGTTTTTTCCACTTTCTGGGGTTTGAAAACTAAATAGAGGAAAATACCTGTATAAAACTGGGACGGTCCTCTATAAATACAAAACAGCCCTGTCTGAGAAGGGTAGATGGATGAAAGAGAGAGAGGACAAAGGTACTTAGGGTTTGGCCCTGCAACCTCACCTTGGCTTAGTTTAGTTACTTTATTTACAGACTTGGCATCAATCAAACCGTTTCCCTCAGGACTGAATCACAACTGACCTCCAGAGCAGAATCCTTGGAGATGAACCACAGGCCTCAAAGATTTTGACTATCTGGTCTACTTTGCAGTTTATTCTGACCACAAACCACCCAATTAGATGGGGAAAAGACTCCTTAACTTATACACTACCAGCCAATTTTTAATGTTTTTTTAAGAGGTCTCTTCTGGTCACCAAGCATGCAATTATTTGATTTAAATTGCAGCAAAAAGGTACAATTTTGAAATATTTTTATTATTTAAAATAACTGTATTCTATTTGAATGTATTTAAAAATGTAATTCAAAATGTAATCAATATTTAAAACAGTTTTTTGAGGATTGAGGATGAATAGAAAGATCCAAAGATCAGCATTTATCTGAAATAAAAAGCTTTTGTAACATTATACACTATACCATTCAAAAGCTTGGAGTCTGTATTTTTTTATTTTTTTTATTATTGTTAATAATATATATAATTATAATAATCAATGTTTTTTGAGCAGCAAATCAGAATATTATGAATGATTTCTTAAAGATTGTGTGTGACTGGAGTAATGATGCTAAAACTTCAGCTTTGAAATCACAAGAATAGATTACATTTTAAAATCTATTCAAATTGAAAACTGTTTTTGATGCTCTTTGGATCAAATAAATGCAGGCTTGCTGATTTCTTCGTTAAAAAATCTTACTGTTCAAAAACTTTTGACTAGTAGTCAAAGAAAGTTTACTGTTTTACTTAACATTACTGAGTAGAAAAATCGTAAAATGATAATTTAAACCTCATGGTCAGAATGTCCATTGAAAAGTAATAAATCAATGTTAAGATATCTGTGCCATATGTGCAATGTGCACTAGACGGTCCCTAAACAATGGGCTCAAACTAAACTGCAGATGGAGAGATTGCACAGGAACACTTGCTAGTATATCTCAAATTATAAAAGTTCAGCCTCAGTTCAACTAGATGGAAGTTATTGCATATTTAGCAGAGCTGTTAGATCTTAATGTGATTTTAATCTGCTTTGTACACCATGGGTCTGAAGCCACACTGGCTTTGTGACAAAAGACCATGTCGGTAACTCTTGTGGAGAAATCTCTCTTTCTTTCTCTCTCTTTGCAGGCTAGTTTGTGTTAAAGCTACATTTGTAAGGGATAGTTCACCGAAAAAAGAAAATTATGTTATTAATTCTGTCATAAACTCACACTCATGTTGTTCCAAACCTGTAAGACCTTCATTCAACTTTGGAACACAAATTAAGATATTTTTGATGAAATCCGAAAGCTTTTCTGACCCTACATAGTAATGTAACTATGAGAATACTTATGTAAGAAAACAAGCTTTCTTAAATGTTCTGTAGGTTATGCAGATCACTCAGTGGGACTCTCTGATCTTCATATAACAGTATGTGAGCTTCCAGTGAGCAGTAATCGAGATGCTACCTAATTACAGTACTGTTATAATAGCAGTGATCAAGCTTCATTACCATGGAAAGATCCACATTGTGAAATTTAGTCGTAGATGTAATTCTACCATGATTAGACTCCACATCACAGATGTCTTGGGTTTCTATCAGGTTACAGGTTGACAGCGCACATTAAGAATGCATAAACTGACATCCTTGGCTGCTTCCATCTCTCTCCTCCACAATGACCTTTACTCACCTTCTCACAAACAACCTCTGCAGGGCAACCTGACATTACAACCCCCCACAGGCTAAAGGCCAAAAGTATTTGATTCACACCAATGCTCAGCCAAAATCAAAGTCTCCCTTTTTCAACACTAATCAGATTTCATGCACAAATGATAAGATATTACTCAATTGTAACATTGACGCTTGTAAAGCTGCTTTGAAACTAGATGTATTGTGAAAGCACTATACAAATATACTTGAGTTTTATTGATTATTTTTTTAAATAACTAAACCCTCCTACTGAGTGTGGTTTGAAAGACGAGCAGCAGACAAAATCAAAACAACCTCTTTGCAGTTGAGTAAAGCTCTAGTGCAGAGATGCTCATTCAGGAATCCAAGGGTTCTCAAACTGAAGTACCATACAACTTATTGTTCATTTGTTAGTTTAAGGAGCACTTGAATTAAAATGAGGTCAAATGGGTCAATTTTGTTTATAAAGGTTTGAGAAATGTAATAAGGGCAATGTCATCTGGTAATCACTGTAATAATATTTATTTATTTTAAATGATTAAATATATTATAATGTTATAAACTCTCTTATGCTCACCAAGGCTGCATTTATTTGATCAAAAATACAGTAAAAACTGTATTATTAGTAATATGTTGTTACATTTTAAATAAAAAAAAATTAAAAAGAAATAGTTTTCTATTTTAATATATTAAAAAAAAATGTAACATTATGTTGGCAAAACTCAAATTTACAAATTTTCAGCAGCCTTTAGTCAGTGTCACATGATCCATTAGAAATCATTCTAATATTCGACCCTGGACCACAAAACCAGTCATAAGGGTCAATCATTGATGTATGGTTTATTAGGATAGGACAATATTTGACTGAGATACAACTATTTGAAAATCTGGAATCCTAAAGGGTGCAAAAAAACATTATTATTATTATTATTTTATTTTTTTTTGGAAAATTAAAGTTGTCTAAATGAAGTTCTTAGCAATGCAAATTAAAAAAAATAAGTTTTGGTGTATTTCCGGTAGGAGATATCTTCCGGTACTAAATATCTTCAAGGATGGAATGTTCTTTACTTAATATCCTAATGATTTTTGGCATAAAAAAATAATTCTGACCCATTCAATGTATTTTGGCTATTGCTACAAATATACCTCTGCTACTTTTTGTGAACCAGGGTCAGATATGCTTATTTGCTGCCCAAAATCATTTCTTCTTATTAATACTCAACAGCTGTGCTGCCTAATAAAGTAATACTTAAAGGGGTCATCCGGTGCCACATGCACTTTTACAAGCAGTTTGAACTGAAATGTGTGTTGGGAGAGTGTGTACACCCTAGAATGACAAAGATCCACCCAGTAGTTTTCTTTTAATAAAGTAAAATAATTTGCCTCTTCTCATATCGAGCCGTTCTCAGATGCCTGTCGTAACACCGACAGAGGCCGCTCTTGCTGTAGTTGATAGACAGTAGTGTTTTAGCATAGACCCGCCCCGAGTGAGAAGTAAACTGACAGCACTGAGGGAATGTGGCCGCCGATCTACCTAAATGGGTTCATGTTTACTCGAATCATTTCTCACCATACTGCTTTAAAAACGAGGGTCAGTATAAAGCAGTTTTTCCGAAGCTGCTGCTGAAAAATGGGTCTGTAACTATTCGTGTTCTTGCTTCATCTCCACCAGAAGAAGTGAGTGTAATTTCATTTTATATGAACCATATCAAACATGGTTATTTCATCTTCTCTATGTACATCCGTCTCAATATAATTCATAATCGCACGTTTATAATGAACAATGCATTAAGGTGATTGTCTATTTACAAACCGTGTACGTTGTAGTAAAACTACATTAAGCTTAGCTTTGTAACGATAGATGGTTTAAAACGGCGTCTGTTAATGATTAAGATGTCATGTACAATTATTTTAAATCGTTTTGTATCAGTTATAACTGCATTAAGAATGGTAACGTTAATGCAATACCTGCAAAATTGTTTACAGCCCGCAACTGCATATGGGTAAAGACCATAACACTCACATTTATGTATTTCAATATTAGAACGGGGTAAGTTATGTTAACCGATCACATTTTGCTCTCATTCAATCAGCTATACCTCAGTAAACACATCGCGTTCGTCTCTATACCTCAGTAAACACATCGCATTCGTCTCTATACCTCAGTAAACACATCGCGTTCGTCTCTATACCTCAGTAAACACATCGCATTCGTCTCTATACCTCAGTAAACACATCGCGTTCGTATCTGTCTCAGTACGCTACCCTGACATACCCTTATACAAAGATAAATCAAAGTGACATTAAGTTTACTAACCATTCAGACACGTCCAGTATAAGCCGTAATTGCCGAACTTCTTTGCGGGTGTCATCTTGTTTCGGTTCCAACTCCGGTTTTTAAATTAAATTTTAAATGGATGGGGTTGTATAGTGTCCCCCCAGTGTCATTTTCCCCCAAACTATACAACTATACACCCGTGTGCTATGTAATGACACGCCTCACAGAACTGAGGGGCGGGGTGAGCAGAGGTTCATATCATTTAAAGGGCCAGGTACTGATATCGCTTGCTGAGAACAGAGGCATTTTTTACCATGTAAAATGAGTGTTTTTTTTACACTACCATAGAGAATTTTTTATCAAAGTATATTACAAACTTTTCATTAGGACCCTAAAGCATCATATTAACTTGTGGAAAATGGGCATCCTATGACCCTTTTAAGAACAACACTGTAAAAACACTTTTCAATCTGAAATATTCGATTTCATTCCAAAAGACATGTCTTTTATTTATGAATTTCCTTCAAAAAAATCGCACTGACCGCAAACTACAATCATTCCCCATTTTACTAAATCATAAAGGGCATCATCTTCATTTGTGTTTATCTTCATTAATGCTAATTCTCATCACACAGACAGAGTCCATATGTTTTACCACTTAAACAAGGCTCCATGTTTGAACTGTTTTGGTGTGTGGTATCACTTCACTTCATGTCCTAGGTTTAAATCCAACTACTTTCGACTGCCAACTGAAATCTTCTGCAGACAATCGTAGGTTAGTCTTACGCTGTACATAATGGAAACTCCATTTTGCTGCTTTCTAATGCATGAGTGTGGGTTTCAGCTTTAAAGACATTTCTGACCTGAACTGTCCCTGCAAACACTCGAGCACAGCTGCAAAGTGTAAAGTGATCTGTTCTGCTGAGGTGATGTCTGAGATTGTATGTCTGAGTTTTAACTGCGCAGAGTTCAGATTAGCACAAGCGATCCCTGTTTGAATTCATTACCTTTGAAAGGTTATTTAGCGGGGCATAGATTAAAGACTTACAGTAGGTTATATTTGCTAAAGTTAGATACTGGGGCACATTAGAAGGTTGTCTGAGAAGGTGTGTTGTGCTGCAGTTTTTGCATATTGAATATGTTTTAAATAGTGTCAGTGTTGTTAGATGCCCCTGAGGTATATGTAGGATCCTATCATGGAAAAACATGGAAGGAATTGCGGAATCCAGTCATAAAAATGGAACTTATAACGCAGAATTCAATGAAATTTGTCCAAGTTGAGATGAATAAAACAAAAGTAGATAAGTACACATACAAATAAAAACGCGATATAGACTAATGTCTGTGAATATTAAGCCGGCAAAATACTATTTAAATATGAATCTTGCATGTTCTGTGCGTCTGTGTGAATGAATGGTGCAGATGCGCGGTTTTGTTTACTACACACACACTTAAACACCCGTGACATTCGTAAAGTTTTTAGCTTCTGCCGTCTCAATATATTAATACATGAACACATAAACATAATCTCTAAAACAAGTCTGAGTCTCACTTCATAAGCATTTTAACATTTCTTTTGAAAAAAAAAAAACTATCGTATCAAGTACAAACAGAATTTTAAAGGTCTTCACAGCAGCCCGTCCAAAATTGGTTTAAATTGAAGAAACTGTGACAGAAATATATTACTTAATGTAATGATGGAAGTACTACTACCAATAAAATTATTATTAAAACATTATATAATAAGGAATATTTATCAGAAAAAAAATACCAGAATTTATTTACCAGTATTTCTGGAAAATAATAAAAATGCAATTAATAATAATAATAAATAAAGTCTTCATAAAATCAATTCAATTACAATTTAATGAAACCATTAAAATGGAGTCTAGAAAATTAATGGAAAACCGAATTTGGTTTAAAAAAAACTGAATTTGACAAAAAAAAAAAATATTTCATGGGACCTTAAAATGTATTTTTTGTTCAAATGATAATAATTGCTGTTACGTTGTGTAAATTGCATGATTTCAATTAATCAGTTATGCTTTGATTCATTTTTTTTTTATTAAACCATTACAGTCTTTCAGAATTTAGAAAAATTAAAATAGAAAAAAAGGAATTTGGGGGAAAATAAAAGGACCTTTAAAATCATTATCACCCATAACAAATTACAAATAACTGTTTACACTTTACACAAAAAAGGAAATTTAAATATTGTCATTTTTTGCCAGTTTTATTATTACTTATGTACAATTAAAGTGTTAATTAATAACTTGAATTTGTCTATTATTCTTTTATTTTCAATTTTCATTTTCAGTTGCTTAGTTGCTTACATTTAGTTTCTTTTAAAAATAACAGCACTTATTCATGGTGTCAAATATCATCACAAAAATTGTTCCCTTATACAAAATCTTATGTTTGTTTCTTTGAAATCCATTTCACAGATTCACAGTGTCTGTGTTTTCTCATCGTGACAAAGTCTCATGTGCATCAGTTATAAGTGTCTGTTTGTTTCTCTGTTTGCACCTCTGTTTAAGGTGTCGTTGCATGTGTGTATCGTTTGTCATTAAATGTTGCTTTGTTTCTGCAGGTGGAGAGCGGAATTGTGGAGTACATGAGCTTATCTGCATCAGAAAAGGTAAGCGGCCAGTTTAAACATAAAATGGCTGCAACCTGTCTTGTACTGCTGCTTTGAACCCTTTTTTTGCTTTCTACTGAAAGAGAGTTTTAATCCCTGTTCATGCCTGTCTGTTTGTCTGTCTTGTAACTGTTAATGTGTCATTATTTCATCTTCAGTGCACTTTCCTTTTGTTTTTGTTGTTTTGAGCTTTCATACTTAAGTGTTTCCCATCAGCCTTTGTACTCAAGGTCTTTCATTGTTTTGTTGTCTAAGTGTATATTGTCAAACAGTTGATTGATTATTTAATTATGCTTGTGAAAAGGAAGGAATGTTGCAAATTTTGTGTGAAGTGATGCATTTATGAAAATAAAGACAATATGTATTAGAAATATTTTTATTGTGCGCAGGAGAGATACTAGATTTGCTGAAGGCTTTCAGTGGATAAAACATTAAACATTGTGTTGGCTTTTACTGCTGTCCCTCAGGGTTTTGTCCAGCTGTCTTGTTTGTTATCGGCTGGCTGGCTTGTTTAGTGAGAGCTCAGTCTCGGCAGATTTAACATCATTAGTGAGGATCTGCAGTGGTCCCAGTGTAATAAAGTCTTGTGGTCCAGGTGGACCGGATGAGCGCTGGGTCTCTGCAGAGCTGTTCCTGAGGCCGAACCCATCAGTACTGATCTATTTAGACACAACACTTCACACCAGTGTCCAGCGATTTAGTTTTTAAAACACAAGGTAACATCTGTGTTGACTGAATTTTTCAGATAAAGAAATGGGAATTCCATTATGTTTTTCCTCATTAACATAATTGTATGATATCACAGTTGAGCTGTCCAAGAACACTTTCAGAAGATAAGTTTTTCACCACCTGTGTGTGTGTTTAGTGTGTTTTTGTGTTAGTTTGTACACTCCTCAGGCAACATCTGCCCAGTGTCAGTCAAATTCAGTTGTTTGTTGACAGGACATTCCTGCTGTGGCTAATGCTAGTTTCCTGACAGGTTGTAGCTGCGACGAGTGTTGTGGAGTGACTTGCTAAAGTGGAGATGCTACAAGCTTAAAGGAATACTCCACTTTTTTTGGAAATAGGCTCATTCTCCAACTCCCCCCGAGTTAATAAGTTGAGTTTTACCATGATATTACTGCGCCTGCTTCGGCCATGTTACGGCAGCAAACTTCCTTGACTGTTACGCCGGAATGGGAGTGTAGTTCCTAATCTTATCGGCCTAGAAAGTCGCAGCTTTACATTTTCCGCTGGTCTTAGTACACGATATAACTGCAGAAGAGTCAAGTTTTAAATAGGACAAATACCGAAACTCGTTGGTCATTTTTGAACGTGATGCTACTGGTCGAATAGGATTCAATGATCTATGCTAAGCTATGCTAAAAGTGATATCGCCGGAATAGGAGAACGGCTGAATGGATTTCAAAACGGTAAAAATCAACTTATTAACTCTCGGGAAGTTGGAGAATGAACCTATTTCCAAAAAAAGTGGAGTGTTCCTTTAAGTATTGTACATACAGTTAAGGCAAAACTTTACATATACCTTAATAATGTTAATTATTTGACCAAAATAAGAGGGATCATACAAAATGCATGTTATTTTTTATTTAGTACTGACCTGAATAATATATTTCACATAAATTATGTTTACATATAGTTCACAAAAGAAAATAATGTTCAAAAGTTTACATACACTTGATTCTTAATAGGGTGTTGTTACCTGAATGATCCACAGCTGTGTTTTCCTTGTTTGTTTGTTTGTTTGTTTGTTTGTTTGTTTGTTTGTTTAGTGATAGCTAACTAATTCATGAGTCCCTTGTTTGTCCTGAACAGTTAAACTGGCTGCTGTTCTTCAGAAAAATCCTTCAGGTCCTACAAATTATTTAGTTTATCAGCATTTTTGTGCATTTGAACCCTTTCCAATAATGACTGTATGATTTTGAGATCCATCTTTTCACACTGAGGACAACTGAGGGACTCATATGCAACTATTACAGAATGTTCAAACACTCACTGATGCTCCAGAAGGAAAAATTATTCATAAAGAGCCAGGGGTGTAAACTTTTGAATGGACTGAGGATGTGTACTTTTTTTTTTTTTTTTTTTTTTTTAATTTTACCTAAATAACATATTGTTTTTCATTTAGTACTGCCCTTCAGAAGATACCTGCATGTTTCCCAGAAGACAAAATAAGTTAATTTTACGCTGATCTTCAAATTCAAAGTTTTCACCCTCTGGCTTTTAATGCATTGTGTTTCCTTCTGAAGCCTAACGTAAGCTTTTCAATCTTCTGTAATAGTTGCATATGAGTCCCTCTGAAGCATAACGTGAGCATTTCAACCTTCTGTAATAGTTGCAGTTGTCCTCAGTGAGAAAAAATGAATCTCAAAATCATACAGTCATTGTTGGAAAGTGTTCAAATACACAAAAATGCTGAAAAACCAAAGAATTTGTGGGACCTGCAGGATTTTTCTAAAGAACAGCAGGCAGTTTAACTGTTCTGGACAAACAAGGGACTCACAACTATAACTTAACAAAAACAGATCACAGCTGTGGATCATTCAGGTAACAACACATTATAAATCAAGTGTATGTAAACTTATGAACAGGGTCATTTTTATAAATTCATCTATTATTTTCTCTTGTGGACTATATGTAAATGTCTTCTATGTGAAATATCTTATTCAGGGCAGTACTAAATAAAAAATAACATGCATTTTGTATAGTCCCTCTTATTTTGGTAAAATAATGAACATTTTGCAGATTCTGCAAGGTGTATGTAAACTTTTGACTTCAACTGTATATTTGTGATGAATAGTTTAGTTAGAGATTGATATAGATGAAAATTATGTCATAAATTACTCACTCTCAAGTTGTTCCAAACCTGTAAGACCTTTGTTAATCATCAGTAAACAAAATAAGATTCGAGAGCTTTCTGAACCTGCATAGACACATAAGTACCACGTTTAAGGCCCAGAAAGGTAGTATGGTGTTTAGGGTATATTGGTCTGTTTATATTACTTTGATTTCATGAACTGTACATGTTACATTATATCCAATTATTTTATATGTGGATTTATATGCTTTTTTATAGCTACTATAATTTATTAGTAGTTCAACATAAACAATACAGGGAAAAGAAGGCACAAGGAGACACAAAATGTGACAGTTTTCCATAATGAGAATGACAGAAAGTTGCATAAGAGAAGAAAAAGAGGAACAGCTCTTTCAAAACTATACACACTAGTGCTGTTTTATAATGAAAAAACTTTAAGATCAAACAGACTAATGTTAAATCCTGCTGGCCCATCACTTGATGATATTTTAATGTCCTTCAAAAGCAGAACTGTTTATGAGGCCTATAAAATCTGGTAATGGAGTTGCCTGCTCCCTCTCTATTCAAGTATGACTAGACATTATGTGAGTGTTTGCAGAATCATTAAGCAGACATATATGGTTGTGTTTCAGATTAAATCGCAGTATATCTCTCTATGAGTGTTCGGGGCACACTTGTCTATGTGTTTGTGTGTGTGTGTGAGGGTGTGAGGGTGTTATGACTGAGGGCGTGTGCGTGGGCCTCTGAGAGCACTTATGGTCTTGTTATGTGGGAGTTTACAACAGTGTGCAATGTTTTTTGTGTTTTTGTGTCTGTAGTATTTTGTAATTCAGAGGTGGCTAAGCATCCTGACATGCTTTTACCTGTTTCTATGACAACAGAACCAGCCGACAGTATCCAAGAAGCAGAAGGCAATTTCTAGTTATAATAGTGTGATATTAATTTACCATAAAAAGATGGCACGCTGATGGTTATTTGAGTCATTGCTACACGCAAGCTATCTCTGACATGACGCATTAAAGAACTAAGTAGTGTAAGTATGCATTGTTTGGAGCAGATATATTTAAGGTGGATTTATGTGGTCACTCTGGATTTGTGTTTGGGGTATTTTAAGGGTTAGATTTAGTTTAGTTTGAGTTTCTCTCCTCCTTGGCCTGCTTTCTTCAGTTTGAATGGCTCAGCAGTGTCTTTACTCCAGATGCACCTGCTCTGTCCAGCTGTACTTTTCACTGGCCCAGATTCAGTCCTAGCTCAGGTGATTTTCTGTCTGATGTCCTGGATTTACTTCAGAAATGCAGATCTGCATTGTGCAACAGGTGTGCATATTCTTAACATTGACTCAAGGGGTTTTCTCTGTTTCACAAACATCAGAGGCTATAAAAACGTGGTGTCTGTGTCTGTTCATCTCTCAATGCATCTTCTTTCTTTCTATATTTTTCATTTTTTCATTCTTTCTTTGTCTTTCACCCAATTTTATTATTTTTTTCGACCCATTGATTTGCAGTTCCTTTTGACTTATAAGCACACTCCATGATATTGAAGCTAGATTTATGTAGTCAAAATAATTTATGTTGGTCTAATAAAACAGCATTTGTTATGTTACTGTTATGAAAAGTTTTTTTATGGAAGCACGTTTAGGTGACTGAATAAAAAAAAAGTCTTTCCATATTTTTATCTCACAATTCTCTTTTTCCCTTTTTTTCAGAACTGTGAGATATAAACTTACAATTGCTAGTTAAAAAGTCAGAATTGTAAGATATAAATGTACAATTCTGACTTTTTTTGTCCGATTGCAAGAATTGTGAGAAAAGCAGTCTTTTTCCCCCCTTTTTTCCAGAATTGGACATTATAACTTGTAATTGCGTTTATATCTTACAGTTCTGAGAAAAAAATCTGAATTGTGAGATATAAACGAATCAATTATGATTTTTTTTTCTCAAAATTGCATGATACAAATTCACAATTCTGACTTTTTTTTCTCTCTCAGAACTTTGAGATATAAACGCAATTTTTCCTTTTTTTTTCTTAGATTGCAAGATTTGTGAGAATCTTTTTTCTCTATTTTTTTTCATAATTGTGAGATATAAACTTACCATTGTGAGTTAAAAAGTCAGAATTTTGAGATATAAACTCGCAATTTTCACTTTTTTCTCCGATTGCAAGATTTGTGAGAATCTTTTTCCCTTTTTTTCCAAATTGTGAGATATAAACTCAAAATTGCGAGTTAAGAAGTCAGAATTGTAAGATATAAACTTACAATTCAGTATTTTTTTCTCAGTTTGCAAGAATTGCGAGAAAATCAGTCTTCTTTCCCCTTTTTTCAGAATTGCAGGATATAAACACTCAATTGCAAATTAAAAAGTCAGAATTGTGAGATATAGGGTTATTTTTGTAGTTAGAACTTACAATTCTAACTATTTTTCTCTGAATTTTGAGATTAAAGCTCACAATTTTTACTTTTTTTTATCAGATTGCAAGATTTGTGAGAAAATCTTTTTTTCCTGACTCTTTTTTTTTTCAAAGAATTTTGAGATATAAACTCGTAATTCTCACTTTTTTTCTCCGATTGCAAGATTTGTGAGAATCTTTTTTCCCTTTTTTTTTTCCAAATTGTGAGATATAAACTCAAAATTGCGAGTTAAAAAGTCAGAATTGTGAGATATAAACTTACAATTCTAACTATTTTTCTCTGAATTTTGAGATTAAAGCTCACAATTTTTACTTTTTTTTTATCAGATTGCAAGATTTGTAAGAAAAATTTTTTTTCTTACTTTTTTTTTCTCCAAAGAATTTTGAGATATAAACTCGCAATTCTGACTTTTTTTTTCTCTGATTGCAAGAATTATGAGAAATCAGTCTTTCTTTCCTAAATTGCGAGATATAAACTCAGATTTGCGAGTTAAAAGAACTTTGAGATATATACTCGCTGAATTAAAAAGTCAAAATTGTGAGATACAAACTTATATTCTGACTTTTTTTCTCAGCAAGAATTGCAAGAAAATCAGTCTTTCCCCCCCTTTTTTCAGAATTGTGAGATATCACAATTCTGACTTTTTTTTTGAACTGTTACTTTAAAACTGTGCAGGTTTGGAAAGCCTATTGTAAATGTTCTTTCTCTGAGCACTGAGCCATACCAAACACTGTCAGTTTCTCCTGTCACCTCCTCTCTATAAGTGTGTGAAGTCTGACAGTAAGAACTCTGAGTACAGTGCATTATTTTGTCCTGTTATTGATGTGGGTGACTCAGGCCTCTTTGACTAAATTGGCATCTGACTGCAGGACTTTCAGAAGGACTTGTGACTAATGGATTTTTTTCCGTCTGCAAGATGGTGTAATGCACTTTTCTTAACTATATTTCAAATAGAACAAGAAACCAGAAATAATTATAAATGACAGAACAGACAGAGAAAACATGAGGGCGAAGAGGAGGCAAGTGGGTTATGAGGGAAATGTTTTCATTGCATTGATCAGGAAACAGACAGGCTGTAAATCAATTAGCATTACTAAAAATAGCAGATGGAGGGAGAGCTGTTTTATAAGTGTTTGTTTGACCAGAATCACCTCAAACACTGCCTTCAACTCATTGCCTGCATTCAGAAACAAGCATAGGAATTAATTAAGTGTCTTTTTGAGTGGCAGTTACTGTATATTTTAGGATGTTTATCCACCTTGTAGTTGTTTATCTGTTGCAAGTCTGTGAGTCATACACCAGCGCTTTATAATAATTTATCCTGTTGTTATTGCTCTCTCATGCTATTGACGTCCTACCGCAGTTTGTAATTGTTTAGAAGCAGTAGGGATGTTAGTGTCTTTGTTGTCAGGAAGTACTGTGGCAAACATCGAGCAAAATTAGATTTCAAATTTCCATCAGCCCACTACATTACCGTCACATGCACACAAATGTGTTGTCTAGGCTAAACAACAACATTAACCAGATTCAATATAGCTAACAGGTATTCTTATGGTACTTCAGTAACATCTATCTCTTCACAGCGTCCACCATGACAAAATGGTGTCATCATTTTCATTTAGCCATTGTTTGTCCTCTGTTATGACGTCCTCTTGCGTGCTAAAAACAGCTAGATTACACAGTTAACTGCCTCAACAGGATCAGTGACAGCAGGAACTCTGTTGCCATGGTTAAGAGCTGCTGTTATGTAACAAAGATCATTCCATGGAACATTCTTTTATTTTATTTTTTTTGTTCACACTCTGTAATGGAACATTATAGATTCTGTCTGGCATAAGAGTGACACTGGCATGACTTTTGACCTCATTTTACTCTGATTGACCATTGGAAACATTTAAAATTTAAATCTGATACCATTAAGAAATCTTTTTAACTTTTATTTTTTAACCACCAGTAGTTCCAAGACAAAAAAAAAGAACATGGAGTGATATTCTAGCTAGCCATAATAAAGTGATTTAAAATGGAAGGATTTCTCTTTTTAATATTTTAACTCTGTTCCTGTCAGACCCTGTGGGACACAGCGGCTGATGGGACAGAATCACATTGCATAATTTGTGTGAATAATTCACACTTGCTCTTGCAGAATGGGTTTGTGTGTTGCTTTAGAGTGAAATTCACACTCACAGAAAGCTGTGATTCAGTTCAGGGTGGAAATCATTGCTGTTAAGTTTATTTCTTCTCTAAGTGGGAAACCAACCGTCTGGAACTGGGTCATTTCCCTCTGTCATCCTGAAATATATGGCCACCTGGAGCAGGGTTAGCAGATAGTCTTGCAGTTTCATTATATCATCTTTGTGGTTTTTGATGAATAAAGGAAGGTGGTCAGGTCAAACCCTTTGCACCCACTGTGAACATTTCATCTTGCTCTGTTTCTGCATGGCTGATCTCTTTTTCTCACTAATGTCTTTCCCTTAGATCAAGCAGAAATCTGCCTCCTGAATACTGAATAATGTTAATATGTTCTCATTATCGCAAAAAACATGGATTTCAAATTCAAATTTTCAGACCTGAAAAAAATTCAAAGGAAGTAAATCAGATTTTAAAGAATTAGTTCACTCCAGAATTAAAATGTTCATTAGAATTTACTCACCCCTATGTCAACCAAGGTGTTCATGTCTTTCTTTCTTCACCTGAAAAGGTTTTGGAGGAATAAATCTTAGAATTTTTCTTCATATAGTGGACTTCAATGGGGATCAGAGGGTTGAAGGTCCAAAAAAAATAAAAAATGTGTAACTTTTGAACCACAAATGCTCATCTTGCACTAGCTCTGCGTCCACATAATCATGTTGGAAAGGTCAACATGTGACATAGGCAGAAGTACTGATCCAGTACTCAAAGGAAATTAAACACCCTTTACAAAAAAATAAAAAACTTAGTAATTTAGTAGTTGGAGGAGAAAATGAGATGGAGTTTTTCGCCCTTCCCTACCTTTCTGAACCGGAGTACACAGACAAAGAACCAACCATGCGTGACCTTTCCAACACTTAATGTGTGGATGTGCAAGATGAGCATTTGTGGTTAAAAAGTATATACATTTTTTTTTTTTTTTTTTTAAATGACCAATCGTTTTGAAGATGCATTGAAACTGCAATTTGGACCTTCAACCTGTTGATCCCCATTGAAGTCCTCTATATGGAGAAAAATCCTGGAATGTTTACCACCAAAACCTTCATTTCTTTTCGACTGAGGAAAGAAAGACATGAACATTTTGGATGACATGGGGGTGAGTAAATTACCAGGAAATTTAATTCAATAGTGAACTAATCCTTTAAATTAAAATCAGAATTTGGATGCTGATCCTCAACCAGTAATCCCAAGTGACTGGAAAAGTCATGAAAAATTCATGAACATTCTTCTGGCTTCCTCATTCTGTCTCTTGTCCAATGTACCTTATTAATGTAATAAATTAAAAAAAAATCTCCTTCTCTTTTTCTCTACAGTGTCTCCTGAGGCTCTGGGGTTCCTGTCTGGCATTGGTGTGTTCATCTTTCTTGTGATTGTACTCTTTCTTTACCTCAATAACAAACTATCCCTCGAGAGTGCCAACCAACTGTCCAGCCTCGACCAGTACAGGAAGAGCACAGAGCCAGCAGGTTTGTGGCTGTTTTTCTGCAATTGTGTTTGTGCTTAATATATAGAGACACTGAAGCCACATTTATAATATATAATCGATTATATACACTTCTGTTCAAATGTTTGGTGACAGTAAGTTCTAATAAATTAATGTTTTTATTTAGCAAGGACACATTTCATTTGATAAAGAAAGACATTTATAGTGTTATTTATAATGTATTATATTATTAATGTATTATATTATTATAATTTCTATTTCAAATAAATACTGTTTTTTACATTTTGGGCATAAGAGACTTTCAAAAACATTAAAAAACATTTTAACTGTAGTATCTATTGAACTTGACCTGCTATGACACCTGTGTGAATTTGGGGGGAATTTAAAATTTGTTTTCAGCCGGTTTCATTGTTTTGTAGACATTTTTAACGTGACCTACACTGCCGTTCAAAAGTATGGGATCAGTTTTAAAGCAGTCTCTTATGCTCATCAAGGCTGCATTTATTTAATATTAAAAATACCAAAAAAAGTAATGTTGCGAAATGTTATTACAATAGAAAATAATGGTTTCTGTTTTAATATACTTTAAAATATAATTTATTCCTACGATGCAAAGCTGAATTTTCATCAGCCATTACTTTAGTCTTAAGTGTCACATGATCCTTCAGAAATCATTCTAATATGCTGATTTATTATTAAAATGAACAGTGTTTGAAACTTGTGATACTTTTTTCAGGATTCTTTGATTAATTAAAAGTTAAAAAGAACAGCATTTATTCAAAATATATTCTAACAGTAAGTCTTTTGTCACTTTTTAGCAATTTAACACGTCCTTGCTGAGTAAATGTATTAATTTCTTTAAAAAAAAAAGAAAGAATAAAAATGTACTGACCCCAAACTTTTGACAATAGTGTATATTGTTAGAATTTTTTTTTATAAATTAAACGTTTTTAACTTTTTATTCACCAAAGAATCCTGAAAGAAGTATCGCAGGTTCCAAAGAAAATTATTAATCAGCACAACTGTTTCCAACATTGATAATAAATCAGCATTTTAGAATGATTTCTGAAGGATCATGTGACATTGAAGACTGGACTGAAAATTCAGCTTTGATCAAAGGAATTAATACAATTTTAATGTATATTAAAATATTTTTTTTATATAAAATAAACACCTTGATGAGCATAGGAAACTTCTTTAAAAAAACATTTCAAATCTCTCTGATCCCAAACTTTTGAACAACAGTGAAAGTATATAGAAGTGTACAAAATAGTTTTCAGGGTCACTGTCATAGAAGGTTCAGGAAGTTTTTGTTTTGTAACTGCGGATGTTATTATCTAAAGGGATATTGATTTATTTATTTTTTTTATTCTGGTGAATTGGTTGAGGTTTAGCATTAATGATGAAGAGAAACAGAAATGCCGGATGTACAGTATGGATTTCCACCCCATCTGTAAACGTTTCATTGGATTGGATTGAGCAACAGTGTTTTGAACTCTTCACACTGGTATTTTTAGCACAGAAGTGGCCATTCATAAAAAGCCAACATGATTTATTTATTAATTTAGGTTAAAATAACTTTATAACATTCTGTGATGACCGAGACCAAATCATGCTGTTTTTGAAGCTAAAAGGGTCCAGGATAACACGAGTCCAAATTCCCAAACACTGCCTGACAATCTCCAGAGAGGTAATTATCTGCTAAGCCCCAGATCAGAGTCTGTGAGAATTACTAACAGAGCTTAATTAGCACCACTTAGGCGATGGATTGTTAGAGATGATTTTGGTGGTGTGGAGTTCTGGGATATGCCACACACTCCTTCCTGTTTGTCTGTCAGGCACGGTGACGTGCTGAGCTGATCGGCTTGTGGTCTTTAGTGCCGGACGTTGATCGGAGAGGACAGATGCCACCGGGCAATTATCAGATCAATAGTACGTATGACGAATGTGTGTGTGTCTGAAAATGAAAGTAGGGATCATGTAACATCCCTGAGAGAAATCTGGGCAGAAATCCAAACACACTTACACTCAGGATCAAATGTCTACATTATCAGTATAAATGCATGCACACATACTCACAATAAAACCAGCTTGAATAAACTCATTGAACCATGCACATTTGTACACACAACTACCTTTTGTTTAAACCATGAAGCACTCAATCACTCCTACACACTTTTGACAGGGGCACTTGATGCCCCACACACACACACACATCCTACAGACAGGTTCTGGATTCAGGCATCACTAAGCTGCCCACACACAGTGCTTTACATAACTCTGCCCAGCATCAGAATCAGTGGCATAATCAGAATGACATTTACTGGATAAGTATGTTTGCACTTATTTGACCCGGTGAGCTTATGACAAAGCACAATAAACATGGCTGTGTACTAAACATGAAATTGTAATGTTGCAATGGTTCTTCATTAAGTGAAGATCACATGTTTGTTTTGTTAGGGTCGCATGAACAGCAGAGCACAACAATGATGAATGTGCATATAAACTGCAATGAGCATTACCATTTATATTACCAATCCTTTCAAAAGTTTGGGGTCTGTAAGATTGTTTAATGTTTGTGAAAGTCTCTTATGCTCAACAAGGCTGGATTTATACAGTATAATCAGTAGTATTGTGAAATAATAAGATTTAAAAAAAAAAATAAAGTTTTTTGCTACCTGGTGTCATGACAAAAATGTACCTCTGGGGGCTTTTTCGCAAGACGTAAAATATGTACCAATAAGTACATATGTCTGCAGTTTCCAACAGAAATGAATACTAGAGGAGGAAAAACAGCAAGCACTTGTAAATGTTTTTGTACACAGTTATAATTACAGCTCCATGTGTTTCGCTTTCCAGACATAACAAGCTTGCTCGGTAGCTCAGCCGGCACAGAATTGGACTTAAGATGTGGAATCCTTGGGTACAAATCCTGTCAAAAACATGATTCACGAAAGAGCTGAAAGACAAGAGATCAAAAAATAAGCTGAAACAGCATGCTTGCGATTTGCGTTTTCACCAACATAGGCTCCCAGTTGAAATGAACACTAAAGGCAGTAAAACAGGCAAAATATTACATTATGGCTTCGCTTTCGAATCTGTAAAGACTGTACGTTTATTTGTGTGCACTCAGAATAACAACGAAACGTTGCGCTTTTGCAAAATAATGAAAGCAAACAGGAAGCGTTTTCTGCATTCTTGGTCTCTGTGAACCTCGAAACTCTGTGTGTACTTGCTTTACAGACATGAAAATAAATCTATAGAGTAGGGGTGGACCCGAACCCGAATACGGTATTCGGAAAGGCACAAATAGCGTGTTTTTTACGAATACTTATTTCGAACAAATACTTTAAAAAATATTTGTATTCGGGAACAAGTAAACTTTATATCAAAAAGCTGCGTTTCCTCATGAGACCGCAGTCAGTGTATGCCCGCATGATTATTCCATTAGGGGCCGTTCGCATGCGCGCTCAAGTTCGTTATTTTAAATGTAGACGCACGGTATGCACGCTCATAATGGAAGCGACGTTCACGCAGTGCTACGCGCTCGTTTTTTACAGGCGCGTTCGCGCCGCATCGAGATAAATACGTCTCTCAACTTTTCAGAATGCCACAAGCGCACGCAGGTTATGTGACAAGAACCAACCAATCAGCTTCACCCTTTCCCTTAATAACATTGAAAAAACAGCCAAGTTGGAGGAACAGCTTATCATATCTGTACAGGAATAACCATTTTTAAATAAATATAATAGCAGAGCTACTGCAAGCGATTTTTAATGCTGGAAATCCATTTATGCTTTGCTGAAGCTTCCGAGTCTTCATTGAGAGATCGGGTCATGGTTGCTTAGCAACGGCAGACGCCACGGGAAAGAAGTTCCCGTGTTACTTGTTTTTATTCTGTCTGTTCAGCGTCCTCTAACAAGGACGGGTGGTGGTGGGGTTCATAATGTTCACAATGGTATTTTATTTTCAATGACGTTCCTTGTTACATGTTCAAAAACATCAACCAATATTGCATATCCATAATTATTATAATGGATATAATTAAAGAATACTTACACTATAACTTAAATTAGAAGTGTAACACACAAAATAACAGGATTTTTACACCTATTTTGAATTTTACTAGAATACAAATATAAATACAAATACTTTTCCCCCCTCAACAAATACAAAAACAGATACAAATACTGGCTGCTTTACACCCCTACTATAGAGAGTAAATGTCTTTTAAATGAACCGATTCAAATAGAAAACAGATTATGTAATGTTATGTATGAAACATGCATACAGGCGCATCACTACTGCAGAGATGACAAGTCAGTGTTGTCGACTTCATCTCTTAAGCTGAAAACAAAGAAAGCACTGTTTATCGATAAATTATCAAAACGTTAATGCAGTCTACTTGCTGTTTCCCTGATACATTCATAATTATATCTGCTGATGCGCTGTGGCAAGCTATTTTTGCATGCTATAGGCAATTAAAGGTTCATTATTAAGATTTCTATGGTTTATTAATGAACGTGCACTTAATAGTCGACTAATGCTTAAAATGAACCACTACTAGTCGACCAGAAAAATCTTTAGCAGGCAGCCCTAGTTAACACTATCGGTTAGGTTTGGTGTAGGGGATATTTTTAACACGATAGAGCATTAACCTTTAGCAACACTACCCGGATATTTGAATTCTGAACAGCCACAAAACGTACCTCAAGCAGCGTAATAAATACCCAGCAATATGTGCCTGTACCAACTTAATAAAACCGTGCCACTGTCACGTATTAAATGTGTGTTTTAATGCCTCTGTCTGGACATTTCACTTTGAAACAGCCATGAATTGTGTAGTAAGGTACGAAATTACCGTGTGGGTTTTTCGTCACAATCGCTTTTGTTTATACTATTGGGAAGGTTTAGGTGTAGTGCAGGTGGTACGTTATTTTAAAACATCATGGCGCATTTAAAATTTTACAGTTAAAGCACCAACATCACATAAAATGTACAGTATGTACATTCAACTGTTGAATGTACTGAAAAACTGAAAAGCACCACTCAGTTGACATTTAACATTGAGTATGTCACAAAACATACATTGCGGTACTTAAAGTTCCCAGAGGTACGTTTTCGTCATGAGACCAGATTGTTTTTTCTATTTAATAATTTAAATAAATAATTGAAATAATTTTAAAATGTAATTTAATCCTGTGATGACAGAAATTATTCTGATATGCCTATTTGCTTACGAAACATTTCTTATTAATATCAGTGTTAAAAGAGTTGTGCTGCTTGATATTTTGTGGAAACAAACAACAAATAGAACAGAATTAATTTGAGGAAGTTATTATTGTCACTTTTGATCAATTTAATGCATGTTGTTGCAATATTAATCCTTTCAGTATTAGTATCTATCTTTTTTAAAGCCCAAACCTTTATACAATATATATTAACAAGTTTTTTAGTATTTTTTATTGGTATATTTAGGTTTAATTTCTATTTTATTTTATGAATAGTAGCTTGACTGTAGTTTAAAGGTATAGTTCACTCAAAAATGAAAATTCTGTCATTAATTACTCACCGTCATGTTCCAAACCCGTAAGAACTTCATTCATCTTCGGAACATAAATTAAGATATTTTTGATGAAATCGGAGTGCTTTCTGACCCTGCATACCTGAAAATCAGATGTGGAAAATATTGTTGAATAAAATTATTTTTGGTTTTTTTTTTTTTTGTACACAAAGTATTCTTGTAGCTTCATAATATTAAGGTTGTACTACTGATGTCACACAGACTATTTTAACAATATTCTTACTACCTTTCTGGATCTTGAATGTGGTAGCTGCGTTGCTGTCTATGCAGGGTCAGAAAGCTCTCGAATTTCATCAAAAATATCTTCATTTGTGTTCTTAAGATGAAGGAAGGTCTTGCAGGTTTGGAATGACATGAGTTTGAGTAATTAATGACAGAATGTAAATTTTTGGATCTCTTTAAACTACATGAATAACTTAATAAAAGTAGCATCCCCAGTGATAAATATGTACTAGTAAATAGTGTAAATGTTCACTAACTGTGACAGTTTGTAATGTCAATTGTAGTCATGTAGTGCCTTGCTGTGCTTTATATCTGTATGCCCAGTCAAGGGTAATGTCAAACTGGCAGTTTTTCATATCTCTGCTCTGAGGTCCTGTAGGGATTCTGGCCATGATTCCTCTGTCAGTCAAAGTGGATGTGAGGTCATTTACTTGTTATGCCAAAAAGCAGGACACCCTCTTCAGCTTACAACAGAGGGTATTCACCATTACACCCTGCCAGAAAGAAGCTCCCTCGTGGTGTTCGCTCTCTAAAAAAATATGAACAGAACTCCTTTGCCCTCTGTCTCTGGGGAACATCTACGTATATTTGCTGCCAAATGTATCAGACTGTAGTATTTGCTGGACGAAATCTCTGAACCTGGTGTCAGTGGTTCCCCGAACCATCTGCTGCATACATTACAGCTGCATAAACTACAATCATTATACATAATTACAATTATACATCGTTACATACGCACATCTGATTGCGCTCAAAAGCAATTTGCCTTTTTCCCGGTTTAGTCTGTGTGTGGTTTGTGGCTGATTTTTGGAAAAGCATAAATTGCTGTCATGATGATGTGAGATTTGACTTCTCTGACTTGCCTCACCTGTGTAGCAGTTGTTTGAGTCGGAGCATGCTGGGATATCTAACCTCCTAGGGGACTTTGTGTACTGTAATTTAGTTGCTTTATGAATCATGAGTTATTTAATGTGTTATTTAAAGATGATTTGTTTTCCTTTTTCTTGTTTCTTTCTTTTAGGTGTTCAGATCGTTTTTGTTTCAAATGTTTTTGCCATTTGAAGTAGTTATTAGCTAGATTTTTAGCATGCCCAGACATTCCCTAAAGCTTTTTATTAAGAATTTTGAAGTTCAAAATTCAAACTTGCCATCCATGGCACCATGGCTTTTTTTAAGAGCTTCCAGCAACGTCTTCCCTCTATGTCCACCATGTTGGAATCGGTGTCAGAAAAGGTTGATGATCTGGCTTATGCACTGAGTGACGTCACATTTACAGTGAGCGGAGAACTCGCTGAACATGTCAACACTATCATCCACAAAGTCCAGGCCGAGGAGCTGAAGAGAATTCGTAGAAAAGAGGCGGAAGAGAAGGAGGCTGTGGCACGGCAAGCCCAGGAAAGAGATCCTTTTCTGGGTAGGATTGAAATCCAGACCCAGGCTGCATCTGGCCTAGTGAAGGACCCTAAGCCTCAGACTGTAGTCAACGACACCAGTTCAGTGCTGTCCACTGAGACCTTGTCTACAGAACATGACCTCTTAGAGGCTCCTGACTCTCTGAAAGAAAAGTTCAAAGCGCAAAATGGTGACGATTCACCTGTGCTTCAACAAAATGGATCCTGTGTTAAAGAAAGAACTGAGTCCATTAAACTCAAAACATCAAGAAGCCAAGCAGATGGTTGTGAAGAGGAGAAATCTAGTAATAGTGAGAAACCTGCTGGAGGTGAGAGAATGAAGCTGCTGACTTTTCCCTCAATTATCTGAATCTCATTGGATGACTGTGGGCAAAAAGGGAGCCACTATCTTTTCTTGCTTAAAAATCCACCTGGATTCTTTCAAACTGATTTGGTCCATCTGATCTCTTCATCTGGTGGGAATAATCTCTGCTGCAGTCAAAATGCTGCTTTGCTTTCCCTCCTTTAAATCTCTCTATGGGAAGATTTGAACTTTCTGCGGTTGCTGACACCTAATATGTCTCTCTATTTTATGCTTTTCTCCCTGTCTCTTTTAAATTTTTCTTTCTGTGTAAAGAAATACAGAGGATTTGGTTTTCCTTCTTCAACATAAATTATTAATGCATGTAACTGGCGTTCTTGGCCTCTCAAACTGAATTTCCACAGATGTTAATTCATTATTACCTGCATGCTAGCTTCCCTATAAAGTGAGAATGTTTTTAATTGTTAAACTATATCGCCCTCTAGTGTTTGTGCTAAAGATTGGAGGAAAGTAAGATTAAAAATCAGTTTTGTGGTGTTTGCAGTATGGCAATGTCATACATTATCTGTAACATAATATACATGAATGCTTTTTTGTTGATTGCCCCTTTTTATTTAGGAATTTCTGTTATTCATTATATGTGAACTAGGACCACAAAACCATTCATAAGTTTGTTTCTTTTGATCATCTGAAAGCTGAATAAATTGAAAGTTTTCCATTGACGTATGGTTTGTTAGGATAGGGCAATATTTGGCCAAGATACAACTATTTGAAAATCTTGAATCTGAGGGTGCAAGAAAATCTCAATAATGAGAAAATTGGTCAAATTACACTGCATGAAACATGATCTTTACTTGATATCCTAATGATTTAATTAGACATAATAGCTTAAAATGTTAATATCGATAATGTTAACCCATACAACTTGATACTTAAAACTGGTTTTGTGGTCCAGAGTCACATATGTAGATCTTTTTACAATTACTGCACTAGTAATCTTTTATACATTTTCTCTTCTCATACCAGTGCTACAACATTTTGACTGTGATTAATACTTTCTGAAGTCATTTCTTCTTGTGCTCTACATACAAATGCATGTTCATGTTCTTCTCCTCACTTTCTTTGTCTCAGATAAGAGTTACGTGAATGCAGACTATCACTGCTCGTCTTCGGACAGCGATGATGAGGTGATTGGCCAGTACCAGGAGGCGGTGACTCGATCGCAGGGTCTCCGGGGTGGTTCAGCAGGGACCAACTCACGCAACCAGAAGGGCTATGGCTGGGACACACGGCAGAAATACTGCCCCCTAGCGGCTGAATATGATGGCTACAGCAGCGAGGCCTCAGCGGATGATGGTAAATTTACACCTACACAAAAAGCAGCTTTCTCACTCAGTAATTGTTTTTGGGGGGAGTTACTTTTCATTGGTGTGATTTAAATAAGTTTCAAGTAGAGGTGTGGGGTATTGACAAAAAAATGATATCTTGATATTTTCTGGGATTTTATTGATAATGATAATAGACAATATTTTGTGTATTATTGTGCTAATATCCTAAGGACTACTGTGGACTACTTAAGTTTATGACATTCTTCATATTCTCTGTGGTCAGTTCAGAGCAGTAAATTGAATCTCTTCCAATATTTGTAATTTGATTTTTAACTTTCATAGGCATATGTGCCTCATTTTTTAAGTCAAATTTTAACATTTTAATCAGTCAATCACAATAATAAGACATTTAGGATGTTACCAAGCAAATTAAATCAGGATCAACAAAATTAACTTTTGCAATGCAGAGGAAACACAGAAGTTGCATCTGAAGTGGCATTTAGATGCATTTACACACTGTTTAATACAGCTCAGAGAGACATGGAATTAAAGGGATAGTTTACCCAAAAATAAACATTCTGTTATTAATTACTCACCCTCATGTTGATCCAAACCCATAAGACCTTCATTCATTTTTGGAACACAAATTTTTGATGAAATCCGAGAGCTCTCTGACCCTCCTTAGACAGCAAGGGTCCTACCATGTTCGCAAAACATTGCTGTGAATGTGTTTGGAATTATTTTTGTTGGCGAAATAGAGCAAAAACAGGCAATATGGTGTCTAAAACATAAGTGTCTTAAAGGAGAACAAACATTTACAAATAATTTACTCACCCCCTCACCACCCTTTAGTCATTCAAGATGTTTATTCTTCAGTTGTAAATAAATAGTTTTTTGAAGAAAACATTTCAGGATTTTTTGCATTCCAAAATCCAAAATTTTGTGTGAATGCAGCTTCAAGGGGCTCTAAATGATCCTAGCCGAGGAAGAAGGGTCTTATCTAGCGAAACAATCGATTATTTTCTAAAAAGAAATGACAATTTATATACATTTTACCTTCATATGCTCGTTTTGTCTAGCTCTGCGTGTACTCTGTTCGAGACAGTTAGGATTTTCTCCTCCAACTTCAAAGGTTTTACCTTTAATAATAACCGATCGTTTCGCAAGATAAAACCCTTATTTCTCAGCTGGGGTCATTTAGAGCCATTTGAAGCTGAAGCAATATATGGAGAGAAATCTTGAAATGTTTCCTCAAAAAAATTAATTTTCTTTACGACTGAAGAAAGAAAGACATGAACATTTTGGATGACAAGGGGGTGAGTAAATTATCTGTAAAAGTTATTGTTTATTGAACTGTAGTATAAAATCAATATCACACTCTTCATGTGATATTGATTAACTATATTAAATTATATAAATGCAAATAGGAAGCCATGTACTAAAATAGGTTGCTGAATTTTTATACACTACCATTGAAATGTTAGGGATTTCATGTCTTTGAAAGAAGTTTCTTCTGCTCACCAAGGCTGCATTCATTTGATCAGAAATACAGTAAAAAAATGTAATTTTGTGGTGATATCACTAATTAAAATACATACCTGTTTTCTGCTTTAAAATATTTTTAAATGTGGTGGCAAAGCTTAATTTTAAGCAGCCATTATTCTCCAGTCTTCAGTGTCACATGATCCTTCAAAAAAAATCATTCTAATATGCTGATGCATGAAGCATTTCTTGATTTCAATTCTAAAATTTTCTTGATTATCATTGTTGAAAACAGTATTTGTTAGGAAGGGTTTTTTTTTTTTTTTTTGGTAACATAATGTCTTTAAGGGGACGGTTCACCCAAAAGTGATAATTTTGTCATTTAAGCAGACATTTCAATACACAAATACACACCCTTTGGTGTTATTCCAAACCTGTAAGACCTTCATTCATCTTCAGAACACAAATTAAGATATTTTAATACAATCTGAGAGTTTTACAACCCTGGATAGACAGTAACGCAACTACCACATTCAGGACCCAGAAAGGTAGTAAGGACATCATTGAAATAGTCCATGTGACATCAGTGGTTCAACCGTAATGTTATGAAGCTACAAGAATGCTTTTTGTGTGCGAAAAAAGACAAATAACCTCTTTATTCAACAATTTCTTCTCTTCTGAGTCAGCCTCTGCTGCTCGTTCATGAGAATTCATCAAAAATATCTTAATTTGTGTTCTAAAGATGAGCGAAGGTCTTACATGTTTGGAACGACATGAGGGTATGTAATTAATGACAGAATTTTGGAATTCATTTTGGGGTGAGCTATCCATTTAATGTCACTTTTAATCAATGTAATCTGCCCTTATCGAATAAAAGTATTGTTTTCTTTCAAAAAAAACAAAACAAAACAAAACAAATGTATTGACTGCTAACTTTAGACTGGTCAAGGCAACTAGAATGGAACCCAAATAAAACTATGCGTTCCATGACACTAGATGGCGCTGCTCAACTACTTATGCTCTCCTTAGGGATGTTTGTTTTTCACTGGAATTTTGGCATCTCTTCGTTTCTCTCTCTCTCTCTCTCTCTTTAAGAACACTCAGTAACAGACATGGTAGAAAAAACTCTGAATGAAACCTGTTTTCAATAAAAATAACTGTGGGTTGCTCTTTCTCTGGCAGCAGTGATTCTAACAGAGAGCAAAGAGTTTAGATCATGAGATATCAAATGAATCAGGACAGTTCTAGAAGAACACATTTTTGTATAAGAAGCCAGAATGCACTTTTTCTCTCTCTTTTTTTTTTTTAATACATAAACACTCTCTTACCACACACTAGTTTAACTCACAGCTACAGTATAAAGAAAGATGAGAAAACAGAGTAAGAGTTTTTCTTGGCTCTGTTCTGCTCTTCTAGGAAAGGGAGATTATCGTGTTTTTCTGTGTTTTGGATGTCGATGACGGCCTCTGCTTTTATATCCAACAGATACATGGCTGTAATATGATCATCAGTAATGAACAGGCTTAGGGTTATTTTTTTGTACTTGGCTATTTCGGTTGTCTGCTGGAATCATTGCCAATACTCCAGTAAACAGAGTAGAGAGATTACAGAGGGCTATGAAGAGAGAAAAAGAAGAAATGTGTCAAAGGGAAGTGCTGTCAGAATGAAAAAAGCAGGAAGCTGGTGGATATGTCTCTCTGATTTCCCCCCCTGTTTCTGTGAACTACTGCACAGAGAGACAGTTAGAGCCGCATGCTTTTCTCGTGAGCTGTTTTCCTGGAGGCAGGAGAGGCTATAGCCTCAGGCCATCTGTATAATACATGAGGAGCTAACACACACACACACACATTTACATACACTTACACTCATATTGCTTGAATGCTCGCAAAACTCACAACTCATACTGTGCGCACATACCGACAATCTTTCACTCATACAGTACATAACAAATGAGCTGAGTGTTTGTTAACTTGAAAATCAAGTTAAGTGAGCCGTAAATGTCATGTTACTAATCACTCGGTGAAGTCCTGATGATACTGAATATTATAGTTCTGACATCTATTCTGGCATTTAGATGAAATTGAAACATGAGAGATGTCTGACTTGAGAGTTGATCAAAACATCATTGAGATATAGGACAGAGTCTCATACACACAGACAGACATTTCTCTTGCTCTTGTTCATAGCCTGAGGTTGAAAATGCTGCAGTGTTTATGATCAAAGACGTCATTCAGCAATGAGACACAGAAGGCAAGCGGACGTGCTCCTCCGTCATCTTAATCATAGTGATGTTTCTTTCCTCCATCCTCGTTAAAAGTGAATTTTGCTTCTGAGTTTTTATCTTTTGTGCTGTCATATCTTGATGGTTCTCCGTTTTAGGATTATGAAATGTTTAAAAGAAAGAAATGCTGTGATGTAGAGAGGGAGAAGTAATATTTCTGATTCTGCTCTGTTTCTGGGTCATAAGTAAATTTGTGACATCGATCATGTGAACTCCAGATGTTCTCGCTTTCTTTGAAGCACTAGATGCTCTTTAGATTAATCTCAAATCATGCTGGAGAACATGTATCCGCATTTGGATTTGCACAAACAGTTCCAGTGCATGCTGGCATTAAAACATTATTAATAATCATCATCATCATCATCATCATCATCATCATCATTCCCATTACATATTGTATTATTAGCATAATAATTTGAAATTTTAAACTGCAATAACAGTTATTATATAATTCATAATATTGTTGTTTACAGATAATAATAATTATTATTATTATTGTTATTATTAATACAATTTTGACTACAAATTGTAATAGCAGCATATAAATTTGAAACTGGGAAATAATAATTATAATAAATAATTTCCTTTACATTTTGTGTTATCAGCATAATTTGAAACATTCAAATGCAAAAACAGTTTATTTTTGTTGTTAATATTAATAAGTGGTATTATTTATGTTAACAGTTTGTGATATTGTAATTTGTATTACATATTGTATTATCAGCATATTTTGAAAAGTTAAACCACAATATTATATTGTTCCTAAAAATAATAATAATAATTATTGTGTAGTTCATAATAATTATTACTGTTGTTTTCAGACAATAATAATAATAATCATTTTTAATACAAATTGTATTATCAACATAATTTGAAACTGAGAAATAATTAGTATTTTTTTTATTAATAATAATAACAAATTTCATTACATATGGTATTATCAGAATAATATTTTGAGAAGTTAAACCACAATATTATTTTGTTCCTAATAATAATAATGATTATTACTAATATTATTATTATTATTATTATTATTATTGTATAATTAATAGTAATTATTGTTTTTTTTACAGATAATATTAATAATAAAAATAATATTTTTTCAAACAAATTGTATTATCAGCATAATTTGAAACTGGGAAATAGATTTCAAATAGATAGTATTTTTTTATTAATAATAATAATAACAAATACATGTCCATTACATATTGTATTATCAGCATAATAATTTGAAAAGTTAAACTGTAAAAACAGTTTATTTTTGTTGTTAATAATAAAAATATTTTTATTATTATTATTACTATTATTTTTCGTGATAATACTTGTTTACAAATAACAAATTACTATACAAATTGTATTGTCAGCATAATTTGAAAATGGAAAATAGATGAATAATAATAATAATTTATACAATAATTTTCTTTACATATTGTGTTATAAGCACAATTTGAAAAGTTAAACTCCAAAATTATAATTATTATATTATTAAATAATATGTCATTTTTACTACAAATTGTATTATCAACAATTTGAAACTGGGAAATATTTTTTAATTATTAATAATAATAATAATAATACATTTTTATTACATATTGTATTATCAGGGTAATTTGAAAAGTTATTAAAGTTATTTGCATTTAATCAGTTTAGTTAATTTTTAGTTAATAATATTGAAGAATAATAATAATAATTGTTGTTTACAAATAAAACTTTTTTTTTCTTTTTTCTTTTTTTTTTTTTTACAAATTATCGGCATAATTTGAAACTGGGAAACAGATTAATAATAATAATAATAATAATAATAATAATAATGCTTTATTATATGTAGTAATCAAGTAACAACTGATGATTATGATTGACACTACTGTTTTCAGTTATTACGCTAATAATAAACTAAAGTTATATGTTTAAATTATTATGAGAAATAATAAAATATTATTACTGAGAACTGACATCTAGCAAGGGAGGGGGTTAAGAGAAAGTGGATAACAAATCCCCCACTTGAAAATTCACAGCATCAGCAATGTCTCTTCCCGATAGTCAGAACCAGTTATCCCAGCAGAAGTGTGTGAGTGTGTGTGAGAGAGAGAGAGAGAGAGAGAGAGAGAGAGAGAGAGAGAGAGAGAGAGAGAGAGAGAGAGAGAATGCGCTGTATTTATGAGATCGCTAAATCTTCCTGTCCTGACCAGCAGCATGTTACTATGGCAACAGCCACTTGGTTCATTCTCTTTACAGAGCAGTTTAACTTGTAGTGTGAATGCAGGTAAATCAGGCCATGAAACATGCTGATTTGTTTAATCTAATCATACACATACACAGCGATTTGTAGCTCTTGAAGGACAACTGAATGGTTTCTGAAGATGCAGGTGTAAGGGATAGTCTTATTATACACTGTCTGTAAAGTCAGGTTTTGACCTTTTCTTAAATTGAACTGAGGGTTTCAAAGAACCGTTCTTGTTTTATGCTTTACTAGAGAGCTTTGAATGCCATATAACAAAGTTGTATTATAAATTACAAGCCTAATAGATATCATTTTTGTCTCCTAAAAACACAAATGCTTCAGGTTTAGTCTCATGCGAGAATTGAGTTACTGAGAGCATGTGTATAAAGCTAAACTCAAAGTTACTTCAAGGAAACTTTCACCCCAGTTAATGCACTTTGTCAGCAATTTTTTGCCAATCTATGTCCCGTATTTTTGCTTTTTCATATTGCTTGAGAACACTGCTCTAAATGCATCTCTCTCACTTTTCTCCACATCAGTAAACTGTATTCAGCGAATGAGACGGACTCCACCATTGGATGAGCTGCAGCCTCCGCCCTATCAGGATGAGGATGGGTCACCACGCATGTCGTGCACGCCATCTGACCTGGGCGACGCCAAATGTGACCTTTCCCATGGGAGCGAGAGCCCCATGCACAGCTATGGAAAATGTCCAAGTGAGGTCAGCGGAGCACAGGAAACAGAGAGTTTCCTTAACAAGGGCTATGAAGAAGATGTGCCCAGTGACAGCACTGCTGTACTCAGCCCAGAGGTGTGTTTCAGCCAAAAAAAAATCTGTATATGCAAAAATTTACTACAAAGATGAATGGTCCTCGTTAGCAGGGGTCTCATGGACCTGTTTTGTTGGACTAATTTTCTGTTTTGTGTTGGGAGTCCAACTCACTTGGTGACCCTAGGTGAGAATAGACATGACCAATTAGTTCTTTAGGCACATTTTATAAAAAAACAACAACAACAAAACAAATATGTATAATTAATAAATAATTCAATGTATTTATTACATATTAAATATTTTTATAAATTAATATCTATACAAATTTTAAATAAAAATAATTCAATTAAAAAAATCTAATAATTTATTTAAAAAATAATGTGTGTGTGTGTGTGTGTGTGTGTGTGTGTGTGTGTGTGTATATAAACACAAATGTGTGTGTATATATATATATATATATACACTCTAGGAAAGATTAGACATAACCTAAGAATACCTATTAGTTCTTATGGGCATTTATTTATTATTGTAAAAAAACTAAAATGTAAACGTAAAAAACATAAAAAAAAAGTAATTAGTCATAATTTTATGAAAATATAAAAAATAAAGACCACATATAATTTGCAATTAATAAATGATTAAATGCATTTATTATGTGTTAAATATATATAGAAATGTTTAAATATATGTAAATTAATATGTATTATTTTTTTATTGAATTATTTTTAGTAATTAATCATGTAATTTTATTAAAAGAAATATAAAAAAGACCATTTATAATTTATAATTAATAACTGATTAAATGTATTGTATGTATAGAAATGTTTAAAGATATATATATACATATACATACATTGAATTGAGGGCCTTGAGGGAACTTTAAATATAACTTACAAAAAAGTATTTGTGTCTTTGATATTTTTCGTTGCAGTTCTTTATGCACATTTTGTTGTTAAAAAAACAATATATATTAGTATTTAATCATGTAATTTTAAAATAAAATAAAGACCAAATATAATTTCTAATTAATAAATGATTACATGCACGTATTACGTATCTACGTATTAAAAATATGTAGAAATTTTAAATATGTAAATTAACATGTATACAAATTGATATAATTTTTATAATTATAATTTTTATATTATGATTTATAAATATTTTATAAATATATATATTTATTACATTTTAAATATATATGCATTTTTAAATGCATATAAATTAACATGTATATAAACCTTACATAAAAAATATATTTTTCGAAAATATTTTCTAATTATTTATAAAATATTTTAAGAAATGTTTTACAATTTTCAAAATCCCTCAACCCACCCAGTTTAACAAGACATTTATTTAAATACATTCAGACTGTTTTATAGCGAGAAGCTCATTTTGATTGGTCTTTATTAGTTTAGTTTATAGGGCATTGCTGTCTCGTGTAATGAGCTGAAGTACTAATAGTTTCATTACCTTAACATCACATGCATACAAACACAGATGCAGGCACTAACGGCTTCACAATTTAATATGCATTCGCTGTAGACACCTCTGTAATAATTGATGTGTTTACAGCAGTGTGATGCAGCAGTGAACGTACTGAGCCACATCCTCTGTCTAACTTTGTTATATGAATGATAGCAATAGAAACCTTAGCCATCAATCATTAAAAAAAATATCTTCATCCATCATGGAATTTGTCACAGCTGTCTGTTTTAAGTATTTAAAGCACTCATATAAGAGCACATATAAATGTAAACTCCTGCACCAAAGTAATCTACTTACCTCAAGCCTCAGATGGTAACTGTTACTCCATCTAAATGTCTTCCTCTCCATCAAACATCTCACCTCTGTAGAATTTGTCTGCACGTGGATCGGCGGCTCAGCTTCCCAAAGGTTACGACCCTGAGCCTCTTGCTCAGTATGGAACTCTCGACGTCATCTTCGACTACGATTCGTCTGACCAGCGTCTGTCTGTCACGATAACAGCGCTGACGGACATTCCTTCTCTTAAACGCATGGGTAACATCTCCTGGCAGGTGCATCTGGTGCTGATGCCCACCAAAAAACAGAGGGCAAAGACCATCATCCAGCGTGGCCCCTACCCAGTCTTCACCGAGACATTTCACTTCAGCCATATCGAGTCGGAAATGATCGGAAACTACGCAGTCCGGTTCCGCTTGTACAGCATCCGCAGGATGAAGAAGGAGAAGGCTCTGGGAGAGAAGGTGTTCTACCTCACCAAACTCAACCTGCAGGGCAAGATGTCAGTCCCCATCATACTGGACCCCTGCTGCAACATACCTGTGAGTGTGACAAAATGTTGTCAAAAGATGTTGAACCTCATCAAGTTAGTGTTTTTAAGCCTTTATTCCAAAATATTGAGTCAATGCAGCAACAATTTAAACCAGTGGTTTTCAATCCTGGTCCTGGGGACCCACTGCTCTGCACATTTTGTGTGTCTCCCTTATTTAACACACCTGATTCAGATTGTCATCTCGTTAGGAGAGAGATCTATGTGCTGAACTGAGTGGCTGTATCCGAAATCGCCCCCTATACCCTCAAATAGGGCACTATTTGAGGGGACAGCCATTTTAAGTGGTGTTCGAAACCATAGTGGACGTTCTCGAGTGCACTCATTCAATCCCACAATGCACCGCAAAAACGAGTGTACAACCGATGTACGCTCAACAGCTAGAGATAACCCATAATGCACTGTGAGAGTCGCGCGCCGACTGAATTCCTGCGTCTCTCCAGACGATGGCGCCCGCAGCTGAATCATCCATCTGTTCATTTTACAACGCGCTCGTCCACTGCGTAATGCAGCGTACAACACAGGTACAAATTTGTTGTAAATTGATTATTAAATTGTTTAACCAAGGTTTATACATAAACTCCTTGACATAGTTCAAGATAAATCCTTTAATCTTACTACTCGAACTGTCCGTTTTAAATGATTGTTCAACAGTAAGCAATACTATGCAAAAGCGGCAGTCCTTCCGGTGCACTTAGTGTCCGAATTCACTCACTCGTTTTCATTCACTCCTTCAAGTGAACTGTACGAGTGGACTAATGTAGGGAATAGTGAATAGGGTATAGGGGGCGATTTCAGGATACAGCCAGTGTGTCAGATAAGGGAGACATACAAAATGTGCAGAGCAGTGGGTCCCCAAGACCAGGATTGAAAACCACTGATTTAAACAATATATTTGTGAACCTACACTACCAGTCAAAAGATTTTTTTTAATGTTTTTAAAGTATCTTTTGCTCCGCAAGCCTGCATTTATTTGATCCAAAGTACAGCTAAAACAGTAACATTTTGAAACATTTTTACTATTTAAAATAACTTTTTTCAATTTAAATATATATTTTAAAAGGTAATTTATTCCTATGATTTTAAAACTGAATTTATAGCATCATCATGATCCTTCAGAAATAATTTTAATCTTCTCATTTGCTGCTCAAAAACATGTAGTAGTATTATTATGTTTTGTTTTATTATTATGTTTCTTTGATAAATAGAAAGTTCCGAAGAACAGCGTTTATCTGAAATGGAAATATTTTGTAACATTGTAAATGTCTTTATCATCACTTTTAATCAATTTAGACCATCCTTGCTAAATAAAAGTATACTTTTTTTAGAATTTCTTTCCCATACCAAAAAATGGTATGGTGTATAATAATAGTGTATAAATTCTGATCTTTGGATATTTTTATTTATTCTTTCGTTCATTCTTTTGGATTCTTTCTATTCTATGTACTCAACTGTTTTAAATATTGATAATAATAATAAAAAAAAAATGTTAGATAAGCATATTAGAAGGATTTCTGATGGATCAAGTGACACATTTCACCAAGCTGCTTACTCACTAAAAACTCTCACAGATCATGTTAAGTCAGCCATTTTAAGACTTGTTTTCACATAAAGTGGTTATATATGTGTGAGTTGTTGTTGTATTTAATGATATCGATATTCCACCATTCCTCAATTACCCTCCACCAAACCTACCGCACGCTTTTAGGGGTTCTGTTAAAACTCAATGGGCTCTGGGGAAGCAAGAGAGACGTGGACTCCCACTGTAACGCTAACTACTGGTGTTGCTGTTGGACAATGTTTCTATTGAAACCAAGTGATTTATAGACTTTTTAATGTTATATTTTGTCTCCTCAGAGGAAACGCCCCTGATATACAGTTGAGGTCAAAAGTTCACATACACCTGAAAGAATCTGCAAAATGTTAATTATTTTACCAAAATAAGAGGGATCATACAAAATGCATATTTTTTATTTAGTACTGCCCTGAATTAGATATTTCATATAAAATACGTTTACACATAGTCCACAAGAGAAAATAATAATTTAGTAGTTAAAAATGACCCTGTTCAAAAGTTTACATACACTTGATTCTTAATATTGTGTTGAATGATCCACAGCTGTGTTTTTTTTTTTTGTTTTTTTGTTTTTTTGTTAGTTTTGTTTAGTGATAGTTGTTCATGAGTTCCATGTTTGTCCTGAACAGTTAAACTGCCCCCTGTTTTCAGAAAAATTCTTCAGGTCCCACAAATTCTTTGGTTTTTCAGCATTTTTGTGTATTTGACACAATGGCTGTATGATTTTCAGATCCATCTTTTTTACACTGAGGACAACTATTACTATTACAGAAGGTTCAAATGTTCCCTGATGCTTCAGAAGGGGGTGACAACTTTTTGAATTTGAAGATTAGAGTAAATTTAACTTATTTTGTCTTCTGGGTAACATGTAAGTATCTACCGTAGCTTTTGAAGGACAGTACTAAAGAAAAAATCTGTTAAAAATGTACACCCCTGGCTCTTACTGCATTGTGTTTCCTTCTGAAGCATCAGTGAGCGTTTGAACCTTCTGTAATAGTTGCGTATGTTGAAATAACAAAGAATTTGTGGGACCTAAAGGACTTTTCTGAAGAACAGCGGGCAGTTTAACTGTTCAGGACAAACAAGGGACTCATGAACAACTATCAGTAAACAAACAAAAAATAAATAAACAGCCGTGGATCATTCAGGGAACAACACAGCATTCAGAATCAAGTGTATGTAAACTTTTGAACAGGGTCATTTTGGTAAATTCAACAATTATTTTCTCTTGTAAATGTCTTTCATGTGAAATATCTTATTTAGGTCAGTACTAAATACAAAATAACATGCATTTAGTATGACCCCTCTTATTTTGGTAAAATTATTAACATTTTGCAGATTCTGCAAGGTGTATGTAAACTTTTAGCCTCCGTTGTAAATAATTAAATTACATAAGTAAAAAGTTAACCAAAGATTATGTGTGTGTCCCAGGGCAGTGAATCTCAGGCAAGCGTGTCAGATATGTCGTGCAGCGAGACAGCCTCGTCGTTCCCGTCTGCTGGACAGGGGTCGGCTCCGGAGATCCTGCTGGGGCTTGTGTACAACGCCACTACGGGACGTCTCTCTGTGGAGGTCATCAAAGGAAGCCACTTTAAAAACCTGGCAGCAAATAAACCTCCCAGTGAGTCCAGAAGAGAGTTCTTCTTTTTTTACCACCAGATCAGTCTTGCATTTCCTGTATCATCTTATATAAGGAACAAATAGTGTCACCTCTCACCTTTGACCCCAAAGGTGCTCCCTCTTTCTTTCTCTGTCCATAATTTTCAGTCACTCTTCTGATAAACGCTGTTAAACGTCTTCCTAACCTTCCCAAAGCTTCCGTCACACTTCAGTCAAAGAGCACAATATAAGAGCCTTCGGAAAGCACTCATAACTGCTCATAAACGTCACCCCATAAGTTTCAGATAGCGTTATGAAATGGTGATGAAGGCTGCATGTTTGTCTTATGCATTGGCCCTTAACCTGAAGTGGTGCAGTGTGCTTTATGAACACGTTACATCTGACCTAATGTGATTGAACCTTCAGACCTGCTCTTTTTCTCCTGCTGTTGTTGATATTCTCTCTCTTTCTCCCTGATGTCTGCCGATCCCCTCTGCTCTTGCTGTCACTCCTCACCTGTTGTCAGACGGTTTGTTCTGTTGTCTAAAGCACTTAATAGGTGGGCAGGTGTACATAATCCGAGGTGAGTTTTCTGTGGATAACTTCATCAGCATCGGACGCTGTTCATCCATGTTTTTGTTTTCACGCTTCCTCTCTTCATCATCGATCCTTGGTGTTAGCTTGGCGAACACTTCTACATGGATGTGGAAAATTTGAGCACAAATTAGTGTAAAACTTAATACAGGAGGAAGATTTAGAAAACATGTGCAGCATGTTATCCATTCAGTCTTCATCCATGGAGAAGGTTAAAACGCTGTTATTTTAGAAGTTATTTTCGATGGTATGCTGTTATTTTTTGTCCTCTATAGTGATGTTTGCATGCGTCCCCTAGCATGTGTCTTTTTCTTTAATGTTTTTTTTTTTTTTTTTTAAATACATTCGCTAGATCATTTGCGTTGATCATTTCGATTTTTTTTTACGTCATGTGACATAGTTGCCAGAAAGATGTAGAAATCTATGTAGATTTGTTGCCATGTGAGTGGTTCTTCTGTGTTTGCAGACTGTGAAAAATTTGAGTATTTATTTGGCTCTCACCATTAACTTAACATATTATTGTTTAAAATTGTTTTTTTATTTGATTTTCTTTTTTTCATTTCCCAAGTGTTATTATTATTATTATTATTATTATTAATGTAATAAGTCTTTATTATTATATTTATTTTAATAGTAATAATAATCAAATAATATTATTATTAATTAATAATCAAATTATAATAATATATTTTAATTTGCTATAAAATATATAAATTAATATAAATATAAATTAGTCTTAACATGGTATATGTTGTATACATTTTATACATGTATATACAAATCACTTTTTTTATTTTTTTATTTTCCCTATTATTATTATTATTATTGTTTATTATTATTACTTCATAAAGTTTTATTGTTGTATTTATGATTTTATTATTCATATTAACAATAATATTATGTTATTATTTTGAAGTTTTATTTTATGTAGATTTTTTTTCCCTAATATTATTATTAATTTCATAAACTTTTATTGTTATATTTATGATTTCAGTGACAATATAATTTTGAAAATGCTTTTTTATTTAGATTTTCTTTTTCCTAATATTATTATTGTTATTATTATTAATTTCATAAACTTGTATTGTTATAATAATGATTTTATTAGTATTAGTATTAATTTCATAATATTATTACTTTCATATTTTGATTTGGCTTTATTTCAGTGACAATATTATTTGGCAAACAGTTTCATTTATTTTTTTTCCTAATATTATTATTGTTGTTATTATTAGTAGTAGTATTATTAATTTGGTAATATTATTATTATTTCAACATTTTTGCTTTGGCTTTATTTCAGTGACAATATACTTTTGAAAATGCTTTTATTTTATTTGGATTTTCTTTTTCCTAATATTATTATTGTTGTTATTATTAAATTTCAGAAACTTTTATTGTTAAATTTATGATTTTATTAGTAATTTCATAATATTATTATTTTCATATTTTGGTTTGGCTTTATTTCAGTGACAATATCATTTTGAAAACTTTTTTTTCCTAATATTATTATTGTTGTTGTTGTTATTATTAATTTCATAAAATTATTATTTTGCTTTATTTCAGGGAAAATATAATTTTGAAAACTGTTTTTATATTTTTCCTAATGTAATTATTATTATTATTATTATTATTATTATTATTAATTTCATAAACTTTACACGTTATATTTACGATTTTATTATTATTATTATTAATTTCATAAACTTTACACGTTATATTTATAATTTTATTATTATTATTATTATTCATTTCATAATATTATTATTTTGGTTTGTCTTTATTTCAGTGACAATATCATTTTGAAAACTTTTTTTTCCTAATATTATTATTGTTGTTATTATTAATTTCATAAAATTATTATTTTGCTTTGGCTTTATTTCAGTGACAATATAATTTTGAAAAGTTGTATTAAATGTTTTTTCCTAATATAATTATTATTATTGTTGTTATTATTAATTTCATATAATGTTTATAAAGATAACATAAAGTTTATTTATGGTTTTATTAGTATTATTATTAATTTGATAATATTTTGCTTTGGCTTTATTTCAGTGAAAGTATTATTATTATTTTTTTACTGAAATATAAATTAGTCTTAAACATGGTATGTTTTATACATACATGTAAATACATATATATACATAACATTTGTGAAACAATTACTTTGTCTCATATACATTCCCTAGATTAATAGGCTCAGCATAGATACATGCTGACAGATATGTAATCCTAGCCTAAAAGTTAAAACTACAAAAGTGATTGTCTATAAATACCTTTAGCAATGCAGATGACCAGGATTTCAGTCAATGGGACGTACTGTAGACTACTAGAGGTTGATTTCTGTGGCTTTGACAGGAAGTGTTCAGATTCCTGAATAACTGCATCACAGTCTAATCAACCCTCTTAACCGTTAATGAAATCCTTTCACATTCAGCTTGAGGAGCTGAAACTGATTTCTTCAGTGTCAGGTATGAATCTCTGTTCCCATCTCCGAAATCAGCGCTTCTTTAGCTCGGCTCTTCTATTAGTTGGAAAAATAGAGGAGAGTGAAACATTTTCTTGAAAGCGCAGCAGGATGACTCCACAGGAAGCCCGCACTCGATGACTCGTGGAACAGAACCGCCGCCCTGACACAAAGACACAGACAATACTAACGTCTGTTGTATTGTAGTGTATTCAGGCAGGGCAGCAGAAAGCACGCTCACAGGAGTTCAACTGCGCTCTGAATTAAACCCGGTGAAAGGCCTTGAGCTACCGCAGAGTCTGCTCTGAATGCATCCGTAGAGTCGCAGTTGAAAAGGTTCTGAAAGGGGAAGACAGAGGAGTGATGCGGGACTCAATTATTAATCAGTGAGCATTGATTCGTGCCGAGCCTTAATGCAAAAAAGAAACTGAATGGCCCATTTTCAGCCAATAAATTTCATCCTGTATTAATGAATGGAATAATCAATTGCTTTTCAGATAAATTGAGAGATTGAAGCGTTGCCAGGCTGCGTTCAAAACCTCCATGCTGGCAGAGGAAGTGTACCACAATGTTATATCCTGTTACTTCACTTCCAATTAACTTCCTCACTTCCAAACCTACACCTTTGTTATTTTTGGTATTATTATACTTCCATTTTTCAAATCAGAATTATTTTCTTGTTTTGCAGTAAAAATGTATATAAAATTATGTCACTAACACTGAGACCTTTTTCTTGTTTTTAAGAATAAATGTTACAAAACTCTGTGAAATTTACCATTAAAAACTATTTTCTCAATCGGTAAAAATAAATGTATATTCTTTTATATTTTATATATATATATATATATATATATATATATATATATATATATATATATATATATATATATATATATATATATATATATATATATATATTATTTTTTTTTTTTATAAACATTAGACAATATTAATATTTTAATTATATCTTTCTTATAAAACAAAATCAAAATACTGATTAGCAAAATTTCATAAAAAAACAATAATAATCAATCAATTTTTAAAAAATAATTGTGACTTTTTAAATCACACAATTCTGACTTCTTTTCTTACAATTGCATGTTTCCATCTCGCAATTTTGACTTTTTTTATCCTAATTATGAGATATAAACTCGCAATCTAAATTGTGAGATATGAACTTGCACTTCAACATTTTTATCTTTTATATCTTTTGACTTTTTTCTCAGAATTGAGATCAAGGAGGAAAAAATCGCAATTGCAAGATATGAACTCGCAATTCTGAGTTCATATCTTGCAATTCTGACTTTTATTCCCAGAATTGTTATAAATGTGCAATTCAGAGAGAAAAAAATCACAATTGCGAGATATAAACTTGCAATTCAGAGGGGAAAAAAAATCTAAATTGTGAGAAATAAACTCACAATTCTAAGAAAATTTTAAATGGAAAGTTTGTATCTTGCAATTTATTTTTCTCAGAGTTCTGAGATATAAACTTGTAATTCAGAGGGGGAAAAAATCGCAATTGCGAGATTTTAAACTCGCGATTCTGAGTTTATATCTCGCGATTCTGAGTTTATATCTCGCAATTCTGACTTTTTTCTTAGAATTATGAGATATAAACTTGCAATTCTGAGAAAAAGAATCACAACTGTGAGATATAAACTCACAATTCTATGAGATATAAACTCACAAAAGTTTATATCTCGCAATTCTGACTTTTATTCTCAGAATTTATATAAATGTGCAATTCATAGAAAAAAAAAATCACAAGTGCAAGATATAAACTCGCAATTCCGGGTTTGTATCTCGCCAAACTTTTTTTCTCTGAATTGCGTGATATAAACTTGCAATTGTGAGATATAAGATATAGAAGAGATATAAACTTACAATTCTGGGGAAAAAAGTCAGAATTGCACATTTATATTTCGCAATTCAGACTTCATAACTTGTAATTGCAAGTTTATATCTCACAATTCTGAAAAAAAAGTATGATGTAAACTCGCAATTACATTTTTTTTATTTCAAATTTATTCTTTACTGATTTAATCATAAAAGTTTAAGGACTACTGGTCCATAGTATGAAGTGTTCACTGACTGACATCCTGTTTCATCCCGTTTCA
>NC_133362.1:21116973-21140114 GCF_049309525.1 Garra rufa
GAAATAAATTAATAATACATTTGTAATAATATTAAACAAATTATTAAAATAAATTAACAACAACAATAATTATTATTGTAATTATTATTATTATTATTTTGTAAATTATTTATTAAAAACACACACACACACACACACACACACATATATAATATATATATATATATATATATATATATATATATATATATATATATATATATATATATATATCAATAGATCTATATATATTTATTTTTATTATTTATTATTAATTCAGAGACTATCATTAAACACATATTTTATATATATCATTTTATTTGAATTTGTAAATTATTTATTAATAACATATAATCAATAGATCTATATATATTTCTATTATATATTTGTTAATTCAGAGAATATATATATATATATATATATATATTATATATGTGTGTGTGTGTGTGTGTGTGTATATTTTTTGTCACTGTAGGACTGTAAATGGACTAAATGTACACTCTGCCTCTGCATTCCTCATATAGACAACATATTATTTAATATTTGATTAATTAGTATAACTTTTCATAACGAAAACACGGGATACTGTGTGTACTCCTTGGGTGCTTAAAAAAATAGTTGATAAACTGTAAAAAAAAAAAAAAAAAAAAAAAAAAAAAAAAAATATATATATATATATATATATATATATATATATATATATAAAATAAATTATTAATAAATTATTAATAAAATTAAATAAATATTAAAATAAATCAACAACAACACCACTAATAACAATAAAAAAAAATATTATTATATATTTAGAGACTGAAATATTTTATACTTTTAATAAATTATTTTGTCACTGGACCATTTAATACAAACTAGTGAAAGCAAACATAAAATGTATAATTAATATGTTAATTATTAAAATAAATTAATAATAAAATTAAATAAAAAATTAAGATGTAATAATAGTAACAACAACAACAACAACAACAACAAAAAATAATTATTATATTTAGAGAATATGTAAAAAAAAAAAACATTAAAAAAATTATTTTGTCACTGTAGGACCATTCAATACAAACTAGTGAAAGCAATGAGTAAATGTTAAAAAACAAAATAATTATTATTATTATTTTAATAATTACAAATAACCATCATTACAAGTCAGTTACAAATAAGCGGGTTCAGATTTTAAATAACATTTTGTAATTACCTTTGTGCGAATGTTTAGATTTTGGCCCATTTCTGATTTCCTTTTCCTTTTCTTTTATACAAATGGCCATCATCACATGTCTGAGGACATTTTTAGAAACGTGGCCCTCACAAGAACAACACACACACATACACACAAAGGCTTTTTTCTTGCTCAGTTTCCCTCTAACTGACTCCAGGTTCCAAAAAACACACCCTGTTTCTAGTTAGAAGCAGACATCCACTTCTGTGCCAGAGTCTGTAATTTATTTTCTTGTGTGAAAAGCAGCCCTGTGTTGAAGTACTTTTCCAGGTGACTGGGGGCTTCAGAGAGAGAAACAGCATCTTTTAAATAAATGGAAACCATGCATTGTGGTTTACCGTACCAGCACTTTCATAGTGAATCTCTTTCTGTCCTTTAAAGATGAATGGTTTGCAATAAGCAACACCATCCATTAGTCTGCAACATTAATGTACATTGAGCAGACTAATATATTTTCCAATTTATGAAAGATAGCTACATTTGTACATTTTACAAATAAAACTTGCAGTTTTGGAAAACTTAAAATGACCATCAACAATAGTGCCATCTATTGACTACAATTCAGTACATGTGTTTAGGTCACTATTTATTCCTCTTGTTTTAGCAGCAGAGGACGCCTAATAATCTTCAGATGCATACCCTCGTTTTGATGTCTATTCATCCTAGAGCTCTTGATCTGACAGTATGCTTCCGTTTCTGCTACATTATGGTAGTAAGGTCACAAAGTTCAATTCTGCATCTCTTTTTATTCACTCCAGCCAAGCAGAGATGAATAAATATTGACTTGCACAGAGCTGCTGTCCATGTTTAAGCACTTTGAAGAGGGCTCTTTCCCTCAGGATAAAACTGAAAGTTTAATGGGCCCTTCAAAATACACTTCCACATGCATACACTTCGGGTAGTGACATCTACATATTTATGAGCATCCAAAGTGCATATGAAAGGAGAAGTACGTGAAAGATTAGTATGATAGTAAGTGTATGTGTAAAAAGGTATGTGTGAGACAAAACAGTTGCCCTCATAAATCAAAAAAACCTCACTGTCGAAACTCAGCACCACAGAATTTCATCATCCGTAGCTGATAGAATTTTGTCTTTGACACTAATGTTTCCAAAACTTTTGTAATCAACAGAAATGATTTACAGTTGTAGACAACTGGGTTTTTGCTCACGTACTGTATGTAGCACCACATGGTGGAGTAGTTTTTCCTCTTTCTTCCTGTTGACCTCTTACATTAAATATAATGAAAAGTAGATAACTACATTGAAATTTAACTACATTAAAATACATTGTATGGGTCAAAATTATCAATTTTTCTTTTATGCCAAAAATCATTAGGATATTAAGTAAAGATCATGTTCTATCAAGATATTTTGTAAATTTCCTACTGTAAATATATCAAAACTTAATTTTTGGTTAGTAATATGCATTGCTAAGAACTTCATTTGGACATTTAAAGGCAATTTTCTCAGTATTTAGAATTTTTTTTTTGCACCGACAGTTTTTAGATTTTCAAATTATGCATCTCAGCCAAATATTGTCCTATTCTAACAAACCATACATCAATGAAAAGCTTATGATGTATAAATCTTTACACTGACTGGTTTTGTGGTCCAGGGTCACAAATAAAAGATTTAGTTTTTTTTAAATACTAGAGTATAATGTACCTGAGCTTAAAATATTTATTGTATTATTAGTATTATAAAAGCTGAAAATTTTCTTTAGTTTGCACCTTTAAAGAAGTCTAAACCCTTAAAACGAAATCCTGAATTTCAATTAAGACAATCTTACATTCCTTGAAATAAAAGCAGGCAGACAAAGACAATTAGCAGATGTGTTTCTTTTGAAAACAGAATCACATACAAATACATCTTTTTAATGAATCATTGTGTGAGACTTCATTTACAAATTAAATTACAGCGGTTGTACAGAAGTATGAATACACAAGGTGACACAACATCGCTGCAACATTTCAAAAACATCATAAAAACGTTCTCCGGAGAAAAGTAAGGCACCGACTGAATCGGTGGGTATATAGGCAATTCATTTAAAGCATTTTGAGAACTAAAACGGCTAAATTAAACTTGTACATAATGTTCAAAACATGTATAAAATGTTTAAAACTGGTTTTAGTCAGAACACACCTTGTGAAAGTTGAAGGTGTCAGTGGCATGTTAGACCTGAATCACATTGGGACACAGAGAGAGCACAGGGAGAGTGTGTGCTATGCTTCTTGTGCAATAAATCCTAAAACATCTTTATGCTGGTGTTTATTGGTTCTGTAAACTGAACAGAACCCCTGACACTGAGTTCAGAATAAGATTGGTTCTTTAAATGGCCGTCACTGCTGTGTTATCTAAATACTTACATATTCTCACATACAGACTACTGCAGAGTGCTAGAAAAACCTTATGGGAGAGGAGCTGTGACAGCTGTGAGCTTTTATCAGGCACTGGAAAGACTCATTCACACACATTAAACATTATAAGAGAAAATGCTGTTTCATCTGTCAAGCTGTAAAGAAACGACTCTCCTTAAGACACCTCAGACAGTTCAGCAGAGCGTTTGCTTTGCATACCAGTGTCTGTTTGGGCTGAAGTAGAGAATTCTAAAACTAAGAATTCTAAAACTAGAATTCTAACATTTTCTAGTTCTTAATAAAATGAAAATCTTGTCATTATTTACTCACCCTCATGTTATTCAGATCCAGGGTTGCCAAGTCCCCCTTTTTTCACAGAATTGGCCAACTTTTAAATGCTTGTACTGAAATATTTTGCATTGTACCTATGATAAACTGGCCCTCATTCACAAAACGTGGTAGGTTTATGTATATCACAGCCACAACACTAGCCATTTTTTTAATCAAAGGAGACATAGATGTGTATCTTTAGCAAAGCAGTGTGAAGAGCTGCTTCTGGGATGCTTCTGGTATAAACAAGCATATACAGCATATGCAGACATATTAAAGAATAATCATGTGACTTTCACGCATGCCAAGTGAGCTGTAAATGAGGAAAAAACTGTTTCCATTGCAGTTTTGTGAAATATTCCTTTTTCAGATGTATGGAAGTTTTTGTGAAATTGATGTGGTTTAGGTGTATTTTCAATTCGCATTTTTAATTTGTGCAATTTGAAGGGTAATGGAAATGCAGCTACTGTAAAATATATGTATTTTAGGTATGGAAATTACATTTTAAGTTTTGATATTTGGGATATAGTCATTGCTCTACTTTGGGATGTTTTTGACCGACCATTTGGCTAGTTTTGTCATGCAGACCTGGCAACCCTGTTCCGAATATATATTAATCATTTTGTTTAAGTTTAAAAAAAAAATAATAAAAAAAAATAAAAATCACCTTAAGCATCATAAAACCAGTCTTCTAAAGACATATACCTTTTTCAGTTTGGGGTAATTACTTTTTTTTTTTCAAAAGAAATTAATACCTTTTCAGCAAGGGAGCATTCAATTTATAAAAAGTTAAAATATATATTTTTACATTGTTACTAGAAATTACATTTCACTTGAGTGCTGTTCTTTTTTTTAAACTTAAAAATCATGATCCACAAAACATTAAGCAGCACAACTGTTAAAAAAAATTGATTAAAAAAAGTTTCTTTAGCATGAAATCAGCATATTAAAATGATTTCTAAAGAATTATGTGACGATGGTGTGACTGCTAAAAATTCAGTTTTGCCATGACAGAAATACATTTTAAAATACTTTAAAAACGTAATTTTAAATGGCAAAAAATTAATGTAACAATTTGATGGTTTTCACTGTATTATTTTTTTTTTAGCGCTAGGCAACAATTCATTGCGATTAATCATCCAAAATAAAAGTTTTTGTGCACATATTATATGTGTGTGTACTGTGTATATTCATTATGTATAAATACACACACATGCATGTATATATTTAAGGACAATGTTGGTATATTAAATATATTTATATATATAATATAAACTAAAAATCTTACTGAATAGTAGTGTAAAATAAGTAAATATTTATTAATAATCTTCCCCCATTATCAGAACACTTAAATGTAATTTCCACTTTTTTATGTTATTTACTGTAAAAAATTTAACTTTTAGACATGTTGAGCTCTGACAGAGGGGATGCTTATCAGTGAACAATGAATTTTGGTCTGTTCCACACATACGATCGTATAGTTTCCGAAGACTTGGAAAAGTGCAGCTTGGACATTTTGCCTAATATCTTAGTGTTTTATGAAATAATACATGGTTAGAACAACATTGGGGTGAGTAAACAACAACAAAATGTTAAATCTAAGATGAACTATCCCCTTTAAAGATGGACTGGGCAGAAGCTACTGGGAGGGCTGAGTTTGAGAGACTGCAGGCTGGCAGCGCAATATAACCAACATATTTAACTGATTTACTGTAGCTGCAATGAGATTCTCATTTATAGTGGGAAAATAATTTGGAAGCCGTATCTGCATGAGGCAACAGTGTGCCAAGCCCCTAATAAAACTGTCACGAGTCAGACATAACAGCCTCTCTGTGTCAGTTTGTGACACAGCTGTTTTCTAGTCATAACGCATTTAACATCCTACATTTCAACATTGTGCTGTATAATTTCAAAGTAATTTTGACAGCTGGGGCATTTTCTCAGGCTTAAAAGTTGACGGAATGGTAAAATAAAAGTTTGACTATTTACTCAGTTTGCCAAGAAGAAACGGAGAACATCTCCCAGTCCCAGCATGAGAGGGAACACTCAGCCCAGCTGTGCGTGTCATGGGACATGGTTTGCAAGGGAGATATTGTCCAGTTGTGACTCTCTGAGCACCATCACAGTCTGAGACTTTCACAAGATGTGTTTCATGACTCCATGTGCCCTAAAAATGTGCTTGATTCTGGTCTTACAAAACATACCAGCTCAAAGAGTCCAGCTACTTGCCATACCTGACTTTTCTCTCTTTTAAGGAAGGGAGTAAAACGGGTTCATACATCACCTGAAATGATGACATCAGCAAAGCTAAGTATACATAGAACAGTATGTAACATCACACCGAACCAACACTCCCTTTTTCTCACACTTTTTTTTTTCTATCGACCTGCAAGACAGGGACCAGAAGGAGAAATAGTTTTTTTTTGTTTTTGAACAACTATCTTGTCATTTGAAACAGCACACTGAATGAGTGACACATTCACTAATAAAATCAACTAAACTGTGAAAGTAGAACAAAGTCTACAACTCCATACTGCTCACAGAGCTTCATACATTTACCAAGAAAGTGAGTCCATTTTCTCAGATATATAGATACAAAAATAGATCAGCAAAATCTATGTGCCATTTACAGTACGTAACAATCACTGAGTGAGTTTGACCATCGCTCAAGAAAAGGAAAGAAACTAGTTCAAGACAGATTTTCACAGGTTGACCGCACAGAGATCAGGACACTTGTAAAGACAGAGCAAAAGCGCTGAGAAGCCTTCTTGTCATCACATAATCTAAACATCCTCACAGTTTCATCACTGGTCCTCTATAGGCCAGAACAGTGGCATTCTGCATCTCTAGTGTTTTGCAGTACTGAGTGTTGAGTTTCAGGTACTAAACTTGAACATTCAGGATCATAAGATTACATGAATTCAATACAAAAGATATAAGGGAACAGTCTGTTGTAAAAGGATGGCAAATACACACCCATATTATAAACTGTTAACCTAATGCAGCCTTCATTTCACCATGTACGAAACTATTCAAAAATGATTTCGCAATGGTCTCACGGTTCAGAACAGTCACAGATTTGACCCTAAAGTCGAAGTAAGAGCTGATGATGCATGTGCTCAATGTTCTTCATCAGGAATGGTGATTGAAATCCAGTTTGTCATAGCATCGCCATACAGTTGAGGTCAAAAGTTTACCTTGCAGAATCTGCAAAATGTTAATTGTTTTACCAAAACAAGAGGGGTCATAAAAAATGCATGCTGTTTTAAATTTAGTACTGATCTGTATAAGATATTTCACATAAGACGTTTACATATAGTCCACAAGAGAAAATAATAGTTACATTTATAAAAACGACCCTGTTCAAAGGTTTGCATAAACTTGATTTTAATATCTTCTTGTTACCTGCTGTTCTTCAGAAAAATCCTTCAGGTCCTACAAATTCTTTTTTAGCATTTTTGTGAATTTGAACCCTTTTCAACAATGACTGTATGATTTTGAGATCCATCTTTTCCATCTTCTTTGAGGGACTCATATGCAACTATTACAGAAGGTTCAAATGCTTGCTAATGCTCCAGAAGGAAAAATGATGCATTAAGGGTAAAAAAGGGTAAAAAACATAAAAAACAAAAACAAAAACAAAAAAACAGCTGTGGATTGTTCAAGTAACAACACAGTATTATAATCAAGTGTATGTAAACGTAATTTTTTATAAATTCAACTATTATTTTCTCTTGTAAACGTCTTTTATGTGAAATATATTAATCAGGTCAGTACTAAATGAAAAATAACATGCATTTTGTATGATCCCTCTTGCAAGGTGTATATAAACTTTTAACCTCCACTCTATCTTATATAATAGACCAACTACTAACGTAGTTGTTATAGTTATCAAAACTTTACAGTTATGAAAACATTATGGTCAATATTGTAAAATGCAATTATCAATTAATTTTGCATATACATTATAATATTTTATTAGACTTATTTGATGGTATTTAAGGGATTTCTTCTAGAATGTATAGTTAAAATATAATAAACAAAAAATAAATAAGGAAATGCTCCTGTTTTACATGGATTTCATATAGAGCAGATAAAGATTTTTAAAATGTGTTTCATATCATGATTGTATGTCAGAAAAATAAATAATAATACTTCATAAGGGTATTACTATATTAAGTGGTTCTAGAAAAGTATCCACCTTATTTTGCTCAGTAAGAGTGTTTTTTAACGTGTCTGGCTTCCAGTCTCACCCGCTTCCAGCTATTTTTAGCTGTACAAACCAGCTTGTTTTGCTGGTTGATATTGCAAACTGTTGTATCTTACCAAATTATTTGTATGTATTATCTTAATTATGAACACACTGGTTTGTAGTGCAAACAGTTTGCCATTTACTGCACTGTTTTTCTTCTCCAAGGTTTTCTTGTGGAATTGGGTTACTTTAACACTGTTGCCGTGGGTTGTTTTTCATGCGCAGTGACACTTATTGAAGTTGAAGTGACATCTATACATGATATTTAGTCCCTGGAATACAAATTTTATCCCCCAGAAAGCAATTTTTACCGAAGCACAATTGTGCTAGTTTTGAGTAGCAATTAGGCGGGTTTTGTTGTGTAAACCTGGCAACCTGCCTACAGCAGCTAATGAACCGGAAGTCTCACACATTTACAGAAAACAACTTACTTCCATTTTGGAAAAATAAGGTGGATAGTCAAAACAGAAGTTCTATCCTTATTGGCTGTGCAACCTGATTTTATGAAGAAAACATACCTTTGGGAGCTTTTTTGCGAGACGTGAAATACGAGGAGACCTTCGTGTTCCAAATAGCTCTGCTCCAGCGAAATACGTACATATCACTGCAATTTCAAACAAAAAATGTCCTCTGAGTGGTGCTAAAAAAGTGTTTTGTTCCCCCCCCCCCCCCTGGAACAGATACACATATATATGGTTGATTACATACTTTGGTTTTGTTTGCGTCACCGCAGTTCTGACTTGAATCATCTGCACTATAGCTAAACCTACCCTATAGTATGAACAAAAGCAAAACTGATGTAAAAACACAATCACAAGCATGCCATTTTAGCTTGTTTTTCGATCTCTCATCTTTCAGCTCTTTCATCGTGAATCATGTTTTTCATGGGATTCGTACCCAAGAATTCCGCAACCTAAGTCCAATTCTGTGCCGGCTGAGCTACCGAGCAAGCTTATGTCCGAAAAGCTAAACATTTGGAGCTGTAATCATAACCATGTATGAAAACGGTTACAAGTGCTTGTTGTTTTACCGCCTATAGTGTTCATTTCTGTTGGAAATTGCAGTGATATGTACGTATTTCACTTCTTGGGAAAAAGTTCCCACAGGTTTGCATTTATCATGAGATCAGGTAGGGCTGTTAATGTTATATTGAGAATGAAAAAATATTTCTCTTTCTCTATGTTTCGTGGTGTATTTATGATCGCTAATTATTAAATTCAGAACAAGGAGAATAAAATAGCTGACATATGACACTGGATGACAGGCTGTGTGTGGTGAAGTCTGGATTGGCACTCTGACAGAACATTTCAAAGTGGAATGAACTAAATCACATACTAGAACACAATCTAGACAACCTGATCACATGTTAGGGAACCCAGTCATTCATATAGATATATCTGTCAGAGTTTCCATTAAAATGCCTCAGAATGGCATCTAGTCAACCTGACAGTAATCGTACCTCTGTACTCCTTTGGTAGGTCAGAGTAATGTAATCTTAGAACACAAGTTATAATCTGAGCTAAGATATTTAACTCATCTCACCTTTGCAGATCTTTCACGTATGGATCTTACATGTATATTTGTTTGTTCTTTCTCTCTTACTGTGCCTAAAACACCATAACCATTAGAACCATCTTAAGGAGAACAGAAATAGAAACATCAAGTCGTAAAATATACAAATAAATATCTAAATAAACACAAACCTCTGTCTCATTAGTGTTTCCTCCATTAACGGTGTGGCATGTCTAACCTTGTTCTCTAAACCCATTTCCCACAGTGCACTGGGAAAGAGAGCAGATTACATCTTGTGTTTCTCATAATGCACTGCAGTGAGGGCCAGCTCTGTCGTCTTGGGGCCGTTCGAGGGCTTGACCTGCTCTCTGTAACCCATGCCATTACACACATCATTCCCATACATGTTGACATTCTAGGACTCCAAAAGACTGTGCCATCGACACACCTGTTGTCCCTTCGATTCCTTCATCTGTGTCCAGTGTGTCAGCTCCTCCTCCCCAGAGCTGTTTAGCCCCAGAGAGATCCAGCCAATCATCTCCTTCCGTTTCATGCTGCGCTTGTTGTAGACTGAAAGGATGAGCGTGACGTCGGAGAGCTGGAACAGAGCTACTTGGAACACAAAGGTCTCCTTGTAGGTGGGGTTGGGTTGGCCTCGGCAAATGGACGTCTTGCACTTGGACATCTCTTGACCCATCGAGTTCAGTAGAGTCAGCTTTACATAAGTGTCTGAAACGGGATGAAACAGGATGTCAGTCAGTGAACACTTCATACTATGGACCAGTAGTCCTTAAACTTTTATGATTAAATCAGTCAAGACTAAATTTGAAATAAAAAAAATTTAATTGCGAGTTTACATCATACTTTTTTTTCAGAATTGTGAGATATAAACTTGCAATTACAAGTTATGAAGTCTGAATTGCGAAATATAAATGTGCAATTCTGACTTTTTTCCCCAGAATTGTAAGTTTATATCTCTTCTATATCTTATATCTCACAATTGCAAGTTTATATCACGTAATTCAGAGAAAAAAAGTGGCGAGATACAAACCCGGAATTGCGAGTTTATATCTTGCACTTGTGATTTTTTTTCTATGAATTGCACATTTATATAAATTCTGAGAATAAAAGTCAGAATTGCGAGATATAAACTTTTGTGAGTTTATATCTCACTGAATTGTGAGTTTATATCTCACAGTTGTGATTCTTTTTCTCAGAATTGCAAGTTTATATCTCATAATTCTAACAAAAAAGTCAGAATTGCGAGATATAAACTCAGAATCGCGAGATATAAACTCAGAATCGCGAGTTTAAAATCTCGCAATTGCGATTTTTTCCCCCTCTGAATTACAAGTTTATATCTCAGAACTCTGAGAAAAATAAATTGCAAGATACAAACTTTCCATTTAAAAATTTCTTAGAATTGTGAGTTTATTTCTCACAATTTAGATTTTTTTCCCCCTCTGAATTGCAAGTTTATATCTCGCAATTGTGATTTTTTTCTCTCTGAATTGCACATTTATAACAATTCTGGGAATAAAAGTCAGAATTGCAAGATATGAACTCAGAATTGCGAGTTCATATCTTGCAATTGCGATTTTTTCCCCCTTGATCTCAATTCTGAGAAAAAAGTCAAAAGATATAAAAGATAAAAATGTTGAAGTGCAAGTTCATATCTCACAATTTAGATTGCGAGTTTATATCTCATAATTAGGAGAAAAAAAGAATATAAAAGAATATACATTTATTTTTACCGATTGAGAAAATAGTTTTTAATGGTAAATTTCACAGAGTTTTGTAACATTTATTCTTAAAAACAAGAAAAAGGTCTCAGTGTTAGTGACATAATTTTATATACATTTTTACTGCAAAACAAGAAAATAATTCTGATTTGAAAAATGGAAGTATAATAATACAAAAAATAACAAAGGTGTAGGTTTGGAAGTGAGGAAGTTAATTGGAAGTGAAGTAACAGGATATAACATTGTGGTACACTTCCTCTGCCAGCATGGAGGTTTTGAACGCAGCCTGGCAACGCTTCAATCTCTCAATTTATCTGAAAAGCAATTGATTATTCCATTCATTAATACAGGATGAAATTTATTGGCTGAAAATGGGCCATTCAGTTTCTTTTTTGCATTAAGGCTCGGCACGAATCAATGCTCACTGATTAATAATTGAGTCCCGCATCACTCCTCTGTCTTCCCCTTTCAGAATCTTTTGAACTGCGACTCTACGGATGCATTCAGAGCAGACTCTGCGGTAGCTCAAGGCCTTTCACCGGGTTTAATTCAGAGCGCAGTTGAACTCCTGTGAGCGTGCTTTCTGCTGCCCTGCCTGAATACACTACAATACAACAGACGTTAGTATTGTCTGTGTCTTTGTGTCAGGGCGGCGGTTCTGTTCCACGAGTCATCGAGTGCGGGCTTCCTGTGGAGTCATCCTGCTGCGCTTTCAAGAAAATGTTTCACTCTCCTCTATTTTTCCAACTAATAGAAGAGCCGAGCTAAAGAAGCGCTGATTTCGGAGATGGGAACAGAGATTCATACCTGACACTGAAGAAATCAGTTTCAGCTCCTCAAGCTGAATGTGAAAGGATTTCATTAACGGTTAAGAGGGTTGATTAGACTGTGATGCAGTTATTCAGGAATCTGAACACTTCCTGTCAAAGCCACAGAAATCAACCTCTAGTAGTCTACAGTACGTCCCATTGACTGAAATCCTGGTCATCTGCATTGCTAAAGATATTTATAGACAATCACTTTTGTAGTTTTAACTTTTAGGCTAGGATTACATATCTGTCAGCATGTATCTATGCTGAGCCTATTAATCTAGGGCAGTGGCGGTTCTAGACAACCCATCTTTTTCGACACTATCTGACTCAATAAAAAAAAAAAAAAAAAAAAAAAAATCCTCCCTTCTAGCCTGTTTTTCCTCTCTTTCTTGATCTTCTCCTTCTAGCCTGCACTCTTCTAACAACGCCTGATATATGGTATTTTTGAGCACTTCCTATGTTGATCTGCCTCCTTAGGATGAATCACTTGTTGTATTCCCAATTGTAAGTCGCTTTGGATAAAAGCGTCGGCTAAATGAATAAATGTAAATGTAAATGTAGACAAATTTGACTAGGGGGGCCAAGAAGGGGCCAGTGTTTAACCAGAGGGGCACATTAAAAAATGACAACAAGTGATATTTAAAGATTATAAACTTTATTTTACTTTAAAAATCATACAAACATTTTAGGGATGCTCATATTGACCGTTCACTGTTAATCGACAGTAAGAAGTACTATAAGTTAAACGGTTTAATTATTTTTTACGTTTGCTGCATGGTGAAAGAAAAACGATAGCAATGGCGATGTTGCGTTATCAGAGAGTGAATCCATGAATAAATGAATTCAAATTCTGAATTAATTATAGTCTTAAAAGTGCGCGCTCCCCTTACAATCACTGGAAAGCTGTCACTCATACATTACTGTAGTTCATCGCAATCTCTCAAAGTTAATAAAAGGTAATGAAATCACATTTACACAGTACAATTAATCTCTTATTTACATCATGTCTACACTTTCTTTGTTTTAATGAGAGAGTTCTCAGAGGTGTAGAGTTTCAGCAGAACTAAACCGGCACTTGATCATGAACTAACAACAGGGTGTCTACAGGTTTGACCAAGTTAAATTTAAGACATTTTAAGACTTTTTAATACCATTTTCAAACAAAATTTAAGACAAAATTGAAAGTCCCGCAAAAGTCTAGCACAAAACTATGAAGATATTTTAAATTATTATTTTATTTAACTGATTATTCTTGGGAATATTCAACAGAAAACACTATTCCAGAAGAAGAAATTATTTTCTATTCCATGACAAAGTCAAGGCTCTCACACACTTTGAAGCCAATGTAACAGTGTAACAAACACGGATTTTGAGTCATGGATCGGATCATTTTTCGGATCAGCAAAAAAAAAAAAAAAAAAAAAAAAGTTTGTTTTTTCCTAATTACTGAATGCTTACTTTAGGTAGGCTACTTCTCATCCACAGCAAAAACTACTATCTGAACTAAAGTTCAGTAACAAAACAAGAACAATTACACAAATGACAAGTGTAAATGAATACAACATAAAGTTAGTAATAAAATCAATAACACTAGTATTCAGGAGGGGAAATTGAATAATTAATTGTAAAATAACTAGTGTTTCTCACTGCAGGTATTTATAGGACGCTGTCTCTTTAAGGCCAAATGCCCAAACCGAATACTGGCACGCATCTCTTTCTCAGCTGTTTCGGTTCACTGAAGACATAAACGACTGTTAAACAGAACACCAAAACGGGTATTAAGACATGACTTGGTATGTACGTTTCCGTTCAAATAGCAGTTAAAGAGGAATCAATCTGTGTGAATCGCGCCGCGCGCCTCTCTCTCCTCTCTCTCTCTCTGCGCGTGCTCGCGCCAGTTGTGTGCGGCAACGTAAAAACATGTGCTAATTATAAACTTTTACTCTATGATGGTTAAATTTAACAGCTAATCTGCGATTCAAATGCGTGTAGTTGGGCGGAAACCCGCTAAATCTGGCAACACTGAGGCGTTGTCAAGCAAGCGCGTGTCTAGCAACAGAACAGATTTAGAACCTGCGCAGGAGATTCTCCTCAAACTTTTCCTTTTAACATTTAACATTTGACATTTAAAGGCCTTATTTTAGGACAACGGAATTTAAGACTTTTTAAGGATCCGCGGCCACCCTGAACAATGAACAGCTGTATATTTTTATTAACTAACGTTAACAAAGATTTTACAAAGCCATTTACAAACTTGATTATTTATCAGTGTGAAAAACAAAAGTAACACGGTTATGTGCAAGAACAACAAGTCACTCACGAAATGAAATTGTTTTGCTTACTTTCGACTCTTGCAACAGGAGAAATAAATCGTAGCTCCTCTATCCTTTGTGTGCGCCGCTCTAATTTACCCATTTAAGTAGAACGATGCGTCGCATTAGTTCCGCTTTTGGCGCTCGTGTGTAAAACCATAATTAATTTATTTTATTTTATTTGGTCAGTACGGGGGGGCCACAGGGGTGGCCAAGGACATGTCTACAGGGGCACGGGCCTCCCTTGGCCTCCGTGTAGAACCGCCACTGATCTAGGGCAGGGCTATTCAATTGGCGGCCCGCCAATCATCTTCGTCCGGCCCGAGGGAGCAGCAGGTGGCTTGAATGGTTTTTGCACTAATTAGTTTGTCCACTAGGCGGCGGGCCAGCCAAAAAAGAAAAGCGAGAGAGCCAAGAACCACAACAATCTACCGGAGATCGCAACATCAATAGACGGCAGATTTGACAAGCGCTGGTAGGGCTCCAGACTGCGACCAAATGGTCGCATTTTTTCTGCCGGTGCGACTAAATTTTGTGAGCGGTCGCAAAGGCGCGACCATTGCGTTATTCAACTCATACACGCTGCTATTTCTGTTTCAAATGAGAAACGTTAAACGGCAAACAAAGCGAAAGAGAAACCAAAAAGCGCCACGTTTGAGTTGCGCAGCGCGGACCGTTTATCAGCTCCGACCGCAACGCCAAAACAATTGTCCAAGCTCAGAACAGCCTCGGGAACCAAAGTTGATTTAGCGACTCTGTTACTGCACAGTGCGAGAATAAATTAAGGTTGTTGAAAGATCAGTGAGAATCATTCAAATTCTGCTCAGAATTATGTTATTAACAGCGCTGATGTGGGTCAAACAACTAGAAGTCACACCAACTTAAGCAAAGTCGAATGTATTAATTTCAGGGTTTGTACAACCTTTTGAGAGAGAAATTCAAGCACTTTTCAATGACTTTCAAGCATTTTCCAAAACCATTTTAAGCACTTTATAGCTCTTATGATCCAATTTGAATGTTATTTTGATGGACAAAATATACTTTGTGTTAAACAAACACAAATTTAAAATTAAAAACATAAAATTACGATTATAAATCTGTATATTTTTTGCATATACAATTTATAGTTTATGTAAAGATCGTTTTAAAATCACCTAAATTAAAAGCTGTTATATATTTCAGAGCCTATTAAATGTTGGGCTTCCAATTTTACTGTAATGTTGAATGGACATAATTAATATGTAAAACTGAGAGAAAATTAATTTAATAGAGACACCAGTAATATTGATATCAATACTTCATTAATAATAGGCTACTTGGTAAAAAGATGCTATTAAACACATATTTTGAAATACTTTGTTGTTTCTACCTTAATTTGGAGATTCATTGTGAAATTATGACAGTATAAATATATAAATATGCGATTATTCATGATTAATAGAAAAAAATGTGATTTTTATTTATTTTTTCAATTGATTGACAGACAGCATTATTTATAGATGTTGGTGTTTGTAATATTTATTTAATTTTAGTGAATATGCATTTCAATGTAATTGTCTTGGCCCGCTTCAAATTTCCAGTTCGATAATCCGGCCCTCAAATGTATCTAATTGAATAGCCCTGATCTAGGGAATGTATATGAGACAAAGTAATTGTTTCACAAATGTTATGTATATGTATTTACATGTATGTATAAAACATACCATGTTTAAGACTAATTTATATTTCAGTAAAAAAATAATAATAATACTTTCACTGAAATAAAGCCAAAGCAAAATATTATCAAATTAATAATAATACTAATAAAACCATAAATAAACTTTATGTTATCTTTATAAACATTATATGAAATTAATAATAACAACAACAATAATAATTATATTAGGAAAAAACATTTAATACAACTTTTCAAAATTATATTGTCACTGAAATAAAGCCAAAGCAAACTAATAATTTTATGAAATTAATAATAACAACAATAATAATATTAGGGAAAAAAAAGTTTTCAAAATTATTTTGTCACTGAAATAAAGACAAACCAAAATAATAATATTATGAAATTAATAATAATAATAAAATCATAAATATAACGTGTAAAGTTTATGAAATTAATAATAATAAAATCATAAATATAACGTGTAAAGTTTATGAAATTAATAATAATAATAATAATAATAATAATAATAATAATAATAATAATAATTACATTAGGAAAAATATAAAAACAGTTTTCAAAATTATATTTTCACTGAAATAAAGCAAAATAATAATTTTATGAAATTAATAATAACAACAACAACAATAATAATATTAGGGGAAAAAAAAGTTTTCAAAATGATATTGTCACTGAAATAAAGCCAAACCAAAATATGAAAATAATAATATTATGAAATTACTAATAAAATCATAAATTTAACAATAAAAGTTTCTGAAATTTAATAATAATAACAATAATAATAATATTAGGAAAAAGAAAATCCAAATAAAATAAAAGCATTTTCAAAAGTATATTGTCACTGAAATAAAGCCAAAGCAAAAATTTTGAAATAATAATAATATTACCAAATTAATACTACTACTACTACTAATAACAACAATAATAATATTAGGAAAAAAAATAAATGAAACTGTTTGCCAAATAATATTGTCACTGAAATAAAGCCAAATCAAAATATGAAAGTAATAATATTATGAAATTAATACTAATACTAATAAAATCATTATTATAACAATACAAGTTTATGAAATTAATAATAATAACAATAATAATATTAGGAAAAAGAAAATCTAAATAAAAAAGCATTTTCAAAATTATATTGTCACTGAAATCATAAATATAACAATAAAAGTTTATGAAATTAATAATAATATTAGGGAAAAAAAATCTACATAAAATAAAACTTCAAAATAATAACATAATATTATTGTTAATATGAATAATAAAATCATAAATACAACAATAAAACTTTATGAAGTAATAATAATAAACAATAATAATAATAATAATAGGGAAAATAAAAAAATAAAAAAAGTGATTTGTATATACATGTATAAAATGTATACAACATATACCATGTTAAGACTAATTTATATTTATATTAATTTATATATTTTATAGCAAATTAAAATATATTATTATAATTTGATTATTAATTAATAATAATATTATTTGATTATTATTACTATTAAAATAAATATAATAATAAAGACTTATTACATTAATAATAATAATAATAATAATAATAACACTTGGGAAATGAAAAAAAGAAAATCAAATAAAAAAACAATTTTAAACAATAATATGTTAAGTTAATGGTGAGAGCCAAATAAATACTCAAATTTTTCACAGTCTGCAAACACAGAAGAACCACTCACATGGCAACAAATCTACATAGATTTCTACATCTTTCTGGCAACTATGTCACATGACGTAAAAAAAAATCGAAATGATCAACGCAAATGATCTAGCGAATGTATTTAAAAAAAAAAAAAAAAAACATTAAAGAAAAAGACACATGCTAGGGGACGCATGCAAACATCACTATAGAGGACAAAAAATAACAGCATACCATCGAAAATAACTTCTAAAATAACAGCGTTTTAACCTTCTCCATGGATGAAGACTGAATGGATAACATGCTGCACATGTTTTCTAAATCTTCCTCCTGTATTAAGTTTTACACTAATTTGTGCTCAAATTTTCCACATCCATGTAGAAGTGTTCGCCAAGCTAACACCAAGGATCGATGATGAAGAGAGGAAGCGTGAAAACAAAAACATGGATGAACAGCGTCCGATGCTGATGAAGTTATCCACAGAAAACTCACCTCGGATTATGTACACCTGCCCACCTATTAAGTGCTTTAGACAACAGAACAAACCGTCTGACAACAGGTGAGGAGTGACAGCAAGAGCAGAGGGGATCGGCAGACATCAGGGAGAAAGAGAGAGAATATCAACAACAGCAGGAGAAAAAGAGCAGGTCTGAAGGTTCAATCACATTAGGTCAGATGTAACGTGTTCATAAAGCACACTGCACCACTTCAGGTTAAGGGCCAATGCATAAGACAAACATGCAGCCTTCATCACCATTTCATAACGCTATCTGAAACTTATGGGGTGACGTTTATGAGCAGTTATGAGTGCTTTCCGAAGGCTCTTATATTGTGCTCTTTGACTGAAGTGTGACGGAAGCTTTGGGAAGGTTAGGAAGACGTTTAACAGCGTTTATCAGAAGAGTGACTGAAAATTATGGAGAGAGAAAGAAAGAGGGAGCACCTTTGGGGTCAAAGGTGAGAGGTGACACTATTTGTTCCTTATATAAGATGATACAGGAAATGCAAGATATGGTGGTAAAAAAAGAAGAACTCTCTTCTGGACTCACTGGGAGGTTTATTTGCCGCTAGGTTTTTAAAGTGGCTTCCTTTGATGACCTCCACAGAGAGACGTCCCGTAGTGGCGTTGTACACAAGCCCCAGCAGGATCTCCGGAGCCGACCCCTGTCCAGCAGACGGGAACGACGAGGCTGTCTCGCTGCACGACATATCTGACACGCTTGCCTGAGATTCACTGCCCTGGGACACACACATAATCTTTGGTTAACTTTTTACTTATGTAATTTAATTATTTACAACGGAGGCTAAAAGTTTACATACACCTTGCAGAATCTGCAAAATGTTAATAATTTTACCAAAATAAGAGGGGTCATACTAAATGCATGTTATTTTGTATTTAGTACTGACCTAAATAAGATATTTCACATGAAAGACATTTACAAGAGAAAATAATTGTTGAATTTACAAAAATGACCCTGTTCAAAAGTTTACATACACTTGATTCTGAATGCTGTGTTGTTCCCTGAATGATCCACGGCTGTTTATTTATTTTTTGTTTGTTTACTGATAGTTGTTCATGAGTCCCTTGTTTGTCCTGAACAGTTAAACTGCCCGCTGTTCTTCAGAAAAGTCCTTTAGGTCCCACAAATTCTTTGTTATTTCAACATACGCAACTATTACAGAAGGTTCAAACGCTCACTGATGCTTCAGAAGGAAACACAATGCAGTAAGAGCCAGGGGTGTACATTTTTAACAGATTTTTTCTTTAGTACTGTCCTTCAGAAGCTACGGTAGATACTTGCGTTACCCAGAAGACAAAATAAGTTAAATTTACTCTAATCTTCAAATTCAAAAAGTTGTCACCCCCTTCTGAAGCATCAGGGAACATTTGAACCTTCTGTAATAGTAATAGTTGTCCTCAGTGTAAAAAAGATGGATCTCAAAATCATACAGCCATTGTGACAAATACACAAAAATGCTGAAAAACCAAAGAATTTGTGGGACCTGAAGGATTTTTCTGAAAACAGGGGGCAGTTTAACTGTTCAGGACAAACATGGAACTCATGAACAACTATCACTAAACAAAACTAACAAAAAAACAAAACAAACAAAAAAAAACACAGCTGTGGATCATTCAACACATAACAACACAATATTAAGAATCAAGTGTATGTAAACTTTTGAACAGGGTCATTTTTAACTACTAAATTATTATTTTCTCTTGTGGACTATGTGTAAACGTATTTTATATGAAATATCTTATTCAGGGCAGTACTAAATAAAAAATATGCATTTTGTATGATCCCTCTTATTTTGGTAAAATAATTAACATTTTGCAGATTCTTTCAGGTGTATGTGAACTTTTGACCTCAACTGTATATCAGGGGCGTTTCCTCTGAGGAGACAAAATATAACATTAAAAAGTCTATAAATCACTTGGTTTCAATAGAAACATTGTCCAACAGCAACACCAGCAGTTAGCGTTACAGTGGGAGTCCACGTCTCTCTTGCTTCCTCAGAGCCCATTGAGTTTTAACAGAACCCCTAAAAGCGTGCGGTAGGTTTGGTGGAGGGTAATTGAGGAATGGTGGAATATCGATATCATTAAATACAACAACAACTCACACATATATAACCACTTTATGTGAAAACAAGTCTTAAAATGGCTGACTTAACATGATCTGTGAGAGTTTTTAGTGAGTAATCAGCTTGGTGAAATGTGTCACTTGATCCATCAGAAATCCTTCTAATATGCTTATCTAACATTTTTTATTATTATTATTATCAATATTTAAAACAGTTGAGTACATAGAATAGAAAGAATCCAAAAGAATGAACGAAAGAATAAATAAAAATATCCAAAGATCAGAATTTATACACTATTATTATACACCATACCATTTTTTGGTATGGGAAAGAAATTCTAAAAAAAGTATACTTTTATTTAGCAAGGATGGTCTAAATTGATTAAAAGTGATGATAAAGACATTTACAATGTTACAAAATATTTCCATTTCAGATAAACGCTGTTCTTCGGAACTTTCTATTTATCAAAGAAACATAATAATAAAACAAAACATAATAATACTACTACATGTTTTTGAGCAGCAAATGAGAAGATTAAAATTATTTCTGAAGGATCATGATGATGCTATAAATTCAGTTTTAAAATCATAGGAATAAATTACCTTTTAAAATATATATTTAAATTGAAAACAGTTATTTTAAATAGTAAAAATGTTTCAAAATGTTACTGTTTTAGCTGTACTTTGGATCAAATAAATGCAGGCTTGCTGAGCAAAAGATACTTTAAAAACATTAAAAAAAATCTTTTGACTGGTAGTGTAGGTTCACAAATATATTGTTTAAATCAGTGGTTTTCAATCCTGGTCTTGGGGACCCACTGCTCTGCACATTTTGTATGTCTCCCTTATCTGACACACTGGCTGTATCCGAAATCGCCCCCTATACCCTATTCACTATTCCCTACATTAGTCCACTCGTACAGTTCACTTGAAGGAGTGAATGAAAACGAGTGAGTGAATTCGGACACTAAGTGCACCGGAAGGACTGCCGCTTTTGCATAGTATTGCTTACTGTTTAACAATCATTTAAAACGGACAGTTCGAGTAGTAAGATTAAAGGATTTATCTTGAACTATGTCAAGGAGTTTATGTATAAACCTTGGTTAAACAATTTAATAATCAATTTACAACAAATTTGTACCTGTGTTGTACGCTGCATTACGCAGTGGACAAGCGCGTTGTAAAATGAACAGATGGATGATTCAGCTGTGGGCGCCATCGTCTGGAGAGACGCAGGAATTCAGTCGGCGCGCGACTCTCACAGTGCATTATGGGTTATCTCTAGCTGTTGAGCGTACATCGGTTGTACACTCGTTTTTGCGGTGCATTGTGGGATTGAATGAGTGCACTCGAGAACGTCCACTATGGTTTCGAACACCACTTAAAATGGCTGTCCCCTCAAATAGTGCCCTATTTGAGGGTATAGGGGGCGATTTCGGATACAGCCACTCAGTTCAGCACATGGATCTCTCTCCTAACGAGATGACAATCTGAATCAGGTGTGTTAAATAAGGGAGACACACAAAATGTGCAGAGCAGTGGGTCCCCAGGACCAGGATTGAAAACCACTGGTTTAAATTGTTGCTGCATTGACTCAATATTTTGGAATAAAGGCTTAAAAACACTAACTTGATGAGGTTCAACATCTTTTGACAACATTTTGTCACACTCACAGGTATGTTGCAGCAGGGGTCCAGTATGATGGGGACTGACATCTTGCCCTGCAGGTTGAGTTTGGTGAGGTAGAACACCTTCTCTCCCAGAGCCTTCTCCTTCTTCATCCTGCGGATGCTGTACAAGCGGAACCGGACTGCGTAGTTTCCGATCATTTCCGACTCGATATGGCTGAAGTGAAATGTCTCGGTGAAGACTGGGTAGGGGCCACGCTGGATGATGGTCTTTGCCCTCTGTTTTTTGGTGGGCATCAGCACCAGATGCACCTGCCAGGAGATGTTACCCATGCGTTTGAGAGAAGGAATGTCCGTCAGCGCTGTTATCGTGACAGACAGACGCTGGTCAGACGAATCGTAGTCAAAGATGACGTCGAGAGTTCCATACTGAGCAAGAGGCTCAGGGTCGTAACCTTTGGGAAGCTGAGCCGCCGATCCACGTGCAGACAAATTCTACAGAGATGAGATGATTGATGGAGAGGAAGACATTTACATGGAGTAACAGTTACCATCTGAGGCTTGAGGTAAGTAGATTACTTTGGTGCAGGAGTTTACATTTATATGTGCTCTTATATGAGTGCTTTAAATACTTAAAACAGACAGCTGTGACAAATTCCACGATGGATGAATATATTTTTTTTAATGATTGATGGCTAAGGTTTCTATTGCTATCATTCATATAACAAAGTTAGACAGAGGATGTGGCTCAGTACGTTCACTGCTGCATCACACTGCTGTAAACACATCAATTATTACAGAGGTGTCTACAGCGAATGCATATTAAATTGTGAAGCCGTTAGTGCCTGCATCTGTGTTTGTATGCATGTGATGTTAAGGTAATGAAACTATTAGTACTTCAGCTCATTACACGAGACAGCAATGCCCTATAAACTAAACTAATAAAGACCAATCAAAATGAGCTTCTCGCTATAAAACAGTCTGAATGTATTTAAATAAATGTCTTGTTAAACTGGGTGGGTTGAGGGATTTTGAAAATTGTAAAACATTTCTTAAAATATTTTATAAAT
>NC_133362.1:21140614-21161492 GCF_049309525.1 Garra rufa
TTTCTTCAAGGGGGATCTTTTTTCACTGCTTGCTTTTTGCCTTTCCTCTCAATTTTTTTTTATTGTTTTTCTTCCCTGTAAGAGAGACACAGTTAGCTACTTCACAAGGTCAAATTACTGATGACATGTTATGTTAATAGAACAAAGAACAAGTCAAATGGGACATAGCAAGAAATGCACATAAACGCACGCACACACACACACACACACAAATTCAGGGGTCTCTGCTCTCCTTTGATCTGAACGGTTCCTGGGCCTGGTGCTTGAAAGAGCAAAGCGAAACAGAAGACTAAGTTTCTCCATCCTCCTTCATCAAATGATTCAGCCCAAGATTCAGAAAAAACAGAAGATTTGAACTTCCTCTGCTACAGGCCCACAAAACACAGTCACTAAGGGTGTGTCACGAAAAGGCATAAATTCACTTCAACAATCCCAAACATCATTCAAAGACGTGGGTCGGTTATGACAGGTTTCAGTGTAATTACACACATTTTTCTTACGAATGTATAATGGAACAATCTCCGCAATCCCTTACGTGAGTTTTAATGTTATTTTCCAAGTAGTATTTTATTTTGCTTATTACGGACTATGAGAGCAGGGTGTGAGTAATCATATGGATTTACTTTGTCATGAACACCCGCAAAACATAAAAATACCCCATGACTTGGGAATGACCTCTGACTTTCATTCTATTACAGTAAACTGATTCTAGGCTTGATTCGTTCATTCAGTTTTTGTCACAAACTCATGCTTGTTTTGACTTGGTTTCCTGATTATGTTTAGAGTTTAACTGTGGTCCCTAGAAAATTCAGAAACAATATAATAATTTATATGTAGTACCATCCAAAAGTTTAAGGTCAATAAGATATATATAAACTACCAGTACAAGTTTTCAAACAGTAAGCTTTTTTTTTGCTCACCAAGCCTGCATTTATTTGATCCAAAGTACAGCAAAAACAGTAAAAGTTTGAAATATTTCTCTATTTGAATATATTTTGAAATTAATTTATTCCTGAATTTTTTGCATCAGTACTCTGGTCACATGATCCTTCAGAAATCATTGTAATATTCTGATTTGCTGCTCAAAAACATTTATTATTATGTTGAAAAACAGAGCAGATTTTTTCAGGTTTCTTTGCCGTAGAAGAAATATTTTTTGGTTCCACAAAGAACCATTCAGTCAAAGGTTCTTTAAAGAACCATCTCTTTCTTACCTTTTTAATACCTTGAAGAACCATCTTTCGCCACAAAGAACCTTTTGTGAAATAGAAAGGTTCTTCAGATGTTAAAGGTTCTTTATGGAACCATTTAGACAAAAAGGTTCTTCTATGGCATTGTGAAGCACCTTTATTTTTAGGAGTGCTGAAGACTGGGGTTATGATGCTGAAAATGTAGCTTTGATCACAGGAATAAATTAAAAATATATTATAAATATATGTAAATAGTAAAAATATTTCACAATATAACTACTTTGGCTGTATTTTGGATCAAATAAATGCAGGCTTGGTGAGCAGAAGATAATTCTTAAAAAAACATTACAAATCTTACTGTTCAAAAACTTTTGACTGGTACTGTATATAAAAAAAATAATACTTTATTCAGCAAGGATGCATAAAAACATTCTAAATGATTTAAAGTTTGTATTGTTACAAAAGACTTCCATTTTAAATAAATCCTGTTCTTTTGAACATTCGATAAATAAATAAAAAAAAACAGCTTTGCCATCAATTAATTAAATTTGAAAATGTATTAAAATAGAAACGATTTTTTTAATTGTAATATTATTTCACAATATTACTGTACTGCAGTATATTTGGTCAAATAAATTCAGCCTTGCTGAGCATAAGAGTCTTCTTTCCAAAACATAAACCGATCTTATGGGAAGATTTGTTAGTGTCTGAAGATGTGGAATAAGGTCATGTTTTTCTTAAACAACACAAATCCTATTTTAGTCGATGTGCTCCTAAAGGAAGAGGCTCTAAATTAGCAGGCTGAGTGGATGGAGTTCAGTTGTCACCTGTCTGCTGAACATTAAACAGGAAGTCAAACAGAGGCCTACAAGGTGTGCTGGGCTCGTTCTGGTTTTCGTCCTTCAGTAGAAGCAGGAACTTCTGTTTTGAGTGATCGCCCCATTTTCTCACGACAGATTTCAGGATACAGCTCAAGATAAAAGATGTCCAGCAGAAGGGTTTATGTCTTGCTGAGCTCAAACAGTCACAGAGACACATTTTTTCTGTAAATTTGCTGTTCTGAAAGCTTGTCCGTCGCTATCCATCATATCAATGACTTCCTGTGAATCCAAGCGCAACGGACAGAAGTTATCGGAGGATACGGTAACACCTTTTCGTCGCCAGACGAGTTTAATATAAACTTCAAACATCTTGAAAGCGTAGAAGGTAAAGCACACGGTGAATCACACAACACGAGAGCCCCGGATTTTGCTGCGTTTCTGGATTTGTACCTGAATTCTCTCTAATCCATTCTCAAATACCTCAAAACAGTTTGGTGTTATTCTTTCAGCTTAAGACTTGGCAGGTGTGTAACCGGACCCACGTTAACAGTCTGACAGATTATTCCATTTCTCCACAAAACCATTTTTTAAAGGGAGGATGATAGAAGGAGCAAGAGGAGGAGGAGGACGGGAGGATTTGGCAGATGAGTGTACTCTGCAGGTGTTGGGTAATTGGATTAACACAAAGCAGGAGAAAAGGAATTCCTCTCCTCTTTTTTGAAAACCGAGAGTACAAAACTACTTTTTTAAAACAAAAAAGAGAGAAAGACTTTATTTGGTTAAATATAATAACTCATATGATCTGATTTAGCTGAGTTTGAATTCATTTTTCCTTATATTCAACGTTTGGAAGCACTAAACATCCCTCTTTCAGGTCTCTGAATTGCTTAACGCTTCTCAAATCATCAGACTCTAGAGGCCATGGAGGAATGTATGATGACAGAATAAAACCTTCCTTTCTATCTCCCGTCCCTTCTCCCTCTCCTTTCCTCCGTTTGAAAGTCTTTCAAAAGATACACAGGAGAGTAAATAAAGAAAAAAGCGGTCGCAGCGAGGAGTCGCCCCTCTGCCGGAGCGGGAGTTTATCTTAAACTCTAACCACAATAAAACTGGCGGGATGAACAGAACGACAATGAAGACCGCTGATGCTTCACGCCAGTTTGAATGTCCTCCAAAACCAACACCCCTCTGAGACCCACACACTTACACACACACACATTTGGAAAGCTGCTTTCAGTCAAGGTGTCTGAGTGAAATGGCAACTCTGTGAAGTTCTAGACAAAACACTTGTCAGCATGTTGTTTTGTCAGAGGCAGGGTGGCACTGACGTTTCAGTGGAAACGTTTGGCTCTTTGTTGTGGTCACACTGCGCCCTGGAAATGTTTTTGTTCAACTCGGTTCACACGGAGCTGTCATTCCCAAGAACTCCGATGGAAACATACAGCTGTATTATTTAAACGATAGATAGGAAATCTTGATACAGGTGTCTGAAATGGCAGTCCACCTTTCCAACGCCGCGTGAACGTACCGAGTTTGAAAAGTTCCCCCTGTAAAGAGCCGTATTTCAATCCAAAATGCATTTGGAAATTTTTACTCGCTGACCTCCCTCATGACGAACCGTAAAAAACCCTGTCAGACATCTAATTACATGAGTCTCTATGTGCACCGCGCGGGAAATAACATTTGCAGATATTCCATCCGCCTATAAAAACAAAGGGAATGATGAGCTTCCTCATGTTTAATAGGAAAATTAAACGGCCCTGATTCATTGACTCCTGGTCAAACTGTCAAGATACTAAGATCTAAGAGAATGCTAATGAACAAAAAACAATGGAACAATAGAGCTCTAAGACAAAGAGAGCACCTTAAGTAAAATTCGTAAACTGGGGTTGAAGGGATTTTTTTTTTTCAAACTTTATCATTCTTTGTAAATATTTGTTGTGAAACAAATGTGAAGATAATCCAACTAGGTGCAAATTAAAGTTCTTAGGTGTGTTCACACTTGTAGTTCAGTTTGTTTGGTTCATTTGGTCTGGACCAAAAAGAAAAATGATACATTTCTGGTCCTGGTCCACTTAGCGTTCACACTGGCATGTTTGACAGTGAACCTAAAGATACTGAACCTAAAGACATAGTGATACGTTCACAACCTGATTGGTCGGGTTAAATGGCGTATATTTCGTGACAGAACTCACCAAACACTCCAAACAAAAGGAAAAGGTGTGTTCAACGTAAAGCGGCGCTTTGGGTGTATGACATCAAAGTACCCATTCACTGATCGGTCTGCTCAGTGCTGCTTTAAGTTGAATAAACCTAATGCCGTCTGCTGGACTAAGCACGCACATTGTTGCGTGTATATGATTTTATTTTCACCACAGAGAGCTCATAAGAGGCGCTTTACCTCTTCGTTGCTCCATGTTTGCCCTCTGCTCATTTTGTTTTGGATACTCTGCTTGTTTCATTCATGAAATCATGTCGCAAAGCGTCGCATCTTGTCATTACTTCCTCTTTTTGGTCCGTTTAAAAGTGCTTGGTCCATGTTGCGTTCATATTTCATTCGAACCGCACCAGAGTTCGTTTGGAAGCGGATTGAGACCTGTCTTTTTAGCAATCTTGGTCAACAACCCTGCTGAAAAAAAACAGCTAATACCAGCCTAGGCTGGTTGGCTGGTCTTAGCTGGTTTAAGCTGGAAGTAGCTGGTTTAAGCTGGTCTCCCAGCCTGGCCAGGCTGGTCAGGCTGGTTTTAGCTGGTGGTTTCCCATCCTGACCAGCTAAGACCAGCCAGGCTGGAAAAGTGGCCAAAACCCCTGTAAAACCAGCCTGCCTTCCAGCTATGACCAGCTAAAACCAGGCTGGTTGACCAGCTAAAACCAGCCAACCAGCCTAGGCTGGTTTTAGCTGTTTTTTTCACCAGGGAAGCACATTCAACTCACCCTCAATTATTAATTCACCCCTTTCATCTTTAGACAACATTAAAAGCGCAATATGTAAGTTTTTGCCACTAGAGAGCACATATTCAAAACAAACAAGTGAAACAAAGGCGTATAGTTTGATGAAGCCGTGATTGAATGTGGAATCATGGGAGTTGCCGTCTTTATCCCCACAGACGATGCAATTTGTCAGGACAGAAATCATGTCCATGGATGAGCAAATGTATTCAGGTCACTGTAGTATGATGGGAGGGTGCTGAAAACTATGGAAGCAAAACGAGGACGGTGGAGTAATTGCTAATGAAGGACAAGTGCGATACATGGCTCGAAAGCAGCAGAGCTTTTATTATGCCACAGTCAACCTCTTCTGCTTCTTCCGGTCATGCATATGTAGGAAAATGTAGCGCTGTTTTATCACACTAGATATATTTGAGTGTGTTGAAAGTTCTGTTATAATGCTACTCTGTGCGTTCGAAACCTGTCTAATAAAATACATAACATATTATAGTGTCTTTGGGGTTTTCATGTTCTCTACAAAATAAAACTGGAAACTAGAGGGTGTATAACGTTATATGGAGGCGACGCAATGACACGGCCCATTACATTATAGTAGAGCTGCACGATTCTGAATAAAATGAGAATCACGATTTTTTTGCTCAGAAAAAGATCACGATTCTCTCACGATTCTGGAGAACTTTTTTTTATTTTAAAGATTTACCCCTGAACATTAGTTTACAAACAACAGTAAAATAGCAGTGAAATAAGACAAAATAAACTTTGCTTTAAATTTAAAGAAATGTAATGAAAAATAATGTAATAATGTAAACAAAAAAATTAAACATTAAAAAATAAACATACAAAGGTATTATGTCAGAGTAAAGCGATTTAAAGATTCTTAGCTAGAAACACTAGCCTATTTTTGTGTCAACCATTTTTTCATAGCTATCAACGTCCACTCTGTGGAATGCCCAAGTTTACTTCACCATTTTACAAATAAATCCTAATCTAATCATGACAAACTATATATCGTTGGAAAGGTCTAAGGCTCCTAAATAGATATTTGACATTTTTTTGTGTTACAAATTATGTAGGAAAATAATTTATGACAAGAGTTTCATAGATTCATTTATGACAAGAGTGCACCTCAAAAATCTACACTGTAACCGATTTTTGTAATTTGAACAGTATTTTACTGTAATATCTACAGTAAGATACTGTAAAATGTATATACAGTATTTTACTGTAAACTGCAAAGGATTATGGGAAAATATATAATCACTACTGTAATTCTCCACTACTGTAAATCCGTTTACAGTAGTGAACTTGCCCGCGAAAAATTGACCAATGGCAAGGGAGATTTTTTTTTCTCCTGTTGAGAGGAAGTGGCGGTAAAAAGGACAAAAGAGAAATGTTGCATCAATAACTCGACAAAAAGGTTAGTATATTATTTCTGTTTTATGAAAAACTGAACAATTTTAAATTGTTTTCACTTGTTAACAGCAAACTAACAATATTCATCGTGTTTTTCATGTCGGTAGCCTTTTTTTTCTGACTGACGGCCGGGGCGCCGCCATAACGGTGAAAACATGGACTGGTGAGTAAATTAAGGTGACCTATATTAGTCGAAATAAACTTTATTTAAACTGAGAAACACGTTTGTATATTCGGCTGCCCTTTAATGCAAGTTAGTTCGTCTGACGAGCACTTACTCAAGCTTAACAGCAAACTGAGGTGAAATACTGAGGTAAAGTGCGTTAAGCAACACCACTGTTTCTGTGGAGATTTTAAACTGTATTTTCAAGCCCTTCTTTTGTTTGTTATTTTCAAGTTTCTAGTCTGGATGTCGTCTGTAACGTCGGAGCGCGGAGGTGTATTTTGGATCTTCTTCTGTGAATGACTGCCATAGTATCGACGATAACATGAACTGGTAAGTTAATAATGTCAGTAAGCCGAAGTTGACAAACTTAACGTTAGTCACAGAGCAGCATAATATCTTTTAAACGCTGCCTCTTTATAGCTAGCAAGGTAATTCTCTTCAAATGATGTTTAAGTAAGAAATGTGTGTATGAATGTCGTATGTAACTTTATAGACGGTCCCTTCAGTGACAGACGTGACATAAACAGCGCGCTAACATGAAACACTGAGGTAAAACTGAACACCGCGGTTAACTGCATCTTTTGTGTTTTATTTTCAAGTTTGTGGTCTCGTGGTCATGTCGTCTGCATCGGAGGTGTATTAGAGTCTTTTCTGGTGATTGCCGTCGTCGCGGTGCAAACAACAGGTGAGCTTCCCCTTTCATCAATTTAACTAAGTTAATGTTAACGTTACTAAATTAGCCAAATTAGCCACAGGCTGCTGTTCTCCACTGACTTGCAGAACAGGTTAACTTTTTAAAGAGAGTAACGAGCTAGCAATATATTAATATAGCAAGTTTTGCTAATAAATATTATAAATGTTTATTTTATTAAAAATGTAAATTTTATTACTGTACAGTAGTTGTCTTTTCTGATCATAAACTATAGTAACACTAAAAGGGTGTTGTGACACTGTCTGTTACAGGAGATTTCTCCAAGCACTTACTGGATGCTGACCATCAGGGGCAGAATCATCATACAGCCAGCTGTCCATTTTACAGACATGCAGAATAAGGTAACCTAAAACATATTTTGTTTTACATTGCATTTACATTCATGCATTTTTCAGATGCTTTTATCCTAAGCAAGTTATATTGTATTTAAAGTACACATTTGTAAGGCATTTATTTCCTGGGAATGTTTTTATTACCATCAAGATTGAGTTTGCATGCGCATTAAAATTATTTCTATTAAACCAGCATTTAAACAGCAAAATGCAGCTGCTTCAGATATCTTTAACTTACTGTAACCTTTAAATTCATAATAGCAATCTTACTGTCTGTCAATTTAGATTATTGTTACTGTAAAACAACAAATATAGATTTTTAATCATAGTAGGCCTATTATATGCACAGACTTTCTAGGAAACACACACCTGTTTAGAATGTTTATATGAACAGATTGGTTAGCATTTAGCATGGTCTGTGGCAGACTTTACTAAGTGTCAGGGCAACAAAATTCAATAAACAAGAATGTAATATTAAGTGATTTAAAGGAGAACTCCGGTGTGATTTTGACCTAAAGTGTATTGAATCATGATACCGACTGTAAACGTACCTTGCATATCTCATCTCGTCTTGTCCACTGCAGTCCGAAATCTGGGGTCAGTTATCCGATGCTCACAACAGGTTGTCAATGAGAGTCAATAGGGCATCGAAGAAGCCATGTAAATAAATCACTGTTTTACGCCATTTACGAGGCACAAAGTAGCTCCACACTTCATTGGTAGACTTCCAAGGGCCCTGACATTTAAAACGAGACATTGAGAACTCAGAAAAAGCACCGGGAGTTTATTTACAAGTAGATTTATACTGACAGTAACTGCAAGAAGTTTAGCGGCCGCCACCATCTTAAATTTAGTCACGATAAGTCGAGTGTCGAGCACGAAGGAAACTACAACCTGATAAGTTGATAACCTGATAAATTCCTTGGTGCTCGACACTCGACTTATCGTGACTAAATTTAAGATGGCGGCGGCCGGATTTTTTCTTGCAGGAACTGTCTGTATAAATCTTCTCGTAAATAAACTACCGGTGCTTTTTCTGAGTTATAAATGTCTCGTTTTAAATGTCAGGGCCCTTGGAAGTCTACCAATGAAGTGTGGAGCTACTTTGTGCCTCGTAAATGGCGTAAAACAGTGATTTATTTACATGGCTTCTTCGATGCCCTGTTGACTCTCATTGACAAGCTGTTGTGAGCATCGGATAACTGACCCCAGATTTCGGACTGCAGTGGACAAGACGAGATGAGATATGCAAGGTACGTTCACACTCGGTATCATGATTCAATACACTGTAGGTCAAAATCACACCGGAGTTCTCCTTTAAATCAAGAAGAAAATATTGTCTTTTTGCTCCATTTAGTAAAAACGGTTCTTAACAAAGCCATGTTGTGCATCTCTGCACACAGCAGTGTTTCATTACTGAATGAATTTACCTTTTTTAAACACCTAGAATCAGTGACTTACTGACCCATTCATAAAATTCTTTATAACAAATTTCAAGAAAAAGTTTCTTCAGTTTTTTTTTCTTACTACTGCGTTCGTATGTAGTATATCATTTTTTTTTTTAAATGCATACAGCACCAAGTTTGACAGTTGAGGCAAATTCTTTAAACACTGTTTTTCTTGTGCTTGCAGGTTTGTTCAGACAGTCAACCTTTGTGGCAGCAAATGCATTGACAGTCACAGATCAGATGGACTTCTGGAAAGAGGGTGCAAACAACAAGCATCAGCCTGAATCCCATTCTGCCGTTTCTCATCAGAGAGCTTGTCAACTTTGACTCAAAACTACTAAAATTTAACACAACACAAACACATTTTTACTGTATGATTTTATTTTATTTACACTACCAGACAAAGCTTTTGAACAGTAAGATTTTAAATGTTTTTAAAGAAGGTCTCTTCTGCTCACTAAGCCTGCATTCATTTGGTCCAAAGTACAGCAAAAACAATACACTTTTGAACCATTTTTATTATTTAAAATAACTGTTTTCTTTTTGAATATATTTTAAAATGTAATTTATTGCTGTGATCAAACCTTAATTTTTAGCATCATTACTGCAGTCACATGATCCTTCAGAAATCATTCTAATAATTTGATTGTCTGCTCAAAAACTATTATTATGATGTTGCTGAAATTATTATAATGCTAAAAACAGTGGAGTACATTTTTTTTCAGGTTTCTTTGATGAATAGAAAGTTCAGATAAACAGCATTTATCTGAAACAGAAATAGTTTGTAACATTATGAATGTCTTTATTATCACTTTTGATCAATTTAAATCATCCTTGCTAAATAATATCTTTCTATTCATCAAAGAATCCTGAAAAATCTAAAAATTAAATAATGTTTATCAGCATACTAGAATGATTTCTGAAGGATCATGTGATACTGAAGACGAGTAATGATGCTGAAAATTCAGCTTTGATCAAAGGAATAAATTAAATTTGGATCAAATTAATGCAGGCTTGGTAAGCAGAAGAGAATACTTTAAAAAAATCTTAGTGTTCAAAAACTTATGACTGGTAGTGTACTTACTTATTTTTGCTTTTCAGTATGTGTATGTTTGCCATGATACAAAGTCTCTGTACTTTTAAAAAGAAAATGTTCAACAATTAAAAAGAATATTATCAGAACTAATGCTTATGAGTTATTGTGATTTTTATGGGGTTGGGGTGGTAAAAATCTTGAATTACAGTGCTGTAGGTTAATTGGATTGTTTTTACAGGTAAAAAATGTTTAAAATAAATGAAAATAAACTCTATAGTACTGATACTGTAATTGAAAATACAGTAAAAATACTGTAATTGAAGATACAGTAAAAACACTGTAAATGAAATTACAGTAAAAATACTGTAAATGAAATTACAGTAAAAATACTTTAAATGAAATTACAGTAAAAATACTGTAAATGAAATTACAGTAAAGACCTTTTAGTACTGTAAATGCACTTACAGTATTAATACTGTAAACATTTTTACAGTAACTTACTGGCATCCAGCTGCCAGTAAGTTACTGTAAAATTTACAGCAAACTTTTTACAGTGTAGTTCTGACCTTTTACTCAGACAGACTTTCTTGTTGCCTTTTTCCCCTATTACACATTAGAAATAATAAGAAATGATATATCAGATGAAAACTTAAAATTTCAAAATGCATCCTTTGGAACGCCATTTTAAAATCAGATATTGAATTAACATGGAAAATGTACATCAAATTCATATTACTAAATTTTCTTGTCTATGAATTATAAAGATTTAAGATTCAATTCTTCATTTTCACGTCTCTGTTCAAAAATGGGAGTAACAGTTAAGGGGTTAATGGATCGTCATGCTCATATATTGTTCCATTGCTCTGCCGGTCCATAAATCTGGCACGATCAAAGTACTACTCTTTCAATATTCAAAGTGCTAATAGAGACCGAATTTTCCAAGCATGATGCAGAGCTATCTACACAACTTATAGCCCACATACTAATAACAGCCTAGAGCTTAATTTGAGCGCATTAGGGAGTCGCTCTCTAAACGCAGGGTATTAAAATTGCTTCTGAAAGCGCGTCCGGGTTTTACTTTCATTTTAACAATCCCGCGAAACTCTCGGCAGCGCTGAGCGTGCATTCTACAATACAAGAAATTACTTTAACAAAACCATTTGAAAGTGGGTGGACACCAACGGCGTGTCCCCAGTGGACATTACGCTGCTGCGTGAGTGGAACTCTGCCGCTGAGTTATCATTTCATGTGAATTGTACAGTATATTGAGACAGAGGCGCCATGAATTGCATCTAACAGAATGTGCGCAGAAGATGAAGTTTAAATGGTTATGTAATGTTGGAGAGAACGGCGAACCTGTCACTGCATCAGCTCACAGCAGTCTGTGCAGTAATTAGGCTAGTAAAAGTTTTGTAATATATAAATAAAATATAATTGGCTGAATCGTATAAATGCTGGATTAAGATCGTGAGGGGGGTCGAATCGAGATCGCGATCTTTTAACGATTAATTGTGCAGCTCTACATTATAGCTTATTTCTCTGGATTTAAACATTCTTTAAAACATTTAGGACTTACTTAATGTAAGTGCACAAGTCAGCAAAATATATAACACTGTTCTAGTGGTTTTTGGATATTTTAAATAATAAAATATTACATATTCTGCCTTTAAAATATATTTAAGCATTAAGTCGTGAATTGACATTCGCAACCCATTTTACTTACGTAATATAATGTATTTTCAAGTGAAACAGAGTGTTTCAAGTGACAACATAGGGTGGGAATTAATGGGATGGCGTAAAGTAGCTGTTACATGCAAGAATAGTGCCAGACCGAATGTGACTTTGCTAAAAATATGGCTAAAGTCACATCAGCGGAAACAGAAAGATTTCAGACGATTTCAGAACAGCAAGCTATTTCCATTAAAGATTCCAAAGACAAATTATTTCACTAGACCAGGAGGAACATGCATTAAATGATTAGTTCCCATCCAGAATTAACATTTCCTGATAATTTACGCACCCCCATGTCATCCAAGATGTTCATGTCGAAAAGATACTCAGGTTTTTGAGGAAAACATTCCGGGATTTTTCACCATATAGTGGACTGCAATGGGGATCAATGGGTTGAAGTTTCAAATTGCAGTTTCAACGCAGCTTCAAAGTGCTCTACATGATTCTAGCCAAAACGATCTGACACTTTCTAAAAAAAAAAAGAAGAGTAAATTTATATACTGTTCAATCGCAAAATAACTCTGCGATGCGTATCCGCAACTTCACGCATTACATAATCATGTTGCAAAGGTCATACACAGTTGTTTTTTTCTGTATACTTCAGTTCAAAAAGGTAGGGTAGGGCAAAAAACTCTTTTTCTCCCGCAACTTCAAAATTGCCTGACATTGTTGTTTTACCTTTGTTTGACTTTCTTCACACATTCACTTTGTAAACAATGGCTCAGTACTTCCGCCTAAATCACGCATGATCTTTCAACCGTGACTATGTAATTCATACAGCCTAGCCAGTTTAAGAAAAGCATTTGTGGTGTAAAAAAAAAAAAGTTTATACATTTTTATTTTTTTTAGAAAATTACCAATCATTTCACTAGACAAAACACTTTAGGATCTCGTAGATCCCTCTGAAGCTGCAATGAAACTGCAGTTTGGACCTTCAACCTGTTGGCTCCCATTGAAGTCCACTATATGGTGAAAAATCCTACAATAAAACTTGGTTTTTAACTTGCTGTTAGCCACTATTGTGATTTCTTTAAGGTAAATATGTGAGCAGTGTTCACAGGTTTCCGTCTCCACTGCAAGAAAAGACAAATCTGTTTCTATAAGGATACACCTTGATTTCCCCACACTGTAGTGCTTTATTCATCAGCTGTAAAAATAGCCCAAGAAACATTCTTTTGCACACCCACACTCCAGCTTCATCTGCCATAGTGTTCATGCCTGTGGTCTAATCGCTTAAACGTTTCACTTTTGAAATGTACAACAGTTATCACACTGAAGATTTTACTTGGATTCAGACCACTGCTATAAAAAAGGCCTGTTGTATTTTCCAAAACCTCTTTTAATTAATCACGCTTTCATTTCTTAACAGAAGCTCCAAGGACACGAGGGAGCGAAGAGAAATGTTCCGCTTTGACTATGCGAGAGTATATTTTACAAGAATTACTCCAAAAATTCAAGGCTATTTTTACAGCGATAACTTTGGTATTCGATATTATTAAATTAGCATGGTCCCTCAATGGACGTATTGTATGTATACATATGGAAACAGGACACCCAAATCCCATCATGGATGAAATAAATAAAAAAATGCTTCGGTTATAAATGTTTGGAAATTTCATCAGGGTCCGAAGCTGCTGAAGGATTAAAGCTCTGAGAAGCTTAGTCCAAAGAAAAGACAGTCATCAAAATAAACCACAAGGAAAAAATCTTTAACATTTTCCTCATACCAGATCGGCAGTAATACAAGAGAATGAAACTCTCAAGGACACACAACCGCACACTCGCACAAATATGACAGGAACTGATTTATGACAGAACATGGGTGTGTGTGGGAGAGAAAGCATGCCTGCACACTTACATACTTTGCCCGATGTTTTGATTGACAGCTATAAAATGTAAAGACGCTTTCTCAAACATCATTTACTAAAGGCATTACTACTCCTAGGACATCAATGAATGAGAGATATTTAACACTGACACTATATATCCTCAAACTGGTATTTCATTGAAAAATAAGAGGCCATTGTACACGACTTGATCTCACATTACTGCATTGAATTACATGTACTTGTATGTAATTATTTGTTGAGCTGCTTGTAATTGCACATTGTTGTTATGTCGTGAAATTTTAGCAACATGTAACATGAGTGACAGAGATACTTGGGGAGGTTTCATTTCCAACCCTTATTGAGTAAAATCAGAGAGTTGGATCACTAGAGAATTACACACAAGTCATATGGATGCCATACTTGGAGTTGTAAAGCTCAAAAACAGACTGAATTACAGGTTCATTTGTGTGTTGTCAGGCTAGTAGGTCAACATTTGAGAGTGTGGCACATGGCAGGGACTGACACTGACATTTGGGTTACAAATTTTGCAGACTGCTAATTTATCAGCGGTTGGGCCGGACATTGCTGCTCTGTTACAATGCTCTTTGAAAATCACATCCAAATGGACGGTTAGGTTTATAAAAGGAGACCGGCTGATTTCATAGCCAGCTGTGGCTGCAGTTCTGTCTAAAAATAGATGGTTTGTAGGTTAGTTTACACTGCACCAGGATAACTTGGACAATCATAGAATTAGAACCACATTTTTTTTTACATTTTAGTATCAGCTAATGATTTCTTAAATGATTAGTTCACTTCCAGAACAAAAAAATACAGATAATTTACTCACCCCTTTGGCATCCAAGATGTTTATGTCTTTCTTTTTTCAGTTGTAAAGAAGTTATGTTTCTTGAGGAAGACATTTTAGGAATTATCTCCATATAGTGGACTTCAATGGTGCCCCCAAGTTTGAAATTCCAAAATGCATTTTAAATGCAGCTTCAAATCGCTCTAAATGATCCCAGCCGAGAAAGAAGGGTCTTATCTAGTGAAACGATCGGTCATTTTCAAAACAAATTTATATACTTTTTAACCTCAAATGCTCATCTTGTCTTGTCTCGTCTCTGCGATGCGCAGTCTGTGTAATCCGGGTCAATACAGTTAGGGTATGTTTTACCTTTTTTTTTTTTTATCTTCTCTGCATGTTCACTTTGTAAACACTGGGTCTGGACCTCTACAGCGATGTAGGGCGATTTTAAAGTTAGGGAAGAAACGAGATGGAAGTTTATCGACATACCCTAACTGTCTTGAACCAGAAAAACAGAGTCCACGCAGACATAGACAAGACAGGCATTTGAGGTTAAAAAGTATATTAATTGTCAGTTTGTTTCGAAAAAGACAGATCGCTTTGCTAGATAAGACCCTTCTTCCTCGGCTGGGATTGTTTAGAGCCCTTTGAAGCCGCATTTAAACTGCATTTTGGAAATTCAAACTTGGGAGCATCATTGAAGTCCACTATATGAAGAGAAATCCTGAAATGTTTTCCTCAAGAAACGTAATTTCTTATTGACTGAAGAAAGAAAGAAATGAACATCTTGGATGACAAGAGGGTGAGTGAATTATCTGTACATTTTTGTTCTAGAAGTGAACTACTCCTTTACATCTTTACATTTATATTACGCAAAAACAAAACAAAACAAAAAGAATCCGAAATTTGGGGTTAGTAAGATTTATTATATAACAAAAGATTTCTATTTTTATTTTATTTTTACTTCTAATCAACAAAGAATCCTGAAAAAACTATTAAGGTTTTCAGAAAAAAAAACAAAAAAAAACATTAAACTGTACAACAGTTTCTTGATCAGAAAAATCAGCTTTGACATCACAAGAATAAATTACATTTAAATAAATTAAAATAGCAAACAGTTGTTTTAAATTGTAAAAATATTTCCCAATATGACTATTTACTGTATTTTTAATCACATAAATGCTGTCATCTAACACCCAAATTTTAATATCTACTCTAAAATCTAAAATTCTGGAACCCAGCGCTGGGTGAAATATGGACAAACCCAGCATCCGGGTTGTTTTTACCCAGTGGTTGCGTTTTTAATTTTAATTTCAAGTTTTATTTATCTCAAATATTGTTGAAAAGTTACTATTTGACTGGCTTAAAATTAAGTCAAAATAGGTTGTAAATTAAAAATCAGATACATAAGTACTAGAGGCATCTGAAATAATCAAAAGATTAGCATTTATTAATAAGCAATTAAAAAAAATAGTATTTATTCAACTTATTAATAAATGTTAATTTATTGAACATATTAATAAATGTTCATTTCCAACCTATTTTAGGTTCATTTTAAGCAAGACATTTAGTAATTTTAAGCAATAGTTGAGGTAAATAAAATTACCCAGAAGGTTGGGTTAAACAAAACAACCCAATCACTGGGTTTGTCTATATTTAACTCAGTGCTGGGTTGTATTTAACCCAGCATTTGTTTAGAGTGTATATAGATTACATTAAAAATATATAGTAGAAATGTTAAGCAGCAACCAAATTGCTTAAAATTACAGGACAGTTTAACCAGAGGTGGTTAATGCAAGCTTAGGACAGACCAGAGACGGTTAACACTAGGTTGGTAACAGTAATGCTATTAGTCTGTTGACTCTTTACAGAAGCGACTGGAGTGAGAACGTGTCACCTTGACATGTTGTTTGTCATTTTCCTGTGTGAGGTCACACACCTGAGGTGTGACCCGCTTGTGTGTTCAACCACTTAGAGCGACCACGAAAACAGCCACTCTGGAAGCCGGGGGCTTTGATCTGATTGGATAATTAGATCATGATTGTGAAAACCATAGCACTTGCCATTTTCTCTTTTACAAAAAAGCTGATTCTAACTTGCTTAGACACACTGCATGTTTTCTATAGGTTTCATTAATGCACAAAATGATGTTTTGTGCTTCATTTTCATTTATGTCTGATTTTATATGAAAGCTGAATAGCATCATTTAAGTTTACTGTTTATTGTACCACATGAGAGAACCATCTGGACTCAAATAGCATATAACAGGACAGTTTATTGTCTAAAAAAATACCCACTGGTTTTGTGCTCTCTCTCCTTCTCTCTCTGTCTTCTTTAAATAATTTGGACCATAATACGCTCTGACACAAAGTTTGCTTTAAAAACCAAAGAGGCATTTGATGAGCATTGAGTAAAATGAACCTGTTCATTAAAAGAGAAAGAGAGAGAGTGCAGAAACCTGATCTTATAATGCGGGCCAGATTGGCTTACAGTGGCCCCCATATCATATACGAGCTTTCATCTTCCCGTCGTGCTACGCTATAGTTCTCTCTCCACACCGCTGCCTCTGTAGGCAGGCCTGATTAATAAATTGTCCTTGATAAATATTGCATTTCGTTCCATACCCACATCTGGAAATGATAACGCCGCTTTCTTGAAAACGTACGGCAAGCGAAAGTCCTGCAGAGCTTATACGTTAGAGCATCAATAGTTTTAAAGAACGGCAATGTTCAAGCGTGTTATCGGACAGGCTAAGAATTTGTCTTTCGTAAATTCGAAACAGGCTCAAAAGTGGGGGAGCGAATGTGGCTCACAGAAAACTTAATCATCATTTCAGACAGGTTCGCTCTTCCAGGCCTTTGTTCAAACCTCTCATGTGGCAATAACTTTCTGTGTTTTCATTGCACGAGGGAAATGCTTTTGCTGCATTCCATCTCGAAAAAAGTTTCCGCCATGCTGTATACGGTTTCAACATCGTCAGTTCCGTCATTTGGGAAAGATTGCCCGGACATTCGTTAGAGCATCTGTTCTTGGCCCGACGTGTATCCACCCACTATTCTCATTAGCCTATCTCAGACAGGAAAATCTAATTAATCTGAATAAAAATACCACCGCTAATGTCATTAATTGTGACAAATTACTTGGATAACACGGCTTTCCTGGAATCACAAATAAATAAATAAAACACAAAGCTTTCCTCTAGCGAAAATGATCATTGTGTTGAAAGGACAACATGTCAAAAGTGTGCTAAATGAATACAAAGGCAAAAATAAATAGATTATCAACATGAGAAAAAAAAAGTTGTGAGGACAGAAAGAGAGGAATGTACTTTGGTGCTGTCTCAGAGCCAGCATTATCAATACCGAAAGTGAGAGGAATGTTTTTACAGAAGGGAATTGTAATAGACTGAATGGGATGACAAAGCGCACTACAGAGAGAATGAAAAAAGCGAGGGAGGGAGAAAGAAAGAGAGAGAGTGGCGTGCTGTAAGCAAAAGCAGATTGCATATATTTTATAGAGATCATTGAAAAAGTGCACAATGTGTCTTCAGTCAAACAATATAGAGCAGCAGGACGTACTTACAGCCAAAACAGTTCTTCTGTCATTTATAAAGCCACTACCTTAAAGGCATAGTCACCCAAAATCAACCCCAAAAGAAGATGATGTCATTATTTACTCATGTCAGTCACTTCCTTTTGATATTTTACAGAACTGTACAGCGAAGATGGACTGAGGCTTTCAAGATTCAAAAATGAATGAAATGAAAAAGTGTTCTATACTTGTGTACTATATTCCAAGTCTACTGAAGTCATACAGTAGTTTTGTCAGATGAACAGACTAACATTAGTCTTCCAGTCTAGCACGAGAGATGTCGAGATGTTTGATTTGTGTCAGATCTTTTCAATGAATCAACTGATTCAGTTCACCAAACTGAATGATTTGATTACGAATCAGAGTGATGTGTCTCTTGAGTTCATCTCACTGACTAACTGATTTAAATTTCAGTCTGTTCATCACACAAAGCTGTTGAGAAGACTTGGAATGTAGTGCACAAGTTGTGTGGACGACACTTTATTGGTGTTGTAAATAATTTTTCAAGCTTGAACGTTTGGAATGACATGAACGTGAATAAATGATAGCTGGATTTCCATTTTTGGATGAAGTATCCCTTTAAGAAAGCCTTCATTTCCATTTTTTTTAATCATTAGCAATTGTACATCATGAAAGATAAAGGCACTGATGTCCTTTGGTCAGCTGTGCTTTTGACTCATGTGTTTCCATTGTGTAAGCAGATTGATAGGCCTGCAAACTGTTCTGTGGAGAACACGCTGTTTCTCTCATGGTCCATAAAACTGTTTTCTCTATTTCAGAGAACGAAAAAAAAAAAAAAAAAACTTAGAAATGAAAAATAAGGCCTTCTGTTCAAAAATCAGGGTTATTCATCTTTAGAGTGAAAAGAGACAGGATGAAGGAGGGCAAATACAATCAGCACTATTAAATAATCATGCATCAGGGTATTTCAGTGATCATTTTAATGAAATGGAATATCTGGAGTTCATAAACTGTGCAAAACACTTCCACATTCGCAAAAAGCTTGGTGTAATGTAAGCCGATGACAGACAGACTGATCTCTCTGAATAAACCCTGATCGCTCTCTCATTTCCTCGAAGAGATGCGCTTTAAACAGACAAAGGAAAGAATAGAGTGCCCTGTCTTTCTCGCTCTCTGTGAAAAGTGTTAAGCAGATCTCTTGAGACTGCTGAATAGGAGAGAGAAGTGTTCATCCTCTTCTTCCAGCGCTATTTAATCCCTAGGATCTGAAAACCACAGAAGTGCTCACGACTAACACACCCACTGAGCTACAGTCTGGACAGATGTGCCACAGGGTGGCTCCCAGACACTCAGAAAGAAAGAAATCAAGCAAACAAGAATGTCTGCTTGCTGTTTTGTGGCCACATGAAATTCCAACCGGATTCTGTAATAATTTGCCAGGAATTTGTCATGGTGAAAGATTGTGTCAGACAGAGCAAATGCCTTCAATCTCTACATATAATTAACAGGCTAAATTCCACCTTTCAGTGTTCAGAGACTCTTTAAATCCCTGATAGACATTTAGACCCCATTTACACCTAGAAATAACATCTGCTTTGGGTGATCTGATCACAAACAGTCGTCGCTAAATAAGGTGTAAATGGGCCCCAAAACCATTTTGTGTTCAGATCACTTAAACGCTCACAAAGGACTTTGCCGTTTCGAATATCTCTACAAATCAAATGCTGCTGTACATGTTTATCATTCACTTTCTAGTGTCTAGTGTCTGAAAGCATTTAACCCTGCTTGTGGAAAAAACATGATCATTGAGGTGCTTTTTAAATTTCTTTCAAATTTACTGGACAGACAGTGGCCTCACAACTGTTTGACATTTGAGCCATACTCAAAAATGTATGAATGTCATTGCGTTAAACAACACAATATATCAAATGAAAAACTTTAAGACATCATTCATAGGATCCAACCAATATTTGCATAGGGCAAATAAAACATAAGTCAAAAAAAAACCTGCAGCTAAATTCGGTTGTCAGTTCACCTTTTACTCCTTAAACCCATTCTGTACACACATAATTCACTAAAATATGGGAGTGACAACCCTGTTCGACAACCGCATTAACTCACGAAAAATACGTAGTGACAACCGCATTTACAGAAATACTACTCGGTGTGAACCAAAGACTATAGAATACCCAAGACGTGTCACTCGCATAGTTTTGAATGGGGAAAAATGCAACGCTCATTATGGCCACAAAGCCCCGCCTTCTTAATGAAAGAGCCAATCATTGATTAGTAAAGTCAGCGCATCACTGCAGCTTCCGTTAGAAGTCCCAGTTGCTAGAAACAATCAGCGTTCTGAGACTCAGTACTGGGCATAAGCACTGGCTGATTTAGCCGAGTGACATGATTTGCTTTAAAGGGACTTTGATGGAACTGAACTGAACAACTAGTTGTTAATGACATATTTAAATGGGCATCAGAAATGTGTCTTTGTTTGTATGTGAGATGCAAGAAAATAACAGTGAAAGGAGTTTTATTGGGGCTACACGGGGCTAGTTGTGCTCACGAGCCCTGCGGTGAAGTGTCAGTGTTGCCAGATCTTAAAAAAACAACAACAACAACAACAACAAGCAAGGACAAGCACAAAAAACACCAAAACAACCAAATGCTTTGTTTTATAACGCCAAAACAAGAATCATATATCTCATATCCACAACAGACCACTTTATTAACTCCATAAAGTGCCTAGCTTTATGAGCTAAGACCAAACAACATGCCTAACAGTGGTTGTAAATACATGGATATGGCAACACTGCAAGACAGCACTCTCTAAAGCAGTCTCCCGAGCATAAACAAAACACAGCAGGTTTATCATCAGCAGTAGTTTAGTTAAAATC
>NC_133362.1:21161992-21185593 GCF_049309525.1 Garra rufa
AATGTATTTGGACAGCAAAGTCATATTTAAAATGCAGGAATAAGCCTGAAAGTAAAACATGTCAGAGAGTTTTCTACAACTTTTTGCAATGACTCTTAAACAAAAATTATAGGGCCCTTTGATTTCCGTGTTGCAGAAAATTCAGACAGAATTGTGAAATCTAGTCATAAAAATGGAATTTACTGTATAACACAGAATTTACCAAATTTTGAATGAATAAATCAAAAGTAGGTCAGTACACTTCAATCAAAACACATTATGGACTTATGTCTGTGAATGTTAAACCGCAAAAATACTATTTAAATATAAATCCTGCATGTTCTGCATGTCTCTGTGTGAATGAATGATGCAGACGCATGGTTTAGTTTACTATACACATACAGAAACTTAAATTGTGCTATACACATACAGAAATACTCTGAGTGACCCTTCATGAGAATTTTACCATATTTTCAACTGAATTTAAGAGAAAAAAAAGTATATCATAAGGCCATAAAATGTAATTTTTTGTTAAACTTTTAATAAATTGCTGTTAAATTATGTATGTTTCATGTTTTTAAATAATTAGGCATGCTTTTAATTAATAAAATATAATTTAACCATAAAAAAATAGTCTAGAAAAAATTAAAGGCAGAAAAAAAATAATCCAGAGAAATTTAAATGGAAAAAAATAAAATAAAACGGAATTTGGGAAAAAACAAAACTGATTTCATAGGGCCCTAAAATTATTCTCAATGGTAATTTTTGGTGGACTAATGAAATTGGTTGCCATGTTCCATGTTTTTTTTCTTTTTCTTTTTCTTTTTTACATTGGACAAACATATTACATTTTTTGCAGTATATGTCTTATATCAATATATTAAAAAAAAATTATATATATATATATATATATATATATATATATATATATATATATATATATATATATATATAGTAGGAGTAATTTAGCCATTTGGTATCTGCCATTTTTTGGCTGTTTTTGTCTGTCGATTTTAACTAAACTACTGCTGATGATAAACCTGCTGTGTTTTGTTTATGCTCGGGAGACTGCTTTAGAGAGTGCTGTCTTGCAGTGTTGCCATATCCATGTATTTACAACCACTGTTAGGCATGTTGTTTGGTCTTAGCTCATAAAGCTAGGCACTTTATGGAGTTAATAAAGTGGTCTGTTGTGGATATGAGATATATGATTCTTGTTTTGGTGTTATAAAACAAAGCATTTGGTTGTTTTGGTGTTTTTTGTGCTTGTCCTTGCTTGTTGTTGTTGTTGTTGTTGTTTTTTTAAGATCTGGCAACACTGACACTTCACCGCAGGGCTCGTGAGCACAACTAGCCCCGTGTAGCCCCAATAAAACTCCTTTCACTGTTATTTTCTTGCATCTCACATACAAACAAAGACACATTTCTGATGCCCATTTAAATATGTCATTAACAACTAGTTGTTCAGTTCAGTTCCATCAAAGTCCCTTTAAAGCAAATCATGTCACTCGGCTAAATCAGCCAGTGCTTATGCCCAGTACTGAGTCTCAGAACGCTGATTGTTTCTAGCAACTGGGACTTCTAACGGAAGCTGCAGTGATGCGCTGACTTTACTAATCAATGATTGGCTCTTTCATTAAGAAGGCGGGGCTTTGTGGCCATAATGAGCGTTGCATTTTTCCCCATTCAAAACTATGCGAGTGACACGTCTTGGGTATTCTATAGTCTTTGGTTCACACCGAGTAGTATTTCTGTAAATGCGGTTGTCACTACGTATTTTTCGTGAGTTAATGCGGTTGTCGAACAGGGTTGTCACTCCCATATTTTAGTGAATTATGTGTGTACAGAATGGGTTTAAGGAGTAAAAGGTGAACTGACAACCGAATTTAGCTGCAGGTTTTTTTTTGACTTATGTTTTATTTGCCCTATGCAAATATTGGTTGGATCCTATGAATGATGTCTTAAAGTTTTTCATTTGATATATTGTGTTGTTTAACGCAATGACATTCATACATTTTTGAGTATGGCTCAAATGTCAAACAGTTGTGAGGCCACTGTCTGTCCAGTAAATTTGAAAGAAATTTAAAAAGCACCTCAATGATCATGTTTTTTCCACAAGCAGGGTTAAATGCTTTCAGACACTAGACACTAGAAAGTGAATGATAAACATGTACAGCAGCATTTGATTTGTAGAGATATTCGAAACGGCAAAGTCCTTTGTGAGCGTTTAAGTGATCTGAACACAAAATGGTTTTGGGGCCCATTTACACCTTATTTAGCGACGACTGTTTGTGATCAGATCACCCAAAGCAGATGTTATTTCTAGGTGTAAATGGGGTCTAAATGTCTATCAGGGATTTAAAGAGTCTCTGAACACTGAAAGGTGGAATTTAGCCTGTTAATTATATGTAGAGATTGAAGGCATTTGCTCTGTCTGACACAATCTTTCACCATGACAAATTCCTGGCAAATTATTACAGAATCCGGTTGGAATTTCATGTGGCCACAAAACAGCAAGCAGACATTCTTGTTTGCTTGATTTCTTTCTTTCTGAGTGTCTGGGAGCCACCCTGTGGCACATCTGTCCAGACTGTAGCTCAGCGGGTGTGTTAGTCGTGAGCACTTCTGTGGTTTTCAGATCCTAGGGATTAAATAGCGCTGGAAGAAGAGGATGAACACTTCTCTCTCCTATTCAGCAGTCTCAAGAGATCTGCTTAACACTTTTCACAGAGAGCGAGAAAGACAGGGCACTCTATTCTTTCCTTTGTCTGTTTAAAGCGCATCTCTTCGAGGAAATGAGAGAGCGATCAGGGTTTATTCAGAGAGATCAGTCTGTCTGTCATCGGCTTACATTACACCAAGCTTTTTGCGAATGTGGAAGTGTTTTGCACAGTTTATGAACTCCAGATATTCCATTTCATTAAAATGATCACTGAAATACCCTGATGCATGATTATTTAATAGTGCTGATTGTATTTGCCCTCCTTCATCCCGTCTCTTTTCACTCTAAAGATGAATAACCCTGATTTTTGAACAGAAGGCCTTATTTTTCATTTCTAAGTTTTTTTTTTTTTTTTTTTCGTTCTCTGAAATAGAGAAAACAGTTTTATGGACCATGAGAGAAACAGCGTGTTCTCCACAGAACAGTTTGCAGGCCTATCAATCTGCTTACACAATGGAAACACATGAGTCAAAAGCACAGCTGACCAAAGGACATCAGTGCCTTTATCTTTCATGATGTACAATTGCTAATGATTAAAAAAATGGAAATGAAGGCTTTCTTAAAGGGATACTTCATCCAAAAATGGAAATCCAGCTATCATTTATTCACGTTCATGTCATTCCAAACGTTCAAGCTTGAAAAATTATTTACAACACCAATAAAGTGTCGTCCACACAACTTGTGCACTACATTCCAAGTCTTCTCAACAGCTTTGTGTGATGAACAGACTGAAATTTAAATCAGTTAGTCAGTGAGATGAACTCAAGAGACACATCACTCTGATTCGTAATCAAATCATTCAGTTTGGTGAACTGAATCAGTTGATTCATTGAAAAGATCTGACACAAATCAAACATCTCGACATCTCTCGTGCTAGACTGGAAGACTAATGTTAGTCTGTTCATCTGACAAAACTACTGTATGACTTCAGTAGACTTGGAATATAGTACACAAGTATAGAACACTTTTTCATTTCATTCATTTTTGAATCTTGAAAGCCTCAGTCCATCTTCGCTGTACAGTTCTGTAAAATATCAAAAGGAAGTGACTGACATGAGTAAATAATGACATCATCTTCTTTTGGGGTTGATTTTGGGTGACTATGCCTTTAAGGTAGTGGCTTTATAAATGACAGAAGAACTGTTTTGGCTGTAAGTACGTCCTGCTGCTCTATATTGTTTGACTGAAGACACATTGTGCACTTTTTCAATGATCTCTATAAAATATATGCAATCTGCTTTTGCTTACAGCACGCCACTCTCTCTCTTTCTTTCTCCCTCCCTCGCTTTTTTCATTCTCTCTGTAGTGCGCTTTGTCATCCCATTCAGTCTATTACAATTCCCTTCTGTAAAAACATTCCTCTCACTTTCGGTATTGATAATGCTGGCTCTGAGACAGCACCAAAGTACATTCCTCTCTTTCTGTCCTCACAACTTTTTTTTTCTCATGTTGATAATCTATTTATTTTTGCCTTTGTATTCATTTAGCACACTTTTGACATGTTGTCCTTTCAACACAATGATCATTTTCGCTAGAGGAAAGCTTTGTGTTTTATTTATTTATTTGTGATTCCAGGAAAGCCGTGTTATCCAAGTAATTTGTCACAATTAATGACATTAGCGGTGGTATTTTTATTCAGATTAATTAGATTTTCCTGTCTGAGATAGGCTAATGAGAATAGTGGGTGGATACACGTCGGGCCAAGAACAGATGCTCTAACGAATGTCCGGGCAATCTTTCCCAAATGACGGAACTGACGATGTTGAAACCGTATACAGCATGGCGGAAACTTTTTTCGAGATGGAATGCAGCAAAAGCATTTCCCTCGTGCAATGAAAACACAGAAAGTTATTGCCACATGAGAGGTTTGAACAAAGGCCTGGAAGAGCGAACCTGTCTGAAATGATGATTAAGTTTTCTGTGAGCCACATTCGCTCCCCCACTTTTGAGCCTGTTTCGAATTTACGAAAGACAAATTCTTAGCCTGTCCGATAACACGCTTGAACATTGCCGTTCTTTAAAACTATTGATGCTCTAACGTATAAGCTCTGCAGGACTTTCGCTTGCCGTACGTTTTCAAGAAAGCGGCGTTATCATTTCCAGATGTGGGTATGGAACGAAATGCAATATTTATCAAGGACAATTTATTAATCAGGCCTGCCTACAGAGGCAGCGGTGTGGAGAGAGAACTATAGCGTAGCACGACGGGAAGATGAAAGCTCGTATATGATATGGGGGCCACTGTAAGCCAATCTGGCCCGCATTATAAGATCAGGTTTCTGCACTCTCTCTCTTTCTCTTTTAATGAACAGGTTCATTTTACTCAATGCTCATCAAATGCCTCTTTGGTTTTTAAAGCAAACTTGTGTCAGAGCATATTATGGTCCAAATTATTTAAAGAAGACAGAGAGAGAAGGAGAGAGAGAGCACAAAACCAGTGGGTATTTTTTTAGACAATAAACTGTCCTGTTATATGCTATTTGAGTCCAGATGGTTCTCTCATGTGGTACAATAAACAGTAAACTTAAATGATGCTATTCAGCTTTCATATAAAATCAGACATAAATGAAAATGAAGCACAAAACATCATTTTGTGCATTAATGAAACCTATAGAAAACATGCAGTGTGTCTAAGCAAGTTAGAATCAGCTTTTTTGTAAAAAGAGAAAATCGCAAGTGCTATGGTTTTCACAATCATGATCTAATTATCCAATCAGATCAAAGCCCCCGGCTTCCAGAGTGGCTGTTTTCGTGGTCGCTCTAAGTGGTTGAACACACAAGCGGGTCACACCTCAGGTGTGTGACCTCACACAGGAAAATGACAAACAACATGTCAAGGTGACACGTTCTCACTCCAGTCGCTTCTGTAAAGAGTCAACAGACTAATAGCATTACTGTTACCAACCTAGTGTTAACCGTCTCTGGTCTGTCCTAAGCTTGCATTAACCACCTCTGGTTAAACTGTCCTGTAATTTTAAGCAATTTGGTTGCTGCTTAACATTTCTACTATATATTTTTAATGTAATCTATATACACTCTAAACAAATGCTGGGTTAAATACAACCCAGCACTGAGTTAAATATAGACAAACCCAGTGATTGGGTTGTTTTGTTTAACCCAACCTTCTGGGTAATTTTATTTACCTCAACTATTGCTTAAAATTACTAAATTTCTTGCTTAAAATGAACCTAAAATAGGTTGGAAATGAACATTTATTAATATGTTCAATAAATGAACATTTATTAATATGTTCAATAAATGAACATTTATTAATAAGTTGAATAAATACATTTTTTTAATTGCTTATTAATAAATGCTAGTCTTTTGATTATTTCAGATGCCTCTAGTACTTATGTATCTGATTTTTAATTTACAACCTATTTTGACTTAATTTTAAGCCAGTCAAATAGTAATTTTTCAACAATATTTGAGATAAATAAAACTTGAAATTAAAATTAAAAACGCAACCACTGGGTAAAAACAACCCGGATGCTGGGTTTGTCCATATTTGACCCAGCGCTGGGTTCCAGAATTTTAGATTTTAGAGTAGATATTAAAATTTGGGTGTTAGATGACAGCATTTATGTGATTAAAAATACAGTAAATAGTCATATTGGGAAATATTTTTACAATTTAAAACAACTGTTTGCTATTTTAATTTATTTAAATGTAATTTATTCTTGTGATGTCAAAGCTGATTTTTCTGATCAAGAAACTATTGTACAATTTAATGTTTTTTTTTTTTTTTTTCTGAAAACCTTAATAGTTTTTTCAGGATTCTTTGTTGACTAGAAGTAAAAATAAAATAAAAATAGAAATCTTTTGTTATATAATAAATCTTACTAACCCCAAATTTCGGATTCTTTTTGTTTTGTTTTGTTTTTGCGTAATATAAATGTAAAGATGTAAAGGAGTAGTTCACTTCTAGAACAAAAATGTACAGATAATTCACTCACCCTCTTGTCATCCAAGATGTTCATTTCTTTCTTTCTTCAGTCAATAAGAAATTACGTTTCTTGAGGAAAACATTTCAGGATTTCTCTTCATATAGTGGACTTCAATGATGCTCCCAAGTTTGAATTTCCAAAAATGCAGTTTAAATGCGGCTTCAAAGGGCTCTAAACAATCCCAGCCGAGGAAGAAGGGTCTTATCTAGCAAAGCGATCTGTCTTTTTCGAAACAAACTGACAATTAATATACTTTTTAACCTCAAATGCCTGTCTTGTCTATGTCTGCGTGGACTCTGGTTTTCTGGTTCAAGACAGTTAGGGTATGTCGATAAACTTCCATCTCGTTTCTTCCCTAACTTTAAAATCGCCCTACATCGCTGTAGAGGTCCAGACCCAGTGTTTACAAAGTGAACATGCAGAGAAGATAAAAAAAAAAAAGGTAAAACATACCCTAACTGTATTGACCCGGATTACACAGACTGCGCATCGCAGAGACGAGACAAGACAAGATGAGCATTTGAGGTTAAAAAGTATATAAATTTGTTTTGAAAATGACCGATCGTTTCACTAGATAAGACCCTTCTTTCGCGGCTGGGATCATTTAGAGCGATTTGAAGCTGCATTTAAAATGCATTTTGGAATTTCAAACTTGGGGGCACCATTGAAGTCCACTATATGGAGATAATTCCTAAAATGTCTTCCTCAAGAAACATAACTTCTTTACAACTGAAAAAAGAAAGACATAAACATCTTGGATGACAAAGGGGTGAGTAAATTATCTGTATTTTTTTGTTCTGGAAGTGAACTAATCATTTAAGAAATGATCATTAGCTGATACTAAAATGTAAAAAAAAATGTGGTTCTAATTCTATGATTGTCCAAGTTATCCTGGTGCAGTGTAAACTAACCTACAAACCATCTATTTTTAGACAGAACTGCAGCCACAGCTGGCTATGAAATCAGCCGGTCTCCTTTTATAAACCTAACCGTCCATTTGGATGTGATTTTCAAAGAGCATTGTAACAGAGCAGCAATGTCCGGCCCAACCGCTGATAAATTAGCAGTCTGCAAAATTTGTAACCCAAATGTCAGTGTCAGTCCCTGCCATGTGCCACACTCTCAAATGTTGACCTACTAGCCTGACAACACACAAATGAACCTGTAATTCAGTCTGTTTTTGAGCTTTACAACTCCAAGTATGGCATCCATATGACTTGTGTGTAATTCTCTAGTGATCCAACTCTCTGATTTTACTCAATAAGGGTTGGAAATGAAACCTCCCCAAGTATCTCTGTCACTCATGTTACATGTTGCTAAAATTTCACGACATAACAACAATGTGCAATTACAAGCAGCTCAACAAATAATTACATACAAGTACATGTAATTCAATGCAGTAATGTGAGATCAAGTCGTGTACAATGGCCTCTTATTTTTCAATGAAATACCAGTTTGAGGATATATAGTGTCAGTGTTAAATATCTCTCATTCATTGATGTCCTAGGAGTAGTAATGCCTTTAGTAAATGATGTTTGAGAAAGCGTCTTTACATTTTATAGCTGTCAATCAAAACATCGGGCAAAGTATGTAAGTGTGCAGGCATGCTTTCTCTCCCACACACACCCATGTTCTGTCATAAATCAGTTCCTGTCATATTTGTGCGAGTGTGCGGTTGTGTGTCCTTGAGAGTTTCATTCTCTTGTATTACTGCCGATCTGGTATGAGGAAAATGTTAAAGATTTTTTCCTTGTGGTTTATTTTGATGACTGTCTTTTCTTTGGACTAAGCTTCTCAGAGCTTTAATCCTTCAGCAGCTTCGGACCCTGATGAAATTTCCAAACATTTATAACCGAAGCATTTTTTTATTTATTTCATCCATGATGGGATTTGGGTGTCCTGTTTCCATATGTATACATACAATACATCCATTGAGGGACCATGCTAATTTAATAATATCGAATACCAAAGTTATCGCTGTAAAAATAGCCTTGAATTTTTGGAGTAATTCTTGTAAAATATACTCTCGCATAGTCAAAGCGGAACATTTCTCTTCGCTCCCTCGTGTCCTTGGAGCTTCTGTTAAGAAATGAAAGCGTGATTAATTAAAAGAGGTTTTGGAAAATACAACAGGCCTTTTTTATAGCAGTGGTCTGAATCCAAGTAAAATCTTCAGTGTGATAACTGTTGTACATTTCAAAAGTGAAACGTTTAAGCGATTAGACCACAGGCATGAACACTATGGCAGATGAAGCTGGAGTGTGGGTGTGCAAAAGAATGTTTCTTGGGCTATTTTTACAGCTGATGAATAAAGCACTACAGTGTGGGGAAATCAAGGTGTATCCTTATAGAAACAGATTTGTCTTTTCTTGCAGTGGAGACGGAAACCTGTGAACACTGCTCACATATTTACCTTAAAGAAATCACAATAGTGGCTAACAGCAAGTTAAAAACCAAGTTTTATTGTAGGATTTTTCACCATATAGTGGACTTCAATGGGAGCCAACAGGTTGAAGGTCCAACCTGCAGTTTCATTGCATCTTCAGAGGGCTCTACGAGATCCTAAAGTGTTTTGTCTAGTGAAATGATTGGTAATTTTCTAAAAAAAATAAAAATGTATAAACTTTTTTTTTTTACACCACAAATGCTTTTCTTAAACTGGCTAGGCTGTATGAATTACATAGTCACGGTTGAAAGATCATGCGTGATTTAGGCGGAAGTACTGAGCCATTGTTTACAAAGTGAATGTGTGAAGAAAGTCAAACAAAGGTAAAACAACAATGTCAGGCAATTTTGAAGTTGCGGGAGAAAAAGAGTTTTTTGCCCTACCCTACCTTTTTGAACTGAAGTATACAGAAAAAAACAACTGTGTATGACCTTTGCAACATGATTATGTAATGCGTGAAGTTGCGGATATGCATCGCAGAGTTATTTTGCGATTGAACAGTATATAAATTTACTTTTCTTTTTTTTTTTAGAAAGTGTCAGATCGTTTTGGCTAGAATCATGTAGAGCACTTTGAAGCTGCGTTGAAACTGCAATTTGGACCTTCAACCCATTGATCCCCATTGCAGTCCACTATATGGTGAAAAATCCTGGAATGTTTTCCTCAAAAACCTGAGTATCTTTTCGACATGAACATCTTGGATGACATGGGGGTGAGTAAATTATCAGGAAATGTTAATTCTGGATGTGAACTAATCATTTAATGCATGTTCCTGGTCTAGTGAAATAATTTGTCTTTGGAATCTTTAATGGAAATAGCTTGCTGTTCTGAAATCGTCTGAAATCTTTCTGTTTCCGCTGATGTGACTTTAGCCATATTTTTAGCAAAGTCACATTCGGTCTGGCACTATTCTTGCATGTAACAGCTACTTTACATCATCCCATTAATTCCCACCCTATGTTGTCACTTGAAACACTCTGTTTCACTTGAAAATACATTATATTACGTAAGTAAAATGGGTTGCGAATGTCAATTCACGACTTAATGCTTAAATATATTTTAAAGGCAGAATATGTAATATTTTATTATTTAAAATATCCAAAAACCACTAGAACAGTGTTATATATTTTGCTGACTTGTGCACTTACATTAAGTAAGTCCTAAATGTTTTAAAGAATGTTTAAATCCAGAGAAATAAGCTATAATGTAATGGGCCGTGTCATTGCGTCACCTCCATATAACGTTATACACCCTCTAGTTTCCCGTTTTATTTTGTAGAAAACATGAAAACCCCAAAGACACTATAATATGTTATGTATTTTATTAGACAGGTTTCGAACGCACAGAGTAGCATTATAACAGAACTTTCAACACACTCAAATATATCTAGTGTGATAAAACAGCGCTACATTTTCCTACATATGCATGACCGGAAGAAGCAGAAGAGGTTGACTGTGGCATAATAAAAGCTCTGCTGCTTTCGAGCCATGTATCGCACTTGTCCTTCATTAGCAATTACTCCACCGTCCTCGTTTTGCTTCCATAGTTTTCAGCACCCTCCCATCATACTACAGTGACCTGAATACATTTGCTCATCCATGGACATGATTTCTGTCCTGACAAATTGCATCGTCTGTGGGGATAAAGACGGCAACTCCCATGATTCCACATTCAATCACGGCTTCATCAAACTATACGCCTTTGTTTCACTTGTTTGTTTTGAATATGTGCTCTCTAGTGGCAAAAACTTACATATTGCGCTTTTAATGTTGTCTAAAGATGAAAGGGGTGAATTAATAATTGAGGGTGAGTTGAATGTGCTTCCCTGGTGAAAAAAACAGCTAAAACCAGCCTAGGCTGGTTGGCTGGTTTTAGCTGGTCAACCAGCCTGGTTTTAGCTGGTCATAGCTGGAAGGCAGGCTGGTTTTACAGGGGTTTTGGCCACTTTTCCAGCCTGGCTGGTCTTAGCTGGTCAGGATGGGAAACCACCAGCTAAAACCAGCCTGACCAGCCTGGCCAGGCTGGGAGACCAGCTTAAACCAGCTACTTCCAGCTTAAACCAGCTAAGACCAGCCAACCAGCCTAGGCTGGTATTAGCTGTTTTTTTTCAGCAGGGTTGTTGACCAAGATTGCTAAAAAGACAGGTCTCAATCCGCTTCCAAACGAACTCTGGTGCGGTTCGAATGAAATATGAACGCAACATGGACCAAGCACTTTTAAACGGACCAAAAAGAGGAAGTAATGACAAGATGCGACGCTTTGCGACATGATTTCATGAATGAAACAAGCAGAGTATCCAAAACAAAATGAGCAGAGGGCAAACATGGAGCAACGAAGAGGTAAAGCGCCTCTTATGAGCTCTCTGTGGTGAAAATAAAATCATATACACGCAACAATGTGCGTGCTTAGTCCAGCAGACGGCATTAGGTTTATTCAACTTAAAGCAGCACTGAGCAGACCGATCAGTGAATGGGTACTTTGATGTCATACACCCAAAGCGCCGCTTTACGTTGAACACACCTTTTCCTTTTGTTTGGAGTGTTTGGTGAGTTCTGTCACGAAATATACGCCATTTAACCCGACCAATCAGGTTGTGAACGTATCACTATGTCTTTAGGTTCAGTATCTTTAGGTTCACTGTCAAACATGCCAGTGTGAACGCTAAGTGGACCAGGACCAGAAATGTATCATTTTTCTTTTTGGTCCGGACCAAATGAACCAAACAAACTGAACTACAAGTGTGAACACACCTAAGAACTTTAATTTGCACCTAGTTGGATTATCTTCACATTTGTTTCACAACAAATATTTACAAAGAATGATAAAGTTTGAAAAAAAAAAATCCCTTCAACCCCAGTTTACGAATTTTACTTAAGGTGCTCTCTTTGTCTTAGAGCTCTATTGTTCCATTGTTTTTTGTTCATTAGCATTCTCTTAGATCTTAGTATCTTGACAGTTTGACCAGGAGTCAATGAATCAGGGCCGTTTAATTTTCCTATTAAACATGAGGAAGCTCATCATTCCCTTTGTTTTTATAGGCGGATGGAATATCTGCAAATGTTATTTCCCGCGCGGTGCACATAGAGACTCATGTAATTAGATGTCTGACAGGGTTTTTTACGGTTCGTCATGAGGGAGGTCAGCGAGTAAAAATTTCCAAATGCATTTTGGATTGAAATACGGCTCTTTACAGGGGGAACTTTTCAAACTCGGTACGTTCACGCGGCGTTGGAAAGGTGGACTGCCATTTCAGACACCTGTATCAAGATTTCCTATCTATCGTTTAAATAATACAGCTGTATGTTTCCATCGGAGTTCTTGGGAATGACAGCTCCGTGTGAACCGAGTTGAACAAAAACATTTCCAGGGCGCAGTGTGACCACAACAAAGAGCCAAACGTTTCCACTGAAACGTCAGTGCCACCCTGCCTCTGACAAAACAACATGCTGACAAGTGTTTTGTCTAGAACTTCACAGAGTTGCCATTTCACTCAGACACCTTGACTGAAAGCAGCTTTCCAAATGTGTGTGTGTGTAAGTGTGTGGGTCTCAGAGGGGTGTTGGTTTTGGAGGACATTCAAACTGGCGTGAAGCATCAGCGGTCTTCATTGTCGTTCTGTTCATCCCGCCAGTTTTATTGTGGTTAGAGTTTAAGATAAACTCCCGCTCCGGCAGAGGGGCGACTCCTCGCTGCGACCGCTTTTTTCTTTATTTACTCTCCTGTGTATCTTTTGAAAGACTTTCAAACGGAGGAAAGGAGAGGGAGAAGGGACGGGAGATAGAAAGGAAGGTTTTATTCTGTCATCATACATTCCTCCATGGCCTCTAGAGTCTGATGATTTGAGAAGCGTTAAGCAATTCAGAGACCTGAAAGAGGGATGTTTAGTGCTTCCAAACGTTGAATATAAGGAAAAATGAATTCAAACTCAGCTAAATCAGATCATATGAGTTATTATATTTAACCAAATAAAGTCTTTCTCTCTTTTTTGTTTTAAAAAAGTAGTTTTGTACTCTCGGTTTTCAAAAAAGAGGAGAGGAATTCCTTTTCTCCTGCTTTGTGTTAATCCAATTACCCAACACCTGCAGAGTACACTCATCTGCCAAATCCTCCCGTCCTCCTCCTCCTCTTGCTCCTTCTATCATCCTCCCTTTAAAAAATGGTTTTGTGGAGAAATGGAATAATCTGTCAGACTGTTAACGTGGGTCCGGTTACACACCTGCCAAGTCTTAAGCTGAAAGAATAACACCAAACTGTTTTGAGGTATTTGAGAATGGATTAGAGAGAATTCAGGTACAAATCCAGAAACGCAGCAAAATCCGGGGCTCTCGTGTTGTGTGATTCACCGTGTGCTTTACCTTCTACGCTTTCAAGATGTTTGAAGTTTATATTAAACTCGTCTGGCGACGAAAAGGTGTTACCGTATCCTCCGATAACTTCTGTCCGTTGCGCTTGGATTCACAGGAAGTCATTGATATGATGGATAGCGACGGACAAGCTTTCAGAACAGCAAATTTACAGAAAAAATGTGTCTCTGTGACTGTTTGAGCTCAGCAAGACATAAACCCTTCTGCTGGACATCTTTTATCTTGAGCTGTATCCTGAAATCTGTCGTGAGAAAATGGGGCGATCACTCAAAACAGAAGTTCCTGCTTCTACTGAAGGACGAAAACCAGAACGAGCCCAGCACACCTTGTAGGCCTCTGTTTGACTTCCTGTTTAATGTTCAGCAGACAGGTGACAACTGAACTCCATCCACTCAGCCTGCTAATTTAGAGCCTCTTCCTTTAGGAGCACATCGACTAAAATAGGATTTGTGTTGTTTAAGAAAAACATGACCTTATTCCACATCTTCAGACACTAACAAATCTTCCCATAAGATCGGTTTATGTTTTGGAAAGAAGACTCTTATGCTCAGCAAGGCTGAATTTATTTGACCAAATATACTGCAGTACAGTAATATTGTGAAATAATATTACAATTAAAAAAATCGTTTCTATTTTAATACATTTTCAAATTTAATTAATTGATGGCAAAGCTGTTTTTTTTATTTATTTATCGAATGTTCAAAAGAACAGGATTTATTTAAAATGGAAGTCTTTTGTAACAATACAAACTTTAAATCATTTAGAATGTTTTTATGCATCCTTGCTGAATAAAGTATTATTTTTTTTATATACAGTACCAGTCAAAAGTTTTTGAACAGTAAGATTTGTAATGTTTTTTTAAGAATTATCTTCTGCTCACCAAGCCTGCATTTATTTGATCCAAAATACAGCCAAAGTAGTTATATTGTGAAATATTTTTACTATTTACATATATTTATAATATATTTTTAATTTATTCCTGTGATCAAAGCTACATTTTCAGCATCATAACCCCAGTCTTCAGCACTCCTAAAAATAAAGGTGCTTCACAATGCCATAGAAGAACCTTTTTGTCTAAATGGTTCCATAAAGAACCTTTAACATCTGAAGAACCTTTCTATTTCACAAAAGGTTCTTTGTGGCGAAAGATGGTTCTTCAAGGTATTAAAAAGGTAAGAAAGAGATGGTTCTTTAAAGAACCTTTGACTGAATGGTTCTTTGTGGAACCAAAAAATATTTCTTCTACGGCAAAGAAACCTGAAAAAATCTGCTCTGTTTTTCAACATAATAATAAATGTTTTTGAGCAGCAAATCAGAATATTACAATGATTTCTGAAGGATCATGTGACCAGAGTACTGATGCAAAAAATTCAGGAATAAATTAATTTCAAAATATATTCAAATAGAGAAATATTTCAAACTTTTACTGTTTTTGCTGTACTTTGGATCAAATAAATGCAGGCTTGGTGAGCAAAAAAAAAGCTTACTGTTTGAAAACTTGTACTGGTAGTTTATATATATCTTATTGACCTTAAACTTTTGGATGGTACTACATATAAATTATTATATTGTTTCTGAATTTTCTAGGGACCACAGTTAAACTCTAAACATAATCAGGAAACCAAGTCAAAACAAGCATGAGTTTGTGACAAAAACTGAATGAACGAATCAAGCCTAGAATCAGTTTACTGTAATAGAATGAAAGTCAGAGGTCATTCCCAAGTCATGGGGTATTTTTATGTTTTGCGGGTGTTCATGACAAAGTAAATCCATATGATTACTCACACCCTGCTCTCATAGTCCGTAATAAGCAAAATAAAATACTACTTGGAAAATAACATTAAAACTCACGTAAGGGATTGCGGAGATTGTTCCATTATACATTCGTAAGAAAAATGTGTGTAATTACACTGAAACCTGTCATAACCGACCCACGTCTTTGAATGATGTTTGGGATTGTTGAAGTGAATTTATGCCTTTTCGTGACACACCCTTAGTGACTGTGTTTTGTGGGCCTGTAGCAGAGGAAGTTCAAATCTTCTGTTTTTTCTGAATCTTGGGCTGAATCATTTGATGAAGGAGGATGGAGAAACTTAGTCTTCTGTTTCGCTTTGCTCTTTCAAGCACCAGGCCCAGGAACCGTTCAGATCAAAGGAGAGCAGAGACCCCTGAATTTGTGTGTGTGTGTGTGTGTGCGTGCGTTTATGTGCATTTCTTGCTATGTCCCATTTGACTTGTTCTTTGTTCTATTAACATAACATGTCATCAGTAATTTGACCTTGTGAAGTAGCTAACTGTGTCTCTCTTACAGGGAAGAAAAACAATAAAAAAAAATTGAGAGGAAAGGCAAAAAGCAAGCAGTGAAAAAAGATCCCCCTTGAAGAAAATGGCCATCAGCACTCGTGCCATCTGTATTACCCACTCCAACCCTTTGTGATTCAAACTCCGTCGGCTGAAATCAGAAACAGACCGGCCGGAGCACTTAAAAACAGCTAAATTTAAAAGCCTTTTACAGAAGGAGTAGTTTAAAGTCTTTGCTAGAGGCCCTTTATTCACAAGCTTTGAATAAAAAAATGCAATAATTAGAACCTCATTTCAAATGGAAATGGAATAAAACGACGTTCGCTCTCATTGTGATATAAGAGAAGAATATGAACGTGCAGGCATGCACTCATTTTACTCAGTTCCTTTTGCTCTCATTAAGATTGACCCTGACAGGCCATGTTTCTTCCTCACAGTGCTACGGTTCAACTTACAGATCTGGCCATTAAAAATGCGTCTATTTTCACGCGGCAGCCTGCAATTCGGCACGCGAGGCCACGCGGCGGCCTGCAGGGGCTTTTTCTGATTTTTTTAAAACGTTGTTGCGCTTCATATAATATCCACCAGGTGGCGCAAGGAACAACATTCTGTGGCCAAACCCTGCACAAAGAGGGCTATTTGGACAGTATTTGTTATGTCTGTTGTTTCAATATCTGTCGCCATAATCGGTAATTCATTCTGTATGTAACGGCAAAGTATTTATAATTTCGTTTTCTTTTTATTAAGTTAATTTAGAAAAAATGAATAAATTGGAGCATTTTTGTTCGTTAAACGTAAGCTTTTTGTTTCATAAAGACCAAGCGGCAGACAGTGAGTTGACCTATATACTCTGTGTTTCAATTTGCCTTCTCAAATCACGAATTGGCTAAAATAAAATCCATTGATGTAAACTAAAATATATAAATAATAATAGATATAAATATGCGCTATTAGGTGCATATCCAATCGTTTACACGAGAGTGCAAAACACATTTTTAGGACATGAAGGCTCAAGCTCGATCAGTTACATTTTTTTCAGTGGAAAATATTTAACCGTTATTTTTTGTCGGACATGATAAATAAATATGTAGAAAGACTTAAATTACTACTCAACGAAAAAAACAAATAGAAAACAAAAACTGTTTTTATTATGTAGCTAGTCCGTAGAGATGCATTTCTCTCTAAAGGCGCGCGTCCAACGAGGATATGAGGACTGTTAACTGCATCATCACTGACTCAGAAAACAGTAGTTTCTAAATAAATAATTGAAATATCTCCTTACTATTAGACAGTCATGGTATTTACTTTTGCCAGTGTTTTGTGGTAGCTATGCTTTAAACACGGAACCCTTTCAAGCTGTGCTGAACGTGCGCTCAATGCTGCTGACAGGAGCGTCCGAGCCACTCTTAATAGTGATGGTAGCCTGGTCTCGTGTTTCCCCCAGCCGCAGCGCTACATTTTTTTTTTTAAATCACCACTGAATGTCTGAAATATAATTTTAGGCCGCATTTGATCTTTGACGGGCTAAAATGCATGGCTATAATACGTCTTCAAAGTGGAACATGGAAATATAATGAATGTACTGCGAAAAAAGTTTTATACTCGACATTGTTTCCAAATGGTTAAATGTGAGATTCTGGAAATGAGAATTAAATTTAGCGTGAATTTAGCGGTCGGGTCGGGAAGAAAATTATTCTAAGTGGGTATATATATATATAGGCTATATATTCTAAGGGTGTGTATATATATATATAGTTAGTATATAGCGGGAGCGGGCGTAAGTGGAAGAAAACCTCATGGGAGTGGGACTAGAAAAGCACTTTGCTACAGCCTATAGACTATTCAGATACTTCAACATCAAATAAAAAGTTATTCATAAGCAGGAGCAGTTTCATTATTGTTTTCTTTCCTTTTTTTCCTCATGAACTTTTAATAGATTGCATTTTCCCCAACCGACAACCGACGTCGTTATAACCGACAAGATTGTTTAAATACATTTAAATTAGAACTGATTGGTGGCTGTGACACATTAAAAACAGCTAAATTCGTTTTCGGGGATTAATTTCACACAAGCAAAAAGTAGCATAAACATCAGAACGTCATGCGTAGAGTTTATGCGCAGAGAAAAACCTAGGCTGTATATAAAAGAAATAAATATGCCCATATGTGAAATATATTTTTCTAAATGAATAATAAATTAACAAAACGAAAGAAAAAAAATAACAACAAGTAGCCTACAAAATTACAAAATACATTATAAATTTCATCATTTTAAACCAACAGCAAATGAAGATTTGCATGTTTGAGAGGTAACTCGTCTTTTTCATACCATTTATAAAATTTAAGATACACTTTATTTGATTGATTTGTGTAAGAGGAGAAATATAAACTGTAGTTTGGAGTGTTAATTTATTTTATGTATTATTATTAGTAGTACAGTTTTCTCTAGATTTCTTTTTGCGTTTTTTGTGCTTTACATTATGGTGGCGAGCTGCCCATGCAGTTAAAAAAAATAAATAAATAAAGGAAAGGAAACCATTTACATTTGGCCTTATGTCTATGTAAGTACTATAGCCTACCCTAGTGTTAGCCTATATCCTAATGTTGAAAATAATGTAGACAAATAAACAGAAGGCTAATTTTTCAAAACAATAAAGATTTTATTATATGACTGACAACGAATACAAAAGTATCACAAGTGCTAAGGACTAAGATATCAGGATTAAATCTGTTTAAAAAACTGTTTAAAATGAAAAATATAATTTTATTGCATGTCGCGGTGTTATGTTGAGACACGGTGTAAGACAAAGAAACAGGTAAGACAACTCTAGATCAGAGCAACCCCCTTCCCCTGGTTTGCATTTGTATAGCTCCTCTCCAGTAATCATTTACATATAAAAGCTACACCGAGGCCAAGGTGACATGAATCATGGGGGGTGTCAGGTGCTAAGCCTTCCACATCAATTTTTGGCAGTTCCCGACAATTAGACAATTTAGACAGTTTGCAAGAATATTTATTATCACTGGTGTGGAAATGCTGTTAGATGCCGGTGGAGTAAACGGGAGTTGAGAAAGTTGAAAGTGAGGGACAGACGCATCCTCCACTGGGATGGCAGATCCAGCTATTTTAGTCTACTTTGAACTTAGAGTTAATAAGGTAGTAAGTTGCATTGTCCGATAAAAAAAAAAAATTATCAGAACTATCAGCACAGTATATAACACTAATCTGGGTGCGTTTCCCGTACAACGACATAACCACTCGCTGGTTAACCTCCATAGTACGATGCATCGTTGTGGAAACGAACTCAGAGTGTTTCCCGAACACGGTCGCATCTCCGTTGTTTGAACCACATTAGTTCAACAACTTAGGGCGGTTGTTAATGGCGTCACCGAGTAATAACTTCTGCTATTTAACTGATTAGGGTCTCTCCAAAATGCAAATATTTCAAATATTTTTGTTCCCTGTCATTTCGCTTTATTTGATGTTGGATTCATTGCACGTTCTCTCTTACGTCATACTCCGGGGTTCCCTCAGGCATTTGTGCACATGTGCACTATTCACTATTCATAAACAACGCTTATAAAGGACGCACAAAAATACATAGAGTAAAACGCATTTATTTTTAGATAAAATTGAGGATATAGATTGTACTGCTTGTTAGCTTGCAAACTGTGACCAAGAACATAATTTATTAAGTCCAGATTTGTGTTACTAAGAAGCAACAATGCTTCTAACCACAGGTCAAGAGCTGTAGTTCCAACCATGTAAGTTTGTGACGCTGTTTGCGAATGATCGTTTGAACTATGGTGTTGGGAAACACCCAATCGTTGAACTACAGTATGTTGGTAACGACGGAACTTGCGACCATAGTTGGCTAACGATGCTTTTGGGAAACGCACCCCTGGTTGCACAATAGAAAGAAATATGCAAACACTAGCCATGAGCCGTGTCAATTTCAACACAAAAGTTTAAAGATCACTCAGTTATTTTTCATTTATCTTAAAAGTAGTAGTTAATGAGGCCATCAGCAGCAATACAAGGAGCGAAATGTTTATGAATAGCCGAATGGGGGTGGACCGGTCTTTCTTTGAAAATGCTATTGTAACAGAAACTGCTGCCCCATATATTAGGGAAAACATCGGAGCACATCACCGTTTTTACCAGGACAATGACCCGAAGCACTCTGCTGCAGGCAGACTCATTGAACAAGGTTTAAACTGGGTTAAGACTCCCGCCGAATCCCACGACATAAATCCCATTGCAATGGTGTGGAATGCTCTGATAGATTATATTCGAAAAGTAGTAAAACCAACTAGTCTGATTTAATTGATGCCATAAATAAATTCTAGTTCGAGGAACTTACAGCAGTGGCATAAACACGAGTTTAATGCATAAACAAACCTACGTGACCATAGTAACCCAGGATTATCAGAGAAAGGTTTATTAATATTTTATTTTGAGTTAAGAAATTATTATATTAATTGTTATAGAAATTAATACAATATTAAAAAATTATATTGGCGATGCTGTATATGGCAATGCTGTCTGTGCACGATTTAGACTGCATTCACAAGTGTATCATGAATAAATATTACATGTACTTCAAATTAAATAGCCCTACAAGAAACATTTCATGCATCCCACACAGTCTTGTCCTTTAACTTATCCTCTTTTTTCCGTATTAATCGTTTATATTCGTTATTTTTAGCTTCATTTTGATCTCTGTACATAACATTCTGGGCTGCATTTCCCGATAACGATTAATCTTAGCGCTTAAGAGCGTTTTCTACGAGTCATTTTGCGAACGTTCTTTATTGTTTCACGTGCGTGTACCCAAAGCGCACTTAACACAATTGCAAATTGCAATTAATAGACAAATCATTGAAGAATGAATGAATAATGAATAATTTAATCTTCACATAAAATAGGCCTACATTCCTTCTGTTAACTGAAAGTCTTTTTTCTGTGTTTGTATTAATATTATTATAATTATCATTATTATTACTATTACTAATATTATTTTTATTAGCCTGTTATTTTTGTATATATTTTTATTTTCGTTTATATTCGTTTCCCCCCTTAATTTGGCTCCCTTTACTTAACGTTCATGTAAATGATTCTGTAAATGCTTGACATATGCTATATATGAATGATTTTTCCTGGAATGTAGTTTAAAGGTTGAATTGAAAATATTTTATTTTGTTTCGTCTAATTAATAGACTAGAATATATAAATTCTAAACTGAATCATTCGCGTAGTTTCATTTGTAAATGAAAACATGCTCATTAATCGTCACACACGGGGATAAATACAATCAAAAAGTCAAAACTTTATTTGGCATAATTGTCAGGCGTTAAAAATAAATACCCCTAACCAGTTATTTAGATAATAATAACCTAATAATAATAGTAATAATAATAACAATAATAATAATAATAATAAATAATAATGAGTGAATTAGAGATAGAGAACTCTACTTTTTTCTTTATTGTGAATCGCTTAACCTAAATAACTTTCTGTATATGCTATTTGCCATATATTTAGCAAATATTGTAAACGACAATTATGCCAATAAAGTTTTGACTTTATGATTGTATTAATGCCGTGTGTGACCATACGATTTACAAATGGAACGTGAATGATTCACTCGACAATGAAACACTATATAGGTTATAATTAGACTAAAAAAATGAATATATATATATTCACAATATTTATATGTTAAATTCAACCTATACACTGCATTCCAGTAAAAATCCCAGCCATATAGCATAATCAAAGCTTTAATGGCATGTCAGCATTTATCATTTAGATTCAGAATGTTAAAAGCTCGAAATTAAGGGGGAAATAATGAATATAAACGAATAATAAATTTATTACAGAAAAAAAGAGGATCAATTAATGGATAAGACTTTAGGATGCATAAAATGTTTCTTGCAGGGTTATTTAATTTGAAGTACTTTATGTAATATTTTTTCAGGATACGCTTTTGAATGCTGTCTCCATCGCGCACAGACAGCATTCGCATATACAGCATTGCCTATTGTTAATATAATAACTTAATATTGCATTAATTTCTATAACAATTAATATAATCATTTCTTAACTCAAAATAAAAAAATATTAATAAAGCTATCTCTGATAATCCTGGGTTATAGTCACGCAGGTTTGTTTATGCATAGGATGTCATTACCTCGACATATATATATATATATATATATATATATATATGTATATATGTATGTATGTATATGTTATATTCAACCTAATAACTGCAGTCCAGTAAAAATCCCAGCCATACAGCTTAATCAAAGCTTTAATGGCATTTCAGCATTTATTATTTAGATTCTGAATGTTAAAAGAGATCGAAATGATAGGAAAATTAACGAATATAAACGAATAATGTCCGAGGAAGATGTCCTCTCCAGGTCACCGTACAAACAGGCTACACATTTAGCTTAGAGCGATGTTTGCTGCCGCTTTAGTTCTGTGCGTTACATGACTGCCCCCTATTGATCATGTCTTTCCTATGTCAATGTATTTTCCGTGTTCCTTTGGAATACACCGGCATCACGCGAGACCACTTTACTTCCCGCGCGCATTTTAAATGGCCAGATCTGTATGCGGTTTTAGGACATAAACATTGTATTCGCATTCAAGCATGTAGATTTACTTCTCTGTCATTTTCTATTAAACAGAAACCTAACAATACCTAAATCAGCTCTCGCGCTGTATGAGAACAGGCCTTCATGATGAATAGTTAAGCCCGAGGCTCTCATAAGCTGATTAATATATGTGTATAACGGCTGGCAGTGAGGGGGAACCAAAATCCCCAGCACACCTGCCCCAAGACAAATGATCAAAATAACAGGCAAATGGAAAGGTAAAGAAAGTACTTGCACACTCATTTCCCTACAAACACATTGGAATGTATTTATTTATATTATTTAATGTTATAAATATGTAAATAACATTACACACACACACATATATATATATAAATATATATATACAGGGTGCGATTTGCAGGGGGGGATGGGGGGATTTCCCCCCTCTGGTCTATGCATCCCTACCTCTGCTAAAATATTTTTTATCCACGGTGGGGATAAAACGTCTCGCGAAGCCGCTCATACATCCCAATCTGAATCAAATGATTCGCCATACGCGCTTTGAAGTTGAACGTTCTGAATCAAATGATTCGCGATCCGATTGGAGCGCTTCGAAACAGTGAATCTTTTTGCGACGCAGTGATTTACTGATTCGGAGTTTCCAAAAAGCTCCGTTGATACTTTGCTCACCTTCTTTATAAAATGTATTCATTGTTTGAAATTAAATCATTACTATTAATAGGCCAAAGTTTATGTACACCTTGCAAAATCTGCAAAATGTTCAATATTTTATCAAAATAAGAGGGATCATATAAAATGCATATTATTATTTTTTTATTTAGTACTGACCTGAATAAGATATTTCACATAAAAGACATTTACATATAGTCCACAAGAAAAAAATAATAGTTGAATTTATAAAAACTACCCTGTTCAAAAGTTTACATACACTTGAATCTTAATACTGTGTTGTTACCTGAATGATCCACAGCTGTTTTTTTTTTTTTGTTTTTTTTTTTGTGATTGTAGTTCCTGAGTCCCTTGTTTGTTCTGAACAGTTAAACTGCTCCACTGTTTTTCTGAAAAGTCATTCAGGTCCCACATATTCTTCGGTTGTCAGCATTTTTGTGTATTTGAACCCTTTCCAACATGACTGATTTTGAGATCCATCTTTTGACACTAAGAGGGACTCATGTGCAACTATTACAAAAGGTTTAAACACTCACTGATGTT
>NC_133362.1:21186093-21207237 GCF_049309525.1 Garra rufa
ACGCGCATGCTGCTCAGAAGAGGCGATAGCAGCCCACTTATGTCTGCCCTCAGCTGGACGGCGTGCTAAGTCGGCCCTCCCCTCTAAAGCTTGCCGTCAGACGTCAAACCTGCTTCGCCGCGCTTTCGCCGCCGCCTAGCCGCGTCAGCGCTGCGTAACATGGTCTCTCACCGTTGCTGAGAGGCACCCGTGGTTAACGCTTTCTGACGTTTTTCTCGTCTGGCCGCCGCCCCGCCAGACGCGGCCCGCGGCCCAGGATTGAGTTGAAACCTGAGCCTCCGAAATCGTCCTAGCACAACTGGGAAAACGACGGTGTACGAGTCCCGCTGTTGCCGGACCCCCACCAAAGTTATTCGCTCGTCCAGTTCCAGGAAATGTGACTGTTCCAGTGTTTTCTGCAGCCAACAAACCGGCTCCGTCGCCCGTTTGCCTGCACACAAAAGTCGTTCCCACGGCTACACAGATAAACCCCCAATAAAGTGTATTGTCTGGTGTCCCGGCCACGGCCGATGGTGTTTCATGTGTCGTAAGAATGCCCACTAACCAGTGCTCATCTCTAACGTTACACACAAGCACAGCGCACATAAAATCGACACAGATCGATTGCGCTTCACAACCGGCCACGGCCGATGGTGTTTCACGTGTAAGAATGCCCACTAGCAGTGCTCATCTCTACACACAAGCACAGCGCACATAAAATCGACACAGATCGATTGCGCTTCACAACCGGCCACGGCCGATGGTGTTTCACGTGTAAGAATGCCCACTAGCAGTGCTCATCTCTACACACAAGCACAGCGCACATAAAATCGACTCAGATCGATTGCGCTTCACACGTGGTAAATATGCCCGCTTCACAGTGGCCACAGACACCACATTATGCACGTCAAACGGTTTCTGTGAAAACGAAACCAAAAGTGCATTCGCTCTACGCAGGCGAACGTTGTTTGGAGTGTGTTAAATGTGCCCGCTGCCCCACAGCCACATCCACGCACAGACATAATAGTTCCCGCTATCAGCGTGCCCCATGCCTCAAATATCACGAGCACGTTTTGCATGAAATCAGCGTGCATTCGCTCCATGCAAGCGAACGATGTTTGGAGTGTGTTAAATGTGACTGTTCCAGTGTTTGCTGCAGCCAACAAGCCGGTTCTGTCGCCCGCTTGCCTGCACACAAAGGTTGCTTTCACGGCTACCCAGATAAATCCCCCAATAGAGTGTATTTTCTGGAGTCCCGGCCACGGCCGATGGTGTTTCACGTGTAGACAAAATGCCCACTCCTCCAGTGCCCATTTCTACACACAAGCACAACCTGTCATACACCCTGCGCGCATAAAATCGGCTCAGATCGATTGCGCTTCACATGTGGTAAACGTGTCCACTTAACAGTGCCCACAGACATCACATTATGCACGTCAAAAGGTTTCTGTACAAACGAAACTAACGTGTATGCAGGCGAACGGTGTTTGCAGTGTGTTAAATGTGCCTGTTGCCACACAACCACATACACACACAGACATAATAGTTCCCGCTATCAGCGTGCCCCACGCCCCGAATGTCACGAGCACGTCTCTGGTGCCACAGCATACCGAAACCACTCCGTTAATGAAAGAACGGAGCGCGCTTCGTATTCAGCCTCTAGCTATTCATGCAAACGCATTGGAAAAGCTTCCAGGGGTCTCGAAATGGGTGCTGGACATTATAAAAGGAGGCTATTCGCTACAGTTTCACCGACGCCCGCGCCGCTATACAGCGCGCGTCGAGACCACAATGCAGACAGAAGCAGCACACCTGCTTCGAGCCGAAGTGGCGAAACTATTGAGCAAAGGGGTCATAGAGCCCCTTTCTCAAGCTCAAAGCGAAGGGGGGCTGTACAGCAGATATTTCCTGGTACCGAAAAAAGACGGGGGTCACAGACCCATATTAGATCTAAGGCAACTGAACAAAGCGCTGGTGAAGCGTCGGTTCAGGATGCTCACGACCAGAAAAATCCTCGCGCAAGTTCGCCAAGGAGACTGGTTCGTGTCAGTGGATCTGAAAGACGCGTATTTTCAAATACAGATAGCGTCACGTCACAGGCGATTTTTGAGATTCGCCTTCGAGGGCCAGGCATATCAGTACACAGTCCTGCCGTTCGGTTTGTCCCAGGCACCCCGTACATTACGAAGTGCATGGACGCAGCGCTCGTTCCTCTCAGACTGAAAGGCGTGCGCATACTGAACTATTTGGACGATTGGCTGATTCTAGCGCAGTCTCGCTCAGTGCTTGTACAGCATACGACCATGTTACTCGATCACCTCGAGAATTTGGGTCTCAGAGTCAATTGGGCGAAGAGCTCACTGTCCCCCAGTCAGAAAACTTCCTTCCTGGGCACAGAATTGGACTCGCTGTCAATGATAGCGCGGCTGTCACCACAGTGCGCAGCAGACATTCAGCGCACAGCGGGCTCGTTCCGCTGCGGCGCGTCTGTCCCGCTCAAAAAAAAAAAAAAAAAAAAAATCAGAAAATGCTGGGTCTCATGGCCTCAGCGTCATCAGTTCTGCAGCTGGGTCTGCTATGTATGCGCCCACTGCAGCTCTGGCTGAAAGCGCGCGTCCCGCGTCAAGCGTGGGCGCCCGGTCGGCTTCGTATCACGGTCAATCAGTAATGTGTCACAGCCCTGAATCCGTGGAGAGCAATCGACTGGTACCAGTTAGGTGTAAGCCTGGGGACTTCCTCGAGAATAAAAGTGGTGTCTACGGACGCGTCCACCTCGGGATGGGGGGCTCTGCTCGAGGGCAGACCGTTTTTTGGCCAGTGGTCAGAACGGGAAAAGTTCCTGCATATCAACTGCCTCGAAATGTTGGCAGTACAGAACGCGCTGATGCGCTTCTGTCCCCAAATAAAAGGAAACCATGTATTAGTCCGCTCGGACAACATGTCAGTGGTTTCCTATATAAATCGCCAGGGCGGTCTCAGGTCCAAAAACCTATACAGACTTGCAGAACGCCTCCTGGTATGGGCTCAGCGCAACCTGCGCTCGCTGAAAGCAGCGCATGTGCCGGGGCTTCTAAACATAAGGCCAGACAGACTGTCCAGGAACAATGTTCCAGCAGGCGAATGGTCTCTACACCCACAGACAGTACAACTACTGTGGAAGAAATTCGGCAGAGCGGAAGTAGACCTGTTTGCGTCTCCGAACAACGCTCACTGTCTGGAATTTTACTCAAAAAGCAGAGACGCGCTGGCCCACGAATGGCCCCGCCGTCATCTCTATGCTTTTCCCCCCGTCTCTCTCCTACCTCAGGTGATAGAGGGGGTCAGGGAAAAAGGATGTTCAATACTGCTGATAACGCCGTTTTGGGAAAACCAGCCCTGGTTCCCAGCGCTGATGCAGCTGACGAGCACTGTCCCGTGGCCGATACCAGTGAGGAGAGTCCTTCTCTCTCAGGCCAGCGGCTCGATTTGGCATCCTCACCCAGAGCTGTGGTCCCTTCATGTCTGGGCCACCAGCGAATATATGATGAACTCCCTAAAGGAGTATTAAACACGATCACGCAGGCTAGAGCCCCGTCTACGAGACGGCTCTATTCCTCAAAATGGTCAGTGTTTTCGGGCTGGTGCGCAGCTCGCGGCTCGTCACCCACTAACTGTGGTGTGATGGAGGTGCTTTCCTTTCTACAAGAGCTGCTGGACAAGGGCAGAACCCCGTCCACGCTCAAAGTCTATGTGGCGACCATAACAGCGTTCTCGAGCACAACGCTAGGTCAGTCAATAGGAAGGAACGATTTAGTTATTCGCTTCCTGAAGGGAGCTAGAAGACTAAATCCCCCCATACCTCCCACAGTCCCCGTATGGGACCTTTCTGTGGTACTAGAGGCCATGAAAGGTGGACCATTCGAGCCTCTGCAGACGATTGATTTGAAATACCTGTCTCTTAAGACCGTGTTTCTGCTGGCTCTCGCTTCAGTGAAGCGCATAGGGGATTTGCACGCACTCTCTGTGAGCGCGACGTGCATGGAATTTGGACCTAATGACTCTAAAGTCATACTCAAACACAAACATGGTTACGTTCCAAAATCACTCAACACACCGTTTAGGGCACAGGTCATCGCGCTGTCAGCCCTACCGGTCAATGATGAGGAAACGGACGCGAGCCTCCTATGCCCAGTCAGGGCATTACGAGCTTACGTGTCTCGCTCGTCTGCTTTTAGACAGACAGAGCAGCTTTTTGTTTCGTTTTACGGGCGTCCCAAGGGACTGGCCGCGTCGAAACAGAGCTTATCCAGATGGATAGTTGATGCTATTGCGTTGGCATATGCTTCCAAGGGCATGCAGTGTCAGGTGTCAGAGCACATTCCACGAGGGGCGTGGCCTCATCGTGGGCGTGGTCGAGTGGGATTGCCTTGCAAGATATTTGTACGGCGGCGGGCTGGGCCTCTCCGTCTACATTTATAAGGTTTTACAACCTGGAGGTTCCCGCCTTACAGGCCAGATTGCTGTCAGTCTAGATGTTCAGTGTTGTCTGACCTGATGTTATCAGCTCGGAATGCTGCGTCTACTGAGCACAGCTCTAGGGTCGACAGTGAAAGTGATAGCACAAGATGTGTCTGAGCAAACTGTGTGAAGACCCTTATTCTTACGTCAGCTCAGGCCGTAACCCCGCCCTGTATGTACGTTTACTTAGCGTCTGAGTGACGCTGCACTATGTGGAAGAGTGCGGCGTTGCCCCTCCCTCTTCCCCGGACTCCCTGTGAGTTCTATAGGTGATTATGAACTGTATGAACCCCGGGCTTTCGCCCTTGGGTCTTTGGTGTCAGATCTCAGCATGCACGGCGTTTTACACTGGGTCCCCTAGCGTAAGATACTTCTTACGCAGTACTCGTTCCCTCTCGTAAGAGAACGTACTCGGTTACTAACGTAACCTCGGTTCTCTCTAGAGAGGGAACGAGTACTGCGTATCTTGCCGTGCATGCGCACGCTCTGGTTGCTTTGATGATGAAAAACCAGATAATAGCTGCCTATGAGCGATATTTATAGGTCTAGACCACGCCCTTTTAGGCGGGAAGCTACGAAAAGGGCGCGAAGCGACGCAAAGGGCGCGAAATGCCCCCATTGGATCTGGCGTCGCGTCAGGCCTCGCTCTAATAGGCTGCTGCAGTTGCCGCAGAGCAGCCAATAGGCGCGCAAGCTGTTTCGCCTATGTCTGTATGCTGCTGCAACGCGCTTTACATTATTTCAAAATTAAGGATAATTTTTGGCTTCAATATCTCGCAGAAAAGGATTTTCCCCTAGCGTAAGATACTTCTTACGCAGTACTCTAGCGTAAGATACTTCTTACGCAGTACTCGTTCCCTCTCTAGAGAGAACCGAGGTTACGTTAGTAACCGAGTACGTTTTCTCAGACGCCAAAACAGAGCGCGTGGAAGATTCTGTGACTACAACGTACGTAAATGAATATTAATGAGGTCAGCACTTAGGCAGTTTATGATTGGTTGATTTTCTCGTTCTCAACCCAGCTGAAAAACAAAATCGACGACGATTACACGTTTTTTCTCTCTCCCTTTTTATGATCAGACTAGTTTCGAGAAAAAAGTTTTTTATTCTAAAATATACAGTGCAGTTTACACTATTCATAGGCTACACTATATACAATTTGTATCTTATATTTAAGTTTTCAGAAATTAATAAACTGCCATTGCCTTAATAATGTTCCCAAAGTAAAGTCAATAAATTACTCTTTTGTAGATCTTTTTCCTGAGCAAACAATGAGCGCTGCCAATACGAATTCTAATGTCAGATTGGATGCTCTTCTTTTCTAGTATCCATAGGAACCCATTCAAATAGCGTCCATATGTTTTTAATGTAGCTAACTTCGGTAGCTTCATGTCATTTACACCATAGATATATATACGATTTAAACCTTGAGGAGTAAGGCACTGACAAATGACGCTCATTACTACATTGCAAAGTGCTTTTAAAAAAACATTTTAATAGGTTTAACATTAGATTATTAGCTCGGAATATACGCTACTTTGACTAGACACTGGAAATGCAAAGCATTCTTCAGGTTAAGAGTCAGGTGTGATTTCCGCGTTCAGGAAAAACGTCTATAATAATGGAACTTATCCACCTTATTTATTATTTTTAAACACGGAAGTAAGCCGTTTTCTGTGAATGTGTGAGACATCCGGTTAATTGGGCAATAGGGAAATAACCAGAGGAATGACAAGGTGCAAGAAAGGTCCAGAAATAAAATATCTGGAAGCGCAACATCGGAAGCCAGACAAATTAAATTTGCAAATGGCCGTGCCCCACTCTGACGAAAAAATAAGGCGCATAGCTTAAAAAGAATTTAAATGATTCTTTTGACAGAATGAAAAGATTTGATTCACTTGGATGAATCAAAAATCGTCACTCACAACTGGCTCTTTTGAGGTGTGTAGTGGTTTGGTATTCCAGGTAACCACAGACATTTACACTCATTATAAATAGCCTAATTCCAGTTTAGAGTTGACTCTCAATGCCTTCCAATTACAGAATTTATAATTTTTGGGACAGATTAGCCCTAGAGCGACCCTCTTTTCTGAAAGGAATAATTCACCCAAAAATCTCACCCTCATGTTGTTTCAAACACGTAAGACCTTCGCTCATCTTCAAAACACAAATTAAGATATTTTTCATAATATCCAATAGCTTTTAGAGTACAATTGTTGATGTCGTTATTTAATTTTTTGCACTCAAAAGTATACTCGAATCTTCATAAAATTACCATTAAACCACTGATGGAATGGAATATTTTGTCAATGTTCTTCTTGGTATCTTTCTCGGCCTTGAACGTGTTACCCTTGCTGTCTATGGAGGGGCAGAAAGCTCTCAGATTTCATCAAAAACATCTTAATTTGTGTTCCAAAGATGAACAAGTTCTTACAGGTTTGGAACAACATGAGGGTGAGTGAGTAATTAATCACAGAATTTTAATTTTTGAGTGAACTATCTTTTCAAAATAGAGATATATAGAGCCTTATAAAGACAAAGATTGTGTGAGTCATGTTGATCTTTATGTCGCTCTTGCTTTTTTTTTTCTCAGTCTCTCCTGAACCCTTCTTGACTAATATATTGTTGTAGTTCAATCACTCTCTCGCACACTTCCCCCCACCATTCTCCTATTTTCATATCTGTGTAATGACAGGTCTGGCTGCGCTTTTGAATTATTTGAGAAAAGTGTTCCCGGTCTGACTAATGATACAGGATTCGGGAGTTATATCAGACAGGAAGAGAGGCATTTTTCATTGGGAAGAACGTTTTTTACAGCATTTACGCACAGTTAAACAAACAAGATGTAAACAAAAAAAGCTTCACACACTCAGAATGCACTGGAATGTCACATGAGTCTAATTTCAACCATGACAGCCGGCCTCAGCGTTCACCTCACCTTCCCTGGGGCATCGTGGCAGTTTGAGAGAGAGGAACTGTGTGTGGGAGTGTTGTGATGCACAGTATGACAAGCATCATGTCATTGTCAACACTAATAGAGGAGCAGAGGAGCATGATGCCTCTACTCCCTCTATTTCTCTCTCTCTCTCTCTCTCTTTCTGTTCTTCCAGGCGTAGAATCTGTCTAATGCTACTGGCTCAAACTGTCATCCATCAACACATATCTTTGGCAGCTCAGCGTTGCCATGGCAACTGCCCCTTGCCAGGCAGAGGTTTTAGATCAAAAGGCGTTCATTGCCAGCTTTCCCTCTGCCCCTTTTCACCCTCATCATTGGTTGACTTCCTCTTTTCTTTTCTTTTTTTCTTTTCTTTTCTTTTTCTTTTGTCTGGTTGTTTCATTTCTCATCTGCTCCTTCTCCTTCTCCTGTCTTTTTTCCATCTTTCATCATCCCATGTTATCCATCTATTATCTTTACTGATTACCGGGCCTTATAAACATTTATCTCTTTTACTAAATATCTTGTTTCAGTCCTGTTTGTTGCTTTAAAACACCTCATCTGAAATGCTGGAGGAAAACAGCCATAAAAACTGTTATCTATATGATTCCAGTGAGAAATAACCCGATTTCATGAGAAAATACAACTGTTTTACAAGGTGGCAATTTCATATGAATTGGTACAAAAATGTATGATATTTAGAAAAAAGCATAACCTCAACCTACACCACCGTTCAAAATGTTTTTAAATAAGTTTCTTATGCTCATCAAGGTTGCGTTTATTTGATCAAAAATACAGAAAAAAATAGAATATTGTGAAATATTATTATGATGTAAAATAATATTTTTCTATTTTAATATACATTAAAATTTATTTATTACTGTGATCAAAACTGAAATTTCAGCATCATTATTCCAGTCTTCAATGTCACAAGATCCTTCAGAAATCATTCTAATATGCTGATTTATTATCAATGTTGAAAACAGTTGTGCTGCTTAATATTTTTTTGGAACCTGTGATAGTTTTTCAGGATTCTTTGATGAAAAAAGTTTTTAATAAAAATCTTTTTAAGCAATGTAGACTACCGTTCAAAGGTTGGTGTCAGCCAATTTTTATTCTTTCTTTTTTTTTGAAAGAAATTTATATTTTTATTCCAAAAGGATGAGTTAAAAGTGACAGCAAAGACTTATATTGTTAAAAAAAAAAATTATATTATTAATAATTGCTGTTCTTTTTAACTTTTTTATTCATAAAGAATCCTGAAAAAAGTATCACAGGTTCCAAAAAAATATTTGGCAGCACAACTGTTGCCAACATTGATAATTCTAATAAATCAGCATATCAGAATAATTTCTGAAGGATTTGCATCACAAGAATAAATTATATTAGAAAGTATATTAAAATAGAAACCATTATTTTATATTGTATTAACATTTTGCAATATTACTGTTTTTTGTCTGTATTTTTGATCAAATAAATGCAGCCTTGATGAGCATAAGAGACTTCTTTAAAAACATAAGTTTTACTGATCCTAAACTTTTTATTGGCAGTGTAAACCTAGCATTCATAGAAATTGGCCACCATTTGCCAAAACATAAAAGATTTGTATGAGTATGAGTATTTGTATGAATTCACATGAGAATGTGAAAGTAATTTGTCGGAAATCGTAGCTGTTAAGGAAGCCCATTTCCGCCATTGAAAAAAAAAAGGTTATTGCGACTTATCTCACAATTCTGACTTTTTTTCTCAGAATTGCGTGATACAAACTCGCAATTCTGACTTATTTCTCAGAATTGTGAGATATAAACTCACAGTTGCGAGTTATAAAGTCAGAATTGCTTGATATAAACTGGCAATTCTGAGAAATAAAGTAGTAATTGCGTGATATAAACTAGCAATTCTGAGAAATAAAGTCGCAATTGCGAGTTATAAAGTCGGAATTGTGTCATATAAACTCGCAATTGCAAGTTCTTAATTCAGAATTGTGATATAAACTTGCAATGTGAAGTGTGAAAGTAATTTGTCGGAAATCGTAAATGATAAAGAAATCTGTTTCCGCCACTGAATAAAAAAAAAAAAAAAAAAGGTTATTGCGACTTATCTCACAATTCTGACTTTTTTCTCAGAATTGCGTGATATTAACTCGAAATTGCGAGTTATAAAGTCAGAATTGTGTGATATAAACTCACAATTGCAAGTTCTTAAGTCAGAATTGTGAGATATAAACTCGCAATTCTGTGAACATCTGTCTTTTTTCTCATCAGAACTGGACTTCTAACTCGCAATTCTGACTTTTTTCTCAGAACTGTGAGATATAAACGCACAATTGCGAGAGAAAAAAACAGAATTGTGAGTTTATATCCCGCAATTCTGACTTAATAGCTAGCAATTCTCACTTTATAACTTGCAGCTGTGAGTTTATATCTCACAGTTCTTAGAAAAATTCAGAACTTAGAGTTTATATGACACAATTCTGAGATAAACAGTCGCAATTACCTTTTTTATTTTTTATTCAGTGGCAGAAACAGGCTTTCAAAACATGCTGTATGATGTGGCACAAAAAAGCCAATCAGAACATGCATATGACTCTATGGAGCAGAATTTTAGACCAATGAGATTTTACTGTGAGTGAGGCAGCCAAGTGCAATGCCACAAAAAGTGATAAAACTAACAATAGTGATGCAGTGTGCATGATTCACTGATTCTTTCAGCCTTTATACTGTTGATTTTACACTGCCTGATCTTTCAGAGGACTTCTCACACTGCAGTGATCTTTTCATTTCTAGCTGACTGGTTATACTGATACAATCCATTATCATGAAGTGTTTGCTATTATACTAAACATTGGCCACGGGCCACAGATGGATGAGTTGCATCACAATAGATGCTGAGTCTAAAAACAGTTCTGCTGAGTAATGCAGGTCTGAGTCATGGAAATCTTCTGTCCTATTCCACCAGTTCTATTAAAGCACATTAAATTAAGTCTTTCATAATGCTCAAGTCCTCTGCACTGATGTGCATTTTATGTACAGGAAATTATACGTGTTGTGTATGGGAGGTGATAAGCTTGTGACTGTGTGTTGTGCGATTGGATGATAGATTGTGTGTTATCACAGAAAACACAGATTCATCGTCAACCACGTGGTGTTTATCCACCTACATGACACCTGTCTATCACCTCAAAACACAAAGACAGCAGAGAGCCACAGCAGCCAGAGGTGAGACATTCCCGCTCTGTTTTGAATCAAAATGTAAGATTAGAGATATACTTATTTGGTAAGAGATTTTAGAAGTTAAGGCATCAAAACTCAACAATGAAGATGATAAATGGGATATGTGGCTTAAATATAATACTTAAGCCCCAAAATGATCACAGAATGTTGTTTACTTATTGTTTAGTTGTTTAGTGTATTCAACAGAGTCGATTTTTACTGGACTGGACAAAAAGAATTGATTTTTGACCATTGATGTCCTCTGCTATGAGTGAGATGTAAGTAGCCTCTGAATATATCAATGTATATTTAATTTTTAATATTTAGGAAGATCAGAAAGTTTACAAAACAGTGGTGACACAACACAGTACCAAACCTGTTTGGCATACAAAAGTAAGAAAAATGCCTCTACAGCAAATCTTTGCACTGTGTTTACATTACCATGAATGTACTATAGCCTATAGTTCCGACAATAAGCTAAATTATTGACATGACATACACTGTAAAAAGTTTTCGCCAGTTTTAACTTAAAAACTTAAGTTTAGCAGCTGCCTTAAAATTTTAAGTTAAATCAACTTAAGTCATTTCAACTCATTTTATTGTAATGAGTTAAAATGACTTGTAGTTTTAAGTTGATTTAACGTAAAATTTTAAGGCAGCTGCTGAACTTAAGTTTTTAAGTTGAATCTGGTGAAAATTTTTACAGTGTAGGTTGAATAGGATGACTGTATATACTGTATAAAGTAAATGCATAAACAAAAGCAACAGTGTGGTGAACAATTCTTTTTTTCCTCAGAATTGTATGATTTAAACTCAAAATTCAGATTTTTTTTCTCAAAATTGCATTATAATCTCACAATTGCACAAAATAATGTCAAATAAAATTATAAAATTGCAATTGTGTGAAATAAAGTTATTATTTCTCGCTAATGCTAAATTATATCTCGCAATTCTGACTTTTTTTCTCAGAACTGTAAGATATAAACTCACAATTTTTTGACTTTTTTTTCTTAGAACGGCATAATAAGAATTCACAATTCACCGTTGTGGGAAATATATTCAGAATTGTGAGTTAAATCAAGCAAATTCTGACTTTTTTCTCAAAAAATGCGATTTTATATCTGCAATTCTAAGATATTAACTCGCAATTGCGAGTTATAAAATTAGAATTGCAAGATATAAACTCACAATTTTTTCTCAAAACTGTATAATATAAATTCACAATTGCAGGAAACATAGTCAGAATTGCGAGATAAAAACAAGCAATTCTTTTTTTCTGACATTTTTCTCAGAATTGTGAGATATAAACTCGCAGTTGCAAGTTATGAAGTCTAATTTTGAGGGGAAAAAGAATATTTCTTAGAATTGTGACTATTTCTCAGAATTGCGAGTTTATATCACAGTTCTGACTTTATTACTTCCACTTGCAAGAAAAAAGTCAGAATTATGATATACGAAAAGGCAATTTTTTTAAATTCTATTCAGTGTTAAATGCAGCAGAATCAGCGCAACAACAGATGAAAAAGTTGATAACTAAGTTGATATTAGCCTATTTACTCTGTTATGCATTATATTGTTCGCATTACCATAATGCATTACATTTAATTAGTTTATTATATAATTCAGTTTGCTGCAAAGAGTCAACATCTCATGGGATCCAGTAGAGTTTCTGTTGATGTTTTGCATTTTGACCCACATCACCTGTATTTATGGCTGCTAACTGGGCCAAAATGTTTTGGGTTTGCTATGCAGGCTCTTTGTGACATAACTCCTGTAACTTATGTGCTGTTGTGATGTACTGTTAAAAAAAATGAGAAATAATTTGATTAAAGGGATTGCTAAATTCTTCTAAAATCCACTCTTTAAGGAAGATGCATTAGTATTGTTTTGACCAACACTTTGAGACAGTGAATACAAGACATATATGAGTTGTTTATGTATGATATGTAGGGATAATGTACAGTCATTCAGTCAGACAAAAACTTATTTATTCTTTCTAATGTTACCACATTTTTTTTCACTACAGTCAATGCCCAATTGTTTATTTCTTCCCAAAAGGAGATATTTCACTGTACCCTCTCTTGATCTGGACTCTCTCCTGTCGGTGAAAGGGAAAATCCGTCAGGAAGGATTGCTGGATTCACACCTGAAAAACAGCCTTGACTTCTGTATCCAAGCCCTGGAGGACTTTCCTGCATCCAAGCGGCGTGACGTCTCTCTAACACTTGAAGGAGAGCGCCACCTGGTGCGTATCACCGCCGGGACACCAGTCCTGTCCTACATGGCACATCTGGGCTCAAACGGTCCACAGCTCCTCCAAAGAACCCATCCAGAATCTCGACTCACTACCTCTAGCCTATCAGAGAGCCACTTTGCTGGACATCGCTGCCGTGATGAGTTAGAAAGCTGCTTTGAGCAGGCTAAAAAAGCCCTAGCTGACAAAAACCCATCAGTTCTGGATCACATGGAGCTCAAGATCACCTGTGGAGAGCTGCATCTCACGTACAGTACCCATCAGCCCCTGCACACCCTCCACATCCAGCCACGGCGAAGAGTTTTCTTGGGCAAAACGCTGTCCCTAGAGAAGATTCTAGAGACAAAGACACTCCTGGAGAAGTGTGGAGAAATGAGGAAAGACTTGCTCATGTGTTTTCAGCACTTGCTGCAGCACTCTGATCAGTATCGGGAGGAGAATGCACGAATCATTCTTCAGGGTGATGGGGAGATGCTGGAGTTTGTCACTGGCAGAGCAGACAACCATACGGCTCAGTACTTTATCTTCACTGATGCCCAGAACAAAGCTCAGAGTCAGCGGGTGCAAGACATGGAGTTGTGGGAGTATGATTAGGAATTATGAAGCAGCTGCCTACATCTTTGTTGTAAAGGAAAACACCAAGCATATTAGGTTATTAAAGGGATAGATAAAAAATTAGCCCATTTACTCACCCTCAAGCCATCCTAGGTGTATATGACTTCCTTCTTTCAGATGAATCCAATTGGAATTATATTAAAATTGTTTTGCCAGTTCGAAGCTTTATAATAGTAATGGGCAGGTGTTTTTATTTTAACTGTCCAAAACAAGTCCAATAAATTGCATCCATCCATAATAAAAAGTGCCTCACACAGCTCGAAGGGGCTGAATAAAGGCCTCCTGTAGCAAATCGATGCGTTTTTGTTCTTAAGTCAGAATTGTGAGATATAAACTCGCAATTCTGTGAACATCTGTCTTTTTTCTCATCAGAACTGGACTTCTAACTCGCAATTCTGACTTTTTTCTCAGAACTGTGAGATATAAACGCACAATTGCGAGAGAAAAAAACAGAATTGTGAGTTTATATCCCGCAATTCTGACTTAATAGCTAGCAATTCTCACTTTATAACTTGCAGCTGTGAGTTTATATCTCACAGTTCTTAGAAAAATTCAGAACTTAGAGTTTATATGACACAATTCTGAGATAAACAGTCGCAATTACCTTTTTTATTTTTTATTCAGTGGCAGAAACAGGCTTTCAAAACATGCTGTATGATGTGGCACAAAAAAGCCAATCAGAACATGCATATGACTCTATGGAGCAGAATTTTAGACCAATGAGATTTTACTGTGAGTGAGGCAGCCAAGTGCAATGCCACAAAAAGTGATAAAACTAACAATAGTGATGCAGTGTGCATGATTCACTGATTCTTTCAGCCTTTATACTGTTGATTTTACACTGCCTGATCTTTCAGAGGACTTCTCACACTGCAGTGATCTTTTCATTTCTAGCTGACTGGTTATACTGATACAATCCATTATCATGAAGTGTTTGCTATTATACTAAACATTGGCCACGGGCCACAGATGGATGAGTTGCATCACAATAGATGCTGAGTCTAAAAACAGTTCTGCTGAGTAATGCAGGTCTGAGTCATGGAAATCTTCTGTCCTATTCCACCAGTTCTATTAAAGCACATTAAATTAAGTCTTTCATAATGCTCAAGTCCTCTGCACTGATGTGCATTTTATGTACAGGAAATTATACGTGTTGTGTATGGGAGGTGATAAGCTTGTGACTGTGTGTTGTGCGATTGGATGATAGATTGTGTGTTATCACAGAAAACACAGATTCATCGTCAACCACGTGGTGTTTATCCACCTACATGACACCTGTCTATCACCTCAAAACACAAAGACAGCAGAGAGCCACAGCAGCCAGAGGTGAGACATTCCCGCTCTGTTTTGAATCAAAATGTAAGATTAGAGATATACTTATTTGGTAAGAGATTTTAGAAGTTAAGGCATCAAAACTCAACAATGAAGATGATAAATGGGATATGTGGCTTAAATATAATACTTAAGCCCCAAAATGATCACAGAATGTTGTTTACTTATTGTTTAGTTGTTTAGTGTATTCAACAGAGTCGATTTTTACTGGACTGGACAAAAAGAATTGATTTTTGACCATTGATGTCCTCTGCTATGAGTGAGATGTAAGTAGCCTCTGAATATATCAATGTATATTTAATTTTTAATATTTAGGAAGATCAGAAAGTTTACAAAACAGTGGTGACACAACACAGTACCAAACCTGTTTGGCATACAAAAGTAAGAAAAATGCCTCTACAGCAAATCTTTGCACTGTGTTTACATTACCATGAATGTACTATAGCCTATAGTTCCGACAATAAGCTAAATTATTGACATGACATACACTGTAAAAAGTTTTCGCCAGTTTTAACTTAAAAACGTCTAGGTTACGAAGGTAACCCACGTTCCCTGAAGGAGGGAACGGAGACGTTACATGGGATCTCGCCTGAGAGACCGATCATCTCTGAGCCTTATATAAAAAGGCCAATTGCAAATTGGCGAGTGGACGTGCGCGTCGGCCACTCCCCCGTACATACGGGTATATAAGATGGCGGCGCGCATCACTCAAACAGGTTTTCGCTGAAGAGCCGTCAAGCCGGCGTCAGCGCGACGCCAGGGGCGTGGCAGGGGAATGTAACGTCTCCGTTCCCTCCTTCAGGGAACGTGGGTTACCTTCGTAACCTAGACGTTCCCCTTCAGTCGAATCACTTCGACGTTACATGGGAACTAGCCCTATGGAAAAGGCCACGACCCTGACGCCGCGTTACGCAACAACTTCACGTGCTGACAAGTATACGTGCCGGCAGGCGAAGTGTAACGTAACCTTCCCAACGCCCCGAGGCCCAATAAGGGGGCCCTTCCAGGGATGCCAGTTGTACTGAAGCATGGGTTGGGGGGGCGGAGCACATGAAATCTTTACATGTGGAAATGAGAATAATTCAATATATCCATAAAGGTTTTTAGGGATACACGAGGGAAACAGCGGTCTCCTCCGCTGGAATAATAAAAACTAAGCCACAACCTGCGGGGCGAAGGAGACCCAGGCAGGATCACAGTGCAGGACTACTCCGCGTCTAGCCTTGACTGCGGGGCAGGAGGACCCAGGGTTCGCCGGAGGGAACATTCTGGGAAATAGCGCACGGATCCACGTGGGAATGGCGCCGCAAACCGACACCAGCCGGTCTTCCCGCTCACCTGTGAGTCCTCATGTTAGGACACGGGAGAACGGCCTCTGCGCAAGGTTGTAGAACCAAGCGAAGGTAGGGTGTCGCCCAGCCCGCAGCTTCTGGTTTTTACATCTGCTGGTGAGGTGCCGTGACCCAAGGATCATAGCTGTCCCTGAGTATAACAGGGAGAAGGCATCTACCACCCATTTAGCCAACCTCAGTTCGGGGAGCATTCCCTTTCTGCTGAATCCCGAGGCAGATGAAGCTGCTTGGTGCGGCTGAAGTGCCGAGTGATTCAAGTTTCACATATTTAATGACACAACATCGCAAGGCTGGGTCTGCCTCCTCCAGGGCAGAGCTTGCAGGTTCACCACCTGATCGCGGAAAGGCGTGGTGGGAACCTGGGGCACTGGGCCGGGGTCTCGACGGTAACGTGGAAGACGCCGGGCCGAATTTCTCGACACACTTTGCTGGCAGAGAAGCTTGTAGGCCCTCTTGATGGGAGCCAGGGCAGTCAGGAGCGCTGTCTTAATGACAGGAATTTTAGCTCGACTGAGGCCAGTGGCTCCAATGGAGCGACCGCGGCCCTGAAAGGCGACGGGGAGGTCCAAGAGGTATGAGGTGCGTTCTAAGCACCTCTGAGGAACCTCAGCTTTAAGCACCTCTAAGGAACCTCAGCTTGTCGATATCCTACCCTCTTAATGGAAGCCAGGGCAGTCAGGAGCGCTGTCTAATGACAGGAATTCTAGCTCGACTGAGGCCCGTGGCTCCAAGGAGCGACCCGTGGCCCTGAAAGGCGGCGGGGAGATCCAAGAGGTATGAGGTGCGACGGGGGGGTCCCAGAGGGTAAGAGGTGCTACTTGACAGAGAAAACTTGTAGGTCTCCTGCCCTCTTGACGGGAGCCAGGGCGGTCAGGAGCGCTGTCTTAATGACAGGAATACTAGCTCGACTGAGGCCAATGGCTCAATTGGAGCGTCCCGCAGCTCTGAAGGCGACGGGAAGGCCCCAAGAGGGTGAGGGGTGCGTTCTGGGCACCTCTGTGAAACCTCACGGTCAGTGAATGCTTGCCTACTTAGCTCCATCTACTGCATGTGATACGCGGCGAAGCAGCGGCATATACTTGGAGAGTCGAGGGGACAGCCTGCGCTCAACTCTCCTGCAGGAAGGGAAGCATTACTGCAGTCGTGTATCTCTGTGGAAAGCCAGCAAAATAGACCTCATCTCAGTGCGCAAGCCTGCCTAGTAAGGGAGCTCGGTACTGAGTGATAGTTGTATCACGGTCTGTGAAGGCCGGAGAGGTCTGGGGTGTCATACCGTGCCCTACAGGGAGGGACTGCCGCGAGGGAACGGTTACTAAGACCTGAGTCCGGGTGGGCCATTGTTGTAGCGCAACCAACAGACTTACTCCTCGTCCTCCCTGGACTTGCACATTGTCTGTGCAAGGAGGCTCGCTGGGGAAGGGCGTACTTGGGCCCCGGAAGTCAGCTGTGAGCCAGCGTTACTCAGAAAGAGGCAGCTGGCAAAGGGAGGAATCGGAAGACGAGCGAATGTGGCTGGCCTACCGATATACTCCAAACTAGCTGCATCACGGGGTGGAGTCGCCATCCTGCAGGTGGGTGGACTGCCGTGAGAGCCGAGAGGCTGCACGGTTGAGTTTCCCTGCTTCAAGTGAATGGCAAGTAGCAAATCTGCCACGTTGGACTCCATGGGAGCAGATGGGGAGGTTGTAAACCTCTGTCGTACATGGCAACCCAACCCGTGGTAGCCACGGGCTGGCTTGACGGCCAAACTGCGGGAAAACGCCAGTCCGGAGTGGGCCGAGGTGCCATGCCCATCATGGGACTCGATCGTGCTGAAGCGGTCTCACATGAACAAGCTTAGCGGCTCTAAGCGGCTTAGAGCTGTCATGTGCCCCAGGAGCCTCAAATTTGAGAGGACCGCTAAGTTGTGCCTGATTGACTCAGGAACTACAGCACTGACTGCGCGCTCCTAGTAGTAAGGCGGGCTGTCTTGTGGACCGAGTCGGGCTCCCGACCGAGGGAACGGATTCCTTCGGTTGGCCTGAAGGACCAGATGGCGGGGGTGCCGAAGCACCAGGTCCCCAAGTTCGCACAACGGAACTCACGAGTGGGCTGGCAAAGCACCAGTCGAAGAGACGGTTGATGATGCGAAGTCCTGTCTGCCGAAGAGGAGACAGGGGAGCTCCCATGGCCTAAAAAAGGCAGGAAGGAGGGGGACTGGCCAAATGGAAGCACCCCACGCTGAAGAGCTCGACCCCCGGAGCAGACCGCCGAGGGGGTGTGTGTCGGGGGGAAATCGAGACGCGACAGCGGGTGCCCTTCAGGCAGATGGCTGCAACCCAGCCCTGGAGACGGAAACATACCTGTATGTGCTTCGTCGTGAGCGAGTGTGCCGACAGCCTGAGAAGGGATCGGGACAGAGCTCCATCCAGGGCGGATATTAACCCACCACACTTAACTGGACACGTGAAGTCGGGACTGAGAGATCCCGACCTCGTCCCGGGGGAGGGACAGGCTGGATCGCGTCCTTCGCCAGTAGGAACGCGACCTCCGCAGGCAGAACAGAGGCACGCCTGCCCGAATAAGAATGTAAGGGGTACCTCTGAGTCTGGGCGGACGCCTGGGGCCGGGCCGTACCGTCCGTATCAACCAGCGTAGTGGTATCAAGGGAACGTTGACCGACGTGACCGTGGTGGGGCAGCCTAAGGGGAGACAGGGAAGGGGACAGAACCCAGAAGGATGAGCGTCCTGGGGAAGTGTCTAAGTGCACTAAGCAGTGCTTACCTTCTTCCCTGGATCCCGCGCTGGCGAAGACCAGCCGCGAGTCTGGTTCCGAGGAGTGTAAGTGCTGCTCAGGAAGGAAACTCGAGGCCGAAGCCAGAGGTGAGAAATTTGCTCTTTTTGAGAAAATGTGGGTACCGTCGACCGTTGGCCGACGGCAGCATTGAAGCACACAGTGGCTCCCGGCCCTCCACCGGGAGCGGGGAGCGTAGATGTTAGCATCCCCTAAGGAGCAGTCTCAATCACCTCTGGAGGCCCGCGTCAGGGACGTTTCGCAGTTTTCTTGCGAGTGTCTCGGGCCGGTCCCTGTGCCGCGGGCGGCGCCACTCTCCTGCGGCTGGCTCTGCGCTTGCGGGCCCTTCTCGCCGACCTGGCGTCGTGGGCCTCCGCAGGGGGGCGAGCCGTAGATGTTGCGGCCGCAGGGGGGCGCCCTCGGCGACGTGCAGGCGGAGGCGGTGCCTCCGGCGGCGGGATGGAAGCATCGCGGCGGGGCAGGATGTGAAGCGCCTCCGTCTGTCTCTGGGCTGCCGAGAACTGTTGGGCGAAGTCCTCGACAGAGTCGCCGAATAGGCCCCTCTGGGAGATGGGAGCGTCGAGAAAGCGTGCTTTGTCGGCATCTGCCATCTGGGCCAGAGAGAGCCATAGGTGTCGCTCCTGGACCACAGCCGTGGACATCACCTGACCAAGGGCCCGCGCCGCGACCTTCGTCGCACGAAGGGCGAAGTCGGTGGCAGCGCGGAGTTCCTGCATCGTACCTTGGTCAGGACCACCCTCGTGCAGCTGTTTCAACCCCTTGGCCTGGTAGACCTGCAGGGTCGCCATCGCATGCAGGGCCGAGGCGGCCTGGCCCGCAGCGTGAAAAACGCGGCCCGCAAGGGCGGACGAGCGCTCACACGCCTTGGACGGGAGACGCGGCCGGCCCCGCCAGGTGGCAGCGCCACGGGGGCAGAGTTGCACCGCCATAGCGCGCTCGACCTGGGGAACCGACGCATACCCCCTGGCCGCCCCGCCATCAAGGGTGGCGAGGGGAGAGGAGCTGGGCAGCGGGCGAGATGAAAAGGGCGCCCGCCAGGTCTTAACCAGCTCCTCGTGCACCTCCGGGAAGAATGGCACCGGGGGAGGGCGAGGCGATGCCGCCGGAGCCGTCCCCAGGAACCAGTCGCCCAGCCGAGAAGGATCGGCCGAGGCCGATGGAGTAACCTCCAGGCCGATCCCCCTGGCGGCTCGGAGGAGCATAGCCGAGAGCTCGGAGTCTGCCTCCGACGGGGCAGCAACCGCGGAGGGGCGCCGCGCCGCCGGAAGAGCGTCCTCACCCCCTGACTCTCCCTCTGACGCAGCGTCAGACATCTCTTCCTCCTGAGGAGCGCCAAAGGAGACGCCCAGCCCGGCTGGCGGGGAGGCGTACTGCTTTGGCATCTCGACGGGGGTATGCTGGCGGGCGGAAGACCGCAGGGCTTTTGGAGCCGGCGGAACGTTCGGCACCGTGACTCGAAATTCCCCCTCGTGCCTCGCCACAGCGGCGGAAAAATTCCGCAGGCCGTGGGGCGCGAAGGGGGGCCTGCCCGCGAGCGAGCGGCGAGTCCTCAGCATTCCCATGGTCATGCTTTCGCAATGAATGCATGAACCATCCGTGAAAGCTGCCTCAGCATGTTCGATGCCCAGACATGTGAAGCAGCTTTCATGTCCGTCCAGTGAGGTGAGGAAACTGCCACACCCAGAAGCGCACGGCCGGAAAGCCATTCTGAAAAGAACGTCTTTACACAGCCGTGAGAAATTGCTCTTTTAGTCCCGGTCTGCCCAGGGAGGAAACCGCGGCACCACTGTGCACTCAATGGGGCTTGCTCGCTGGAACGCAGGAGGCTTTTATGGCCGTGAAAACGGCCGCCCGCGGGACCCCGCTGGCGGCGCCGAGAAATTCACTCTTTCAGCTTTTGTTGCTCTTTTTCGATCGGCGCACACCAGCAGAGAAGTGCAGCAGGAACGTGAAGTTCTTCTTCTTCTTTTCTAGGAGAAGCAAAAGGCTTGAGCATGAAGGCTCTGAAAGCGAAAGTCTGTTTGAGTGATGCGCGCCGCCATCTTATATACCCGTATGTACGGGGGAGTGGCCGACGCGCACGTCCACTCGCCAATTTGCAATTGGCCTTTTTATATAAGGCTCAGAGATGATCGGTCTCTCAGGCGAGATCCCATGTAACGTCGAAGTGATTC
>NC_133362.1:21207737-21312946 GCF_049309525.1 Garra rufa
CGCTGCTGTCAGTTCGCACGTTCCGATCAGCTGTTGATAGCGCGACTCGCTGACAACATGTCTGACTACGAAACTTCTGATGATGAAACCAATTTTAGCACAATGTCAGACGGAACAGACGATATATATATTTTTATATTAGACCTCGTTTCACGTGATTTCCACAGGAGTCTAAACATCAGATTGTTTACTGTACAGTTTAGACATGGGATCTCCAGTCCTCGTGAGCTACTGTCTTGCTGGTTTTAGTTTTTCTTTGATGCAACACACCTGACTCAAATCAACGGGTAATTAGCAGGCTTGTACAGAATGTCTCATTTGAGAAAGGTGTCCTGTCATAGGAAAACATCGAGCTGCAGGAATGTAGCTCACGATGACCGGAGTTGGAGATACCTGGTTTAGACCTGCCTGTATGTGACTTCAAGCACACTTATAAACACGATGATACCGACACACGTTCCGCATAGTTACAGACAATAACAAATATAGCAAAGCATCATATTTTGTTGTGTTATATAGATTCAATTAAATTCATTAGTTATGACATTTGCCGATTTTCTCACCACATAGACAGTCGATTATTGTCGATGCTATCACTGCCCAGGTTAGAATATTCTCAGTGTAACGTTAGCCTAAAAACCGACGTTAGCTTCAAAATAAACCTGTCGTATGCGACATAAAGTTAGTAAATAGAGCTTACCCGTGGTACTGGTACAGCAGAACTCTTTAAAATCCGTTTTTTGATTTTTCCTCCTTGGTTGGGGATGTAATCGTCTTCGCTGAATTGAGCGCACACACGAAAATCCTTGATACTGGATATTTTAGCTCCCGCAGAGTAGCCGATGGCAACCAGCCAAAGCTGTCTCATAACTATATCAGAAACAGGAAAACGATGGAATCTAAACGGCGATCCCTGCACATTCTTGTGGTCACAACCTGGGAATTTACAAGTTGGCACCATTGTTAATTTTCTACTTTTTACGTCGTTGTCATTCGAGTGTGTAATGGAACAGCTGATTGGAACGTGCGAACTGACAGCAGCGCGGATTGATGGAAACGGAAAGAAAATAGTGCCGATTAAAACTGAGGTATGATTTTTGTCAGGAGTGTTTTTTGTGATGTAAATTAATCAAGCTTTGAAACGCATATATTTTTTTCACGTAAAAACGCACAGTTTTGAGGCCCCGGAAACTAACCGTGACTACTTTCTTGAAAAACTTCCAGCGGCCAGAACTCTGACCAGGGAGGTGAACGCAGTGTGGGTCAGTGTGTATACACTATAGTGCTGATAAGGATTGAATACAACTTCATGTCTTAAATGCTCGAACTATCCCTTTAATCCCTGTTTCAGAAAAAAAACAATCGATCTACAGGTGTGAAAGCACCCTTAGATTCATCCCTGCTGAGGAGCCATGCCGCTGCACAACCCAGGTACAGATGATAATTCCACAAATAACTGCAATTGCAGATTATAAACAGAGATGGCGGCAAAGAGGCAAAACTTTCGGACTTCAGCTTTAAAGTCTTAAAGAAGGCTTTATGCTTATTTCCGAATACTTAAGTAAAACTGATTTAAAGATATATTTTCTTTGCACACCCCTCACTAAACTTCCTTAGATAAAACATTCTGTTCTATGTAATATATTACTGTATCTATTACATTCAGTTGGGATACTTGATTCTTACTGGTTATTTTGAACAATTCAGGGTGATAAAAGAACCCTACACTTCTGATCATCGTATTTATTTTGAGATAATGGCTATTTTTCATAAATGACTTCTGTATGTCTTGGCAGTGTGGATTATTCCAGTGACATTTTGACCAGCCAGAGAAATCTCTCCTCCCTCTCAATGGAAACCTCATTGTAAGTAGGCCTATATTGATAATGATCTGTAGAAAGAAAGATAAACTTTCAATGAATGTAAATGTGTATATATATTTTTTTCCAAGCTGTTACCCCAGTTTTAAACCTAACATGGAAAACATACTGTCTGTGAAGCAAGAGCTGAAAGAAAAGAACATTACGGACAACACCCTTTTTTCCAACTTGGACTTTGCTGAGAGATTCTTTAGAGACCATCCTCTAAAACAGTCCTCAAAATTGGTAGTTAAAGGAGATTACTCTTGTGTACAAATTGGTAGTTATGTTAATTGTGTTTTTACTATAACATCAGAAAACAACCAAACCTACATCAATGTCTCTATTCATGATGGAAATAGGGAAAGGATCTCAATATTTTACAAGACAGCTGATTACTTTTACAACCACTCCTGCCAGGACGAGATTAAATCCTGTTTTGCACAGGCTCACGAAGCTGTTAATAAAGAGAGTCTGACAAGACTAAACATCATATGCAACAGGTTCTCAGTCACATACACCACACCATATACATGTATGGGTCAATGCGCAACTGTAGAAACTAAATGCCAGCTAAAGCTAGAGAACATAACTGCTGAAGGTTTACTGAACAAAAAAGTTTGGTTGCAGAAAGAGAAGCCTGCATGTCATGGTTTGATAGCATGTCTCGACCATCTCATTATGCAATACCTTATCACACCTGATGCTCCAAAGAGCAAGAGTAGATTTATCATACATGCAGACAAAGAAGTAATGATAATCACTACAGGTGGACAAGATGAAAGAGAGTATTTTTTGCTACACGATGGTAAAGGGTTCTCAATGTATCCTCCAAAATGGTAAAAGAAGATATGACAGCACTCTGGAATGCTTAAACATATTCTGTTTAAATATTCTCACATGCATGGGATCTATGCGATGCACTGTGACTTCAGTCTGTGTGTTACAGTATTGGACAGAGGGTACTTTCATCAGTTTATAGTACTGAAAACACAAAATGAAAAAAGTAGTGTAATTCAAACAATCAAGCAAGCAAATAGATTTACATTTGTATGATACCTTACCCGTGTGCACAGGCAAAATATTATGCAGTAATAATCATAATAATGTACAATATGTAAATAAACAGCTTGACCCTTTGTTATCTGTAGTTCTTTATTCTGCATGTGCTTTGCCTTTCCTGTAAGAACGAGCGCGGCCATTTGTCATTTTTATGGGTCTGGCTTCCGGTCTTATCTATGTCAGGCTACACTGTAAAAAGTTTTCACCAGATTCAACTTAAAAACCTAAGTTCAGCAGCTGCCTTAAGTTTTTAAGTTAAATCAGCTTAAAACTAGAAGTCATTTGAACTTTTTACAATAAAAATGAGTTGATTTAACTTTAAATGACTTAAGTTGACTTAACTTACAATTTTAAGACAGCTGCTAGACTTAAGTTTTTAAGTTGAAACTGGTGAAAACTTTTTACAGTGTATATATATAAGTGTGTGTGTGTCTTACCATATTATTTTAATGTATTCTCTTAATTATGAACACAATGGTTTGTAGTGCAAACAGTTTGAACATTCACTGCACGTTGTTATTCTTCCCATTATTTCCCTATAGAAGCTAATGAACCAGAAGTCTCATCCATATAGGCTTACTTCTGCGTTGAAGAAAAAGTTGAATAAATCAATGTACAATAAAAAATAGAAAATACTAATTTCAGGAGCAATATAAAATAAATTACAGTGGATTAAAAAGAAAATAAAAAGGTTCTCATCCAAAGGACCCATCCAGAATCTCGGCTCACATCCAGTCCAGCAGAAAATCACTTTGGTGGACATCGCTGTCATGATGAGTTACAAAGCTACTTCAGGCAGGTTATAAAAGCCCTGAGCATGGAGGCTGACAAAAACCCATCAGTTCTGGATCACATGGAGCTCAAGAATACCTGTGGGGAGCTGCACCTTCCATACAGTAGCCATTATGCACACCCTCCACATCCAGCCACCTCACGAATTTGTAGTCTCTGGACAAGTCATAGATAGTCTGAAAATTTTGTGCAGTCGCTGTTGGCAGATTTCACAGAAAATCACGTGGTAAAGGATAGGCACGTCAAATAATTCAGACGCAGGATATCGAACATGTTTGATATTGTAAGCCGATTTAAGATTGTTTTCATTTGTCCTGCGTCTCTTAGCAAGTAAGAGCGTTCGGAAAGTGAATGTCAAGTAGTGTGTCCCCAGCAAACATTGGTCCAACGGCGACGTCCTGTCCCTGGCCAAAAATAGTCGCTGTAGGACGACAAAATATGCAAAAAAAATGTAACACAAAATATTTCTTAAAAATGCATTCAGATACGTTTGTACATGTCTACAATTATGTGTGGTTGCATGTAAAGTTGTTACTTTGACTTTTAGCTGCGTGTAGTTCAAAATATGCCCGGTTGTGAAAGGACGACCAGCAGGTGACGTCTTTTACACGTGCAGTTACAGTCCATCGTCAACCTCTATAAAATCATTATGAAATATGCAAAAGCCATTGTGCTTACACATTCATATTCGCATACTACAGTAATTAATTTAAGTGCCCCAAGTAGTTTCTTAAGAGGTTGTTAATAGACGTCCACTGACATCCTTTTAAACATTTAGTAAGACAAAACAGCACGGAAATCTTTATTTTAAAAACTTCCATTTGTTTTACATCTTGTTTTATGTCACAAATTCACAAATTGCTTGTAGTTAAGTAACTGTGAAATCACTGCATTTACCCATTATTCCACCAGTTTCCCATACATTACAATATGATTTAATTATTTCGTTTTTAATGATTAAATATATATATATAGGCTATATACATAAGTTATTCATAAAGTCACAATTAAAAAAAAAACTGCTGCCAAGATGTTGTAACAAATCTCGCGATATGATATCTCTATAGCAGATTATCTCGCGATATGACAGTTTGTATACTCAACATTCCAGATCAGTAGGTGGCGGTAATGCATCTTTTTATGCTGGTTTGGCAAAATCGCCAAAAACACCAGAAGAAGAGGAGTGAGCAGTAACGTACACTAGGAGAGTTTTTTGTGTTTACAAATCATTAAAAATTCACTGATGGGTAAGTACATTTTGAGGTATTTTATTAATGTATTTTATTTTTACTTGTTTTATTCGGAGGAACCAAAAGCAAGTATAAGCACACTGTCAAGTTAAATTAAGTTGGACTAAAGTTAGCTAGTACGCTAAAAGGTATTGTTTAATGCTAGGGCCTTTTTTTAACCCTAAAAAGAAACTCGTCTGTGTAAGTTTTCTCAATTTGTTGTTTTATGTGTAAGCGTTATCACAGAATGTTAAAGTGTGTATTTGTTAACGACTGATATGAGATATATTAAAAATTATATGTTCGGTATACATTCACACACACACACACACACACACACACACACACACACACACACATATATATATATCTTTATTATTAGGCAAACTATAAAAGGAAAAAAAACAATAGTTAAATGGATATATGTACTTTGATATCAATGACATGCAGCACATAAGAGCACATCGGTTGATTTAACATGATTAAAGATTAAATTAAAAAGTACTACTCAGATGTAGCATTCTGAAAGTTTATTTCTGAAAATAAATGAAATGAAAGACACTGATATGTTAAAACTGTAGGAGGAGCTCAAGAATAATTAACTGAAATCTGTAAATTAATTTGAGCATGGCTGACTTCAATAAGTGCTTTAAAAGAATTTTGTAATTTCAGATTTGCTAAACATGTCCTCTGACTATCAAAGAAAGTGGAGACGTCGAAGGGCAAGAGTTGATGCCTTAGCGGAAGAGGACAGCAGCTCAGAATCCGAGTGGACAGTGGAGCCTGCCTTGGTGTTTTGCAGTTTCAAATAGGTAGAACCAGACAATTACCCCATGCCATCAGCAAGTAAGGAATGTTATATGGTGTTTGAAACACAGGTAATTTATGGGAAATTCATTAAAGCAAAGTTTCCAAACAGTCAGTTTGTAAATCCTTTATTAGAGGTACAAGTAGTTGTTTATCAATAATCTAATGGCAATATTGATACCATTGGGGTTTTTTTTCGCTGTCAATTCAGTCTTGCTCTTGAGTTTTCAAAACATTATTACATTATTTTGATTGTGGTGTCACTTTTAGGATCAGCAACTGTCAAGAGTTGGCCGAATGTCAGTCAGAGACTGTGTAAACAAAGTCATGAACAGGTATGTATTTACCTAGCATTGTTTGAGTGTTTTGCTGTGTCGTATTTCAGAAAAAATTACAATAGTAACAGTAGCCACAATAATAACCTCAACCTTTGATAATACTATAATTCTGTCACACATTATATCTACTTATATAATTGCCTGTTTTTGTGTTGAAGTTGTAATGTCTGTGCTAAATCAGGCTGTTTGTAGGACTTAAAACAAGATATAAAAACATAATGTTAGTGTAAGAAATGAATGAGTCATTACTTGTCACAAAAACTTTGGATGGGGATAGAGCACTTATTACGATAGACGAGTGGTTGTGAAAGTGTATGTTTTAACACTGCATGCAATTTGCAAGCTGCACAGTACTGCTAATTTGTAATATTGATCTTACAATGCATTTTAATATTATGAAGAAGTAAATCCTGAATTGTTTATTTCTCAGAATCATGTCAAATGCCTTAATGGCAAAATTCAACATGAGGGGTGGTGGCCAGCTGGAAAAGGCGGCATTCAAGGCTACACCTTTATATAATATAATACAAGGTAATTTGTGACACACATTGTATGTTCCTTGTGTCTTATTTATTAAAAAAAAAAAAAAAAAAACTATTTTTATCAGAAATGTCCAAAAGCATAAATAACATGTTTTTAGTAAAGGTATACTCATATGTGGACATGTATGAAATCAACATCCTGCGTCATGAATTAAGTAATTTTGATTTGAAATGCCATAACATTTTTCTGAGATGTTGATTTATGAGACACAGTTTAAAAATTAGACTGATTTAAATAATTACAAATTATCTTATGTCCATAAAGTGTCACTACATTACTTTTAGACTTTTTGAAGACTAAGGAGAGGGAGTGGTCCTGGTGAAACATTCAATCATTTGGTATCTCAGAGAAGCTCTCAATACTGTGACATGTAGAGTGTCAGAGAAATCCACTAAAATATAATGTTCTCATGTTACTCATATCACAGGTTAATGTGTTCATGAAATGGATGGGAAAAGTCTTGTTCAACTGCATTGTAAAATTAGTTTGATAAACAAAAACACTTTCAAAATAAGTGCTTGTTTAACTTTTTGCTTTTTACATTCATATTTTCTTCCCTCAGATGCTGTGAAGAGGGGGAGCCCAAGTGCTACAGACTCGGAAATTGACTTAGCAATGGAGGAACACTTAAAACATGCTCCACAAAGAGCTGGGGGTGGGGGTTATAAAAACTAAATGGTGGTAAATCCAGTGACAAAGTTACTGAATCAGTGTTTAACCTGTTTATTGTTATACTTATATATATATATATATATATATATATATAGGTATAGATATATAGACAGACAAAATATGCAATTCTGCTGTGAAGCACTAAAATAAAAGATTTTTGTTTGGAAAAGAATGTTGTGTTTACACTTATATCCTGTGTTTTTGTTATGTTGTTTGATTAAAAACTTCATCAATTTAAAAATACAGAAAACTACCACAGATTTGGTTAACTAAATTGCACTATTTGTTGTGTCTTGTTTGAATAGATGTTTAATAACTGGAAGGTATTATTCAAAAATGTCATAGTAAAATATCTTGTGGTGAAGTAAAATATTTATTTTTTAAGCTCACAAATAATGTGTTATTGGTTGTAAAGTACAAGTGGGAAAAACGTTTTATAGACGTCCAGGTCGGACTGGACCGATTTTGGTATGTGTTTATTTTATATTTTAATGTACACACGTAAAATATGCAGCAGTAGGCCTACATCTTAATATAAACATCCAGAAGATGACATATTTAGTCGTCCGTGGACGTCCAGAAAAGACGTGCATTTCACGGCCAAAAGACGTCGGTTCAATTTTCATTTCGAAACTAAATGAAACTAAATGAAATGAACTATTTGTAAAATAAATGAACTATTTTTCAATCATAACGGGACGTGACGGAGGGGCGTCTTTTCAACGGTCTTTACACGTCTCAATGTTTGCTGGGATCTTTTCTCAGTTATGTGACAGGTATTTTTAAACACTAAGCACGATATGGCTCTTTGCTTCTTAGTAGTCTGTTTATCGGTTTCTCCTCTCCCAACCTACGGGCTCGTTTGTTTCCTGGAAACCGAAACTTAACGCATACAGCAAGAGCTCTGTGAAACTGAAACTTACATTGAAATTGTCAGTGGTCCTGCAAGAGCCTGAGAAGTAAAACATCAACGAACCGCTGGAACACATCATTTGCTGATATCACTTTAATACAGTTCTAGCTTTCATTTGACCACTGCTCTGAACAGAGATCTAGGTAAGTCAGTTCTGCTGTCTTTTTTTCAGAATGTTTAAAGTATACACAATCTAAAAAAAAGTTCCGTAGGCTATTTTAAAGTAATTTGAGATGTGTGGTAACACTGCTAACACACGACGTAGTTACTTAATGTGTTGGTCATTTTTGGTCATTTCATGACTTACTATTTGGCAACGTAACTGGGTGATTCTTAGACTATGGGCACTTTTATGTATTGGTCATATTTTTTAAAATGCATTCAATTTTGGACAAATTCCTCTTTCTTTGTCAAGCTAACATTAAAACCAATCTAAAAAATTTTACTACCTTTCTATTATGATTTTTTCATACTTTTCAACCGTCAAAATCACTGTTTTCTCCTTGTCGCACACCCAGACTTTTAAACTTCAACAATGAAAATACAGTTTAAAAATATGACTTATCTGGTAACTATTAATGTACTTGAACTAAGCACTAGTAAAATAATTAAAATACATTATAGTATTTAATGTGAGACCTCTATCAATATTACTTTTTATACAAAATATAGCTGTCGCACAGTATTAGTGTCATTTCCACCACAACACTGTAATGTATCTTTAAAAAGTTTGTGTGAAAGATTTTTTAGGTGGTTTCAATGGAAATGTTCAGGGACATCAGAGCACATGTTGGACATGGAGAGAATTTAAATTTTCATCAACAACAAATGAAGAAAAATCAAAGTAAATATTGCTTGATCAGTGAATATATTTATTCTACGTCATTTCCACCACATACTGTACCATCAAGGGTGTTATTAAAAAGCTAAAAATGTTAAGTTAAATAAGAGTATTTTACATACACGAAATGCTAAGTACTAATTCAAAGCCAGTCAGTGAAACTGTCTTCCATTTTTTCACAAAAAACTACAGAAATGTCATTTCCACCACAGTCATTTCCACCACACTGCCCTATGTGGTGGAAATGACATTTATGGTTACAAAGTACAATTTATATGGGTTGTGAGAATAGATTTGCATGACTGCAAATGTTTCAATCCAGAAAGAGTCATGTTCCAGCATTGGGACGAAGCTTCCCTAAATTTACCTTAATTTCTTGTCATTTCCACAATACGCTGTCATTTCCACCACCACCATGTCATTTCCACCACACACACATCTATAAAAAATATTTAAAAGGTTCTCATCACACATAAAAAAAAAATATCCACAATTTATGAACCATGCTCTACCTAATATAAAAACCAAAGTTATTCTATTTTTTAAATAACAGCTGTATATTGAGATGCACATTTGTTTATTGCAGGTCAAAAATAAAAAGAAAATATTAACTATTTCTCTTGTAATATAAGTTTTTCCTCTTACAGACCTTAAAACTAGACAAATTATTTAAACTTATGAGACTGTGTTATGTGACTTTTGAACTTTTTTTTTTCTTCAAATTCTCAAGGCTAAAAGTGCACCTAGTTGAAGAAACGCCCAACTACGACGTCGCCTTTGGCAAGCCGTTTTAGCATTACTCTTTGCCATGCTAGTCATAATTCTGTTTTGACTAGTCATAATTCCAATTCCAGATATCTATTCTGCAATTTTGACTCGTCATAATTGCAATCAAGATATCTACAATGTTATTGTGACTAGTCATAATATGCATTGAAGATATCTACAATGTTAATTTGACTAGTCGTAATATACATGAGAGATATCTATATGCTTTTATGACTAGTCATATTCTTCCATTAACTTCCATTGGAAAATATTTTCAGATATCTACAAATGAGTTTTGACTAGTAGAAATTGTAATTAAAGATATCTATAAATGAATTTTCACTAGGCAGAACTGTAATTAGAGATAACTCCAATTCAATTTTTACTAGTGACAATGAAATTAGAGATATCTCTAATTGACTTGCCACTAGTGCAAATTATAATTCAAGATATCTCTAACTGGGTTTTTACTAGTCATAATCCAAATTTAATTAGTCAAATAGATTTGTAGATATCTGTAAATAATTTACTACTAGTCGAATTACAGTTGTAGATATCTTGAATTGGATTTTTGACTAGGCAAAACTTGATTAGAGATATCTTGAATTGGAATTCTTCCTAGTCAAAACTTATTTAAAGATATCTGCAATTTAATTCTGGATATCTCAATCAGATTTTCGACTAGGAGGATCTTTCTTTGGAGATATCCGCATTCAGCTTTGTAACTAGGAAGAATTTGAATGTAGATATCTAGAATTAACATTCTGACTAGTCAAAATTATTTTATAGATATCTTAATTGTGTACTCAAACCACCCCTTTGCTAAGCCCCGCCTTAATCTTTAAGCAGTGTTGCCAGATCGGGTTGACGATTTCCAGCCCAAAAGCTCACCAAAATAATGTGATAGAATTGTATTGCCATGTCAAGGTTGATAAGGACCATTTTTATCTCTTTAAAAAAAGAATAATGACAAAATAAAATAAAGATAAATCAATTTCACAGGAATATGGATCAAAACAGTCCGAAAATATGCTTACAATGTCCAGAAATCTTTTCAAAGTGGAAATTAACCAATGACTTTAACCCTTGGAAAAACACATGCATCATTTTCAATGTCCACAGTAAAAATATGCTAATTTCTGTGCAAAAAGTGCACCATAAAGTGATGAGAAACAAATGTAATGTAGCTGGCATTTACGTTCATGCACACACCCACGACAGCCAAAAATGCGTTATTCATTGATGTATCCTGTATGATAATCTAACAGCAAAAATAAAATAATAAGAACAATTACCAACAATAATGTGCTAAACCTTGTCTTGTGCGTTATCTTCAGACAGAACACGTATTTCATGAAGTACACATTTCAGAACATAATGCAACATATGCAGAACATAAACTGTTGTTTAGTCCAGCAGCCAATGCCAAGTTTACCAGAGTAGTCTGGACGGTGTAAAAGATGTTCTGACTCATCATTCCCATATTCAGTTTTGTTTTTTATTAACTGTTCATTAAATTGTTTTCTTATTTCAGTTACAATTATATTTATAAGTCTTCTATTCATCTCTCACCATGTATAATCCACGTTGTGAGATTTGAGTCACTTAGACTTTTTATCGTAACTTATATTTAGGCCACTTTGCCATCGCAATTACTTAAAATGAATAAATGATGCTAAATTAATTAACATATTTCCGATTCTGCAAGGTGTATGTATACTTTTGACCTCAACTGTAATACATCTCAGTCAAACTACAACCAACCACACAAAACAACTGATTATTCAAAGCAAAATAGCTATCAAGCCTACCTATTCTGTTCTATTGGCTTTTTTTCTAATTTATTTAATATAAAAAACTTGTTATGCCTACTGTGCTAGCCTGACTGGTTAATATGATCACTTCAGGGTTATAAAAGAGCCCTACACTTCTGATCACTTTGTATATTTTGAGATAATGACTACATTATTTTTCCTAAATGAATACCATATCTGATGACAGCGTGGATCTTTTGGATTTTTGGCCTGCTAGAGAAACCCCTTCTCATTCTCAATGGACTCTTCATTGTAAGTATATTAATAGTGATCTGCAGGAGGAAGTTTTATTAAATGCATAAACTTTCTTTCTTTCTTTCTTTCTTTCTTTCTTTCTTTCTTTCTTTCTTTCTTTCTTTCTAAGCTCTTACCCCAGTTTTCAACCTGACACAGAAAGCATAATGTCTGTGATGCATGAACTGAAGACAAAGAAGATTACAGACAACACCCTTCTCTCCAACTTGGACTTTGCTGAGAGATTCCTTAGAGACCATCCTCTAAAATGCTCCTCAAAATTGTTAGTTAAAGGAAATTATTCTTGTGTACAAATTGGTCAGAATGACAACCAAGTTATCACTGTAACATCAGAAAACAACCAAACCTATGTCAATGTCTTTGCCTGCGGCCGATATGGTGATAAAATCACAAGTTATTTAATTGAGGCCAGCCACTTTTTCAACCACTCTTGCCAGGATGAGATTAAATCATGTTTTACACAGGCTCAAGAAGCTGTTGCTAAAGAGAAATTGACAAGACTAAACATCAAATGCAACAGGTTCTCAGTCACATACGACAACAGATGTATTGACAGATGTGCAACTGTGGAAACTAAATGTCAGTTAAAGCTAGAGAAACTCACTGCTGAAGGTTTACTGAACAAAAAAGTCTGGCTGCAGAAAGAGAAACCTACATGTCCTGGTCTGATAGCATGTCTAGACCATCTCATAAAGCAATACTTGACCACAAGCATGCCCATACAGAACTCTTATAGATTCGTCATAAATGCAGACAAAGAAATAATCATAATCACTTCAGGTAAAGTAAATGAAAGAGAATGTATACTGATACATGATCATGAAGGGGTCTCAATGCTTCCTTCAACATTGCTATAAAATATATGACAGCACTCTAGAACACGGCAACATATTTTATACTTCACATGCATTTTAAAGACTGGAATAAATGAAATCGTTATATCAGCATAATCACACACACACACACACACACACACACACATGTTGGGTTTACATGTTTTATGGGGACATTCCATAGGCGTAATGGTTTTTATACTGTATAAACCGTACTTTCTATGGCCCTACACCTACCCTACACCTAAACCTAGCCCTCACAGGAGATTGTGCACACTTTTACTTCATCAAAAAAACTCATTGTGCATGATTTATAAGCCTGTTTCCTCATGGGGACCTGAGAAATGTCCCCACAAGGTCAAAATCTACTGGTATTCCTATCCTTTTGGGGACATGTGGTCCCCACAACGTGATGAATACCAGGTACACACACACACACACACACACACACACACATAATATATATATATATATATATATATTACTAATTTTAAATTAGTTGAAAATATTTGCTTTTAAAAAAATCATACAATGGCATTACCTTTGGAGTTCAATACAGTAGGCTATATGTAACACACTGTAATGTTTGTAATGTAATTTTGTTTTGTTTTTTTGTGGCAAGCAAATGTTTTTATAGATTTATATTTGCATGATGTCCCACTTCATCTGTGTTCACTGACAAAAATTGTAGTACTTCTGTTATTCTCTACTCAGATTGTTAACATTCTTTCATAAAAATAAACAATTTGTAAATAAACAACTTCATTCTTTGTTAGTTGTAGTACTTTATCCTGCATGTATTTTGCCTTGGATTGTATTAATTAAAGTGATAATCAGTTCATTTGATATTTCACAAAAACTAATCATTTTACAAGTTACAAAAAAATAGGTTACAGTGACTTTAAAGCACAATAATACTGTATAAAACATTTAGTGTGTGTTTGATGACTAACTGTGTGGTTGAATAAATGTTCTCTCTTCTTTACCTGACCTCTGTCAGCTGCTCTTTCCATCTCTAGTTCATCAAATCAAGGCCAGCTGCTGTTAAAACAAAGAGTGAAACATTATATTCAGCTACTAATTAAGTGACAAAAGGCTTTTATGAGTTTAACTCGACTGCATCTGATAAATCACACCACACTGGTCTGAGGAGGAAAAAATGCAACATCTGCTAAAACAAGACTGCCCTTCAGAGCATGTAAACACACAATACCTCTCCTTAACCACACTCCATTAGCAATGACATCATTCTGTTTCGAAGGGTTGTGAATACAATATAATAGGGGTTATGCCCAACAGGCTTCCGTTTTCTGCTAAACAGGTCTCGTTGCTTCCGGTTCACGCGTTTTGCATATCCCTCTTTAAATATGAACATGATTTACTCAAGATTCATTCAAAGTAGACACTAAAAATGATCATAACCAATGTCCATCACATATGTGGATTGATATATAAAAGTTTTAAATTTTTATTCTTTTCACTAACATTTATATATAAATATCGAATGAAACGTCCACAATAAACAGCTGGCTTGTTTAACTGATTACCTTAAAAGTCCGTCGATATCGCCATTATTTATTACGGCTATTAACACGTTCTCCGACAAGCGGAAGCAATGAGACCTGTTTTCCGGGGTTGGTCAGGTGACGTTCGACATATAGCCTATTGTTTCCAGGTTTGTTCTCACACTCATAATTACAGCATTCGATTGTACAGTTACATGAGGCCTTGTGCTGAAGGGTGATCTGCACTTACTTTTAAAATGTCAGTTTAGTCCAGTTATTTCTTTTAAAATGTGTTTTTTTTTTTTACTTTGGTCTTTCAAGACTATAATTTGTGTAGATGTGATAGTAACATGATGCCCTCTGGTGTCCTGGAGGGATATTGCAATTAAACATTTTAGGTGCGTTTGACTTCATGCGGCCCTGCGCAGACAGATCAGCGGCTGACTTGAAGTAGTGCATGCCGGTTAGAAATTTTGTCCGACTTGAACCGACGCCACGTGACGTTCATGTGTGGCCACAAAGTAACGCGAGAGCATTTCGAGAACAGCCGGCTTGCTCAGACAGCGCAGCATTTCAGGAGCGACTGCACCAGGCTGTGATGACGTCACAGCTTCTCATGATTGGCCACATTCACCACATGACGATGATCAAGCGTGTTTCGTGCTTCAATCCATGTAATTGCACAACAAATCAATTTGCATGCCATTTCATAAATAGTTTACACCTTTTGACTGCAGTACATTTTTTTCCCTTAAATTCTTTATATTGGATTTGTGCATAAGTTTATTATTGTACTTTTTTAATACAGACCACTTATAGTAGGGCAGGCTATTCAGCTGCATATTTAAGTAATATTTTTTATGGAATAACTAAAATGTCACAGACATTTAATGTAATGTGGTCAACATTGATTTAAGAAAACTTGATCCACTGAGACTTTGTATCCATATGCAGTCTGCATTGTTTGTCATGCTTTGTAAATTAAACTTGGCATAGACTTAAACTTGCTACAGGTTTGCATAGAACTCAACAAAGATAAGTTAAATATACCGTACTATCTCATTTAATTTATCTGACTTTCCAATCCAGATATCAGGTTCAAGTCAATCACACATCAGCCTTTATTTCATTTTTATAGGACAATGTAAAAATGTGCACCCTAGTGTATACACCGAATAAGAATAGCGTTCCTTGAATCCACAAAAAACATGCAAGGATGCTTGCTTCAGTGTTGCCACCCCTCATAATTTTAATGCCACCCCCTTGGCACCCCATGAATAATTTTCTAGATCCACCCCTGGCTCGAACACACCTATTCTCTCATCTAAAAGACCCGATAATCTCACCAGAGGTCCGAGATTTCAATATATTGCATAAAGCATAATTTTGAATGTCAGCAGTTGTCTCATTTTAGACGATTTTATTTCTCCTAAGGTATTAAGAGAACAACTATACTGACAAAAAAGTTTTGAGAGAATTCAATTATTCCCGAGCAACCTCTAAGCAATAAACTTTTCCTCCGAGGAGGAATATTTTAGATACAAAGGGATGAATGATGTAGTTATGGAGGAAGAAATAGATCTGATTTATTACAAATCTTTGCTGTGTTTGTGTGTGGCCGGGCGGGTATTTGAGGTTTTTCTGTTGGTCTGTGTCCATAGAAAACAGTAAAGCTTTCACATGTAATAGGGTTTTATAACAGGTCCTCTGAGGACAAATAGTTGTGTGTACATATGTGAGTGTGAATGATTGTGCGTGTATGCGCCCGTGGAAGAAGAGTAATGTGTGGGTAAGTGTGTTTTAAGAGACGTAAGTGAAAACAGGCCTCCTGGCTGTCCGCTGGAGCTCAGTTAAAGCTGAGGAAGAGATAGACATCTTTTAGGGTTGCCACTCGTCCCTTAAAATACGGAATCGTCCCATATTTGAGAATGAAATTGCGCGTCCCGTTTTGAATCAATACGGGACGGGTTTTGTCCCGTATTTTTTTAGTTTTTTTTTTTTAAAGCAGCGCCTCATGTAAATCATCCCACACACATTTTATGAAGATGCCTCCTTTCCTACTTTTGATTGGGTAATACTTGACGTCTTCGTTAGTTTGATTGGTCTTTTTAACTGTCCAGTGAGGAGGGCGGGTCTTTTAAGAAGAGTCTGCCAAGTCTAAAAAGATGCAGATATCGTTCTCCAGGTAACCAGGGATTAAATTGGGCCGGGGCCTTCCAGCTATAGAGAAGAACCAGAAACTGACACCTGCAAGCCACATTTGAATTTACTCTCACTAATTAAATAAAGCTGCTCTGATAGAGGGGTAGGGCAGACTAGTTTTTCACAAAGGTAGCGCATCCTGCCAGGCTCAATAAGGCCGGCAGGATGTGCTACCACCTCCAAAAATGAGGTCAAATTCATAAGTAAGGAGGGGAATTCATGACCACTAAAGGTGAGGAGGCCAGTTAATTGCCTCATCTGAAGGATGCTTCTTTTTACAGGGGACGGTTTAAGGCTTCATGAAAAAGTCACTATTTTTCAAAGTCAGAAGTAATTTTTGTTATAATTGGACTTTTGGACCCACAAAGCACATGTCAAGAAATGAGCAACCCCTGCTGGCTGGACTAAAACTATCTCCAACAGGTAACTATTTTTACACAAAGGGTCTCCCAACCAGGTACAGAGCAGGCTTGGGCCTGCTTAGCTATAGAGAAGAACCAGAAACTGACACCTGCAAGACACATTTGAACTTGCTCTTGCTGATTTAATAAAGCTGCTCTGATAGAGGGGTAGGGCAGACTAGTTTTTCACAAAGGTAGCGCATCCTGCCAGGCTCAATAAGGCCGGCAGGATGTGCTACCACCTCCAAAAATGATGTCGAATTCATAATTAAGGAGGGGAATTCATGACCACTAATTCATGACCACTAAAGGTCAGGAGGCCAGTTTATTACTTCTTTTTACAGGAGCTATACTAACGTATCATAAAAAACATTTACTACTTTTCACGGCCCAGAATCTGCCTTGTTGTATTAGGATTTTTGAAACTATAGGTACATGTCAGGGAAAGAGCACCCCTGCTGGCCAGACTAGCTTTTCACAAAGGTTTTTGAACCTATAGGTACATGTCAGGGAAAGAGCTCCCCATGCTGGCCAGACTAGCTTTTCACAAAGGTAGCGCATCCTGCCTGGCTCAATAAGGCCGGCAGGATGCGCTACCACCTGCATGAATGAGGTCAAATTCATCATTAAGGTAGGGAATTCATGGCCAAAGAAAGTCAGGAGACCAGTTTAATGCCTAATCCAAATGACACTCCTTTTTACAGGGGACGGTTTAAGGCTTCATCAAAAAGTCGTTATTTTTCAAAGTCAGAAGCCATTTTTGTTATATTTGGACTTTTGGACCCACAAAGCACATGTCAAGAAATGAGCAACCCCTGCTGGCTGGACTAAAACTATCTCCAACAGGAAACTATTTTTACACAAAGGGTCTCCCAACCAGGTACAGACCAGGCTTGGGCCTGCTTAGCTTTAGAGAAGAACCAGAAACAGACACCTGCAAGCCACATTTGAACTTGCTCTCGATGATTTAATAAAGCTGCTCTGATAGAGGGGTAGGGCAGACTAGTTTTTCACAAAGGTAGCGCATCCTGCCAGGCTCAATAAGGCCGGCAGGATGTGCCACCACCTCCAAAAATGATGTCGAATTCATAATTAAGGAGGGGAATTCATGACCACTAATTCATGACCACTAAAGGTCAGGAGGCCAGTTTATTACTTCTTTTTACAGGAGCTGTACTAACGTATCATAAAAAAACATTTGCTGCTTTTCACGGCCCAGAATCTGCCTTGTTGTATTAGGATTTTTGAACCCATAGGTACATGTCAGGTTAAGAGCACCCCCTGCTGGCCAGACTAGCTTTTCACAAAGGTAGCGCATCCTGCCTGGCTCAATAAGGCCGGCAGGACGCGCTACCACCTGCATGAATGAGGTCAAATTCATCATTAATCCAAATGACACTCCTTTTTACAGGGGACGTTTTAAAGCTTCATCAAAAAGTCGCTATTTTTCAAAGTCAGAAGCCATTTTTGTTATATTTGGACTTTTGGACCAACAAAGCACATGTCAAGAAATGAGCAACCCCTGCTGGCTGGACTAAAACTATCTCCAACAGGTAACTATTTTTACACAAAGGGTCTCCCAACCAGGTACAGACCAGGCTTGGGCCTGCTTAGCTATAGAGAAGAACCAGAAACTGACACCTGCAAGCCACATTTGAACTTACACTCGTTGATTAAATAAAGCTGCTCTGATAGAGGGGTAGGGCAGACTAGTTTTTCACAAAGGTAGCGCATCCTGCCAGGCTCAATAAGGCTGGCAGGATGTGCTACCACCTCCAAAAATGATGTCGAATTCATAATTAAGGAGGGGAATTCATGACCACTAATTCATGACCACTAAAGGTCAGGAGGCCAGTTTATTGCCTCATCTGAAGGATGCTTCTTTTTACAGGAGCTGTACTAAGGTATCATAATAACATTTGCTCCTTTTCACGGCCCGGAATCTGCCTTGTTGTATTAGGATTTTTGAACCCATAAAACCATCCACTAAAACTATCTCCAACAGTAAACTATTTTTACACAAACGTCTCCCAACCAGGTACAGACCAGGATTGGGTCTGCTTAGCTTTAGAGAAGAACCAGAAACTGACACCTGCAAGCCACATTTGAACTTGCTTTAAGTGGTTTAATAAAGCTGTTCTGATAGAGGGGTAGGGCAGACTAGTTTTTCACAAAGCTAGCGCATCCTGGCAGGCTCAATAAGGCCGGCAGGATGTGCTACCACCTCCAAAAATGAGGTCAAATACATAATTAAAAATTCATAATTAAAAATTCATAATTAAGGAGGGGAAATCATGACCACTAAAGGTCAGGAGGCCAGTTTATTGCCTCATCTGAAGGATGCTTCTTTTTACAGGAGCTGTACTAAGGTATCATAAAAACATTTGCTCCTTTTCACGGCCCGGAATCTGCCTTGTTGTATTAGGATTTTTGAACCCATAGGTACATGTCAGGGAAAGAGCACCCCCTGCTGGCCAGACTAGTTTTTCACAAAGGTAGCGCATCCTGCCTGGCTCAATAAGCCCGGCAGGATGTGCTACCACCTCCAAAAATGATGTCGAATTCATAATTAAGGAGGGGAATTCATGACCACTAATTCATGACCACTAAAGGTCAGGAGGCCAGTTTATTACTTCTTTTTACAGGAGATGTACTAACGTATCATAAAAACATTTGCTCCTTTTCACGGCCCGGAATCTGCCTTGTTGTATTAGGATTTTTGAACCCATAGGTACATGTCAGGGAAAGAGCACCCCCTGCTGGCCAGAATAGTTTTTCACAAAGGTAGCGCATCCTGCCTGGCTCAATAAGGACGGCAGGATGCGCTACCACCTGCATGAATGAGGTCAAATTCATCATTAAGGTAGGGAATTCATGACCATAGAAAGTCAGGAGGCCAGTTTAATGCCTAATCCAAATGACACTCCTTTTTACAGGGGACGGTTTAAGGCTTCATCAAAAAGTCGCTATTTTTCAAAGTCAGAAGTCATTTTTGTTATATTTGGACTTTTGGACCCACGAAGTACATGTCAGGAAATGAGCAACCCCTGCTGGCTGGACTAAAACCATCTCCAACAGGAAGCTATTTTTACACACAGGGTCACCCATCCAGGTACATATCAGGCTTGGGCCTGCTTAGCTTTAGAGAAGAACCAGAAACTGACTACTACAAGCCACATTTGAACATGCTCTAAGAGGTTTAATAAAGCTGTTCTGATAGAGGGGTAGGGCAGACTAGTTTTTCACAAAGGTAGCGCATCCTGCCAGGCTCAATAAGGCCGGCAGGATGTGCTACCACCTCCAAAAATGAGGTCAAATTCACAATTAAAAACTCATAATTAAAAATTCATAATTAAGGAGGGGAATTCATGACCACTAAAGGTCAGGAGGCCAGATTATTACTTCTTTTTACAGGAGCTGTACTAACGTATCATAAAAAAACATTTACTTCTTTTCACGGCCCAGAATCTGCCTTGTTGTATTAGGATTTTTGAACCTATAGGTACATGTCAGGGAAAGAGCTCCCCATGCTGGCCAGACTAGCTTTTCACAAAGGTAGCGCATCCTGCCTGGCTCAATAAGGCCGGCAGGATGCGCTACCACCTGCATGAATGAGGTCAAATTCATCATTAAGGTAGGGAATTCATGGCCAAAGAAAGTCAGGAGACCAGTTTAATGCCTAATCCAAATGACACTCCTTTTTACAGGGGACGGTTTAAGGCTTCATCAAAAAGTCGTTATTTTTCAAAGTCAGAAGCCATTTTTGTTATATTTGGACTTTTGGACCCACAAAGCACATGTCAAGAAATGAGCAACCCCTGCTGGCTGGACTAAAACTATCTCAAACAGGATACTATTTTTACACAAAGGTCTCCCAACCAGGTACAGACCAGGCTTGGGCCTGCTTAGCTTTAGAGAAGAACCAGAAACTGACACCTGCAAGCCACATTTGAACTCGCTTTAAGTGGTTTAATAAAGCTGTTCTGATAGAGGGGTAGGGAAGACTAGTTTTTCACAAAGCTAGCGCATCCTGCCAGGCTCAATAAGGCCGGCAGGATGTGCTACCACCTCCAAAAATGAGGTCAAATTCATAATAAAAAACTCATAATTAAAAATACATAATTAAGGAGGGGAATTCATGACCACTAAAGGTCAGGAGGCCAGTTTATTGCCTCATCTAAAGGATGCTTCTTTTTACAGGAGCTGTACTAAGGTATCATGAAAACATTTGCTCCTTTTCACGGCCCGGAATCTGCCTTGTTGTATTAGGATTTTTGAACCCATAGGTACATGTCAGGGAAAGAGCACCCCATGCTGGCCAGACTAGTTTTTCACAAAGGTAGTGCATCCTGCCTGGTTTAATAAGGCCGGCAGGATGCGCTACCACCTGCATCAATGAGGTCAAATTCATCATTAAGGTAGGGAATTCATGACCATAGAAAGTCAGGAGGCCAGTTTAATGCCTAATCCAAATGACACTCCTTTTTACAGGGGACGGTTTAAGGCTTCATCAAAAAGTCGCTATTTTTCAAAGTCAGAAGTCATTTTTTTTATATTTGGACTTTTGGACCCACGAAGTGCATGTCAGGAAATGAGCAACCCCTGCTGGCTGGACTAAAACTATGTCCATCAGGAAACTTTTTTAACACAAAGTGTCTCCCATCCAGGTACAGAGAAGGTTTGGGCCTGCTTAGCTTTAGAGAAGAACCAGAAACTGACTACTGCAAGCCACATTTCAACTTGCTCAAAGTGGTTTAATAAAGCTGTTCTGATAGAGGGGTAGGGCAGACTAGTTTTTCACAAAGCTAGCGCATCCTGCCAGGCTCAATAAGGCCGGCAGGATGTGCTACCACCTCCAAAAATGAGGTCAAATTCATAATTAAAAACTCATAATTAAAAATTCATAATTAAGGAGGGGAATTCATGACCACTAAAGGTCAGGAGGCCAGTTTATTGCCTCATCTAAAGGATGCTTCTTTTTACAGGAGCTGTACTAAGGTATAGGGATGTAACGATATTTCGTGGTACGATATTTCGCGATACAAAAATGTTACGATATGTATCGTAGAGTGATGACGATACATTTACGATATGACGACAGTCTATTCCTATTGGTTGAGCTGCCGACGTCTCCTACTCTGCTACAGCTGCTTGCAGAATCAGATGCAGAAATCATTTGAACTGGATATTAGTAGAGCAACATGGGTTCGGCTGAAATTGAAATTAAAGATACCCCGTCTTCACGTCCGACAGCATTTTGGTTTTACAGTCATGCGACAGTACGACGGTAGAAAAAAAATTACAAACAAAACATTATTACAGTCACGATGCATGTTAACACGGAGTGGGAAATGAAAAGTTTCGTGCTTCAGACTCACTCGCTTTTCGAGTCACACATTGGAACAAACATATTAAAGCTTTTATGGCTCTTAGCGACAGGAACCTCCGAAGATGTATTGTAATCGTTTTATAAGCAGCAGCCACGATTTAAGCAGTTACCGCACAGATTATTAACAACCAAAAGAACATTTCACTGAGCGCATGTCAGAGTGTTGAAAATATGATCAAGATAATTTAAAATAGCCTATAATGTAGATGTATGATCCATAAAATACGGAGAAAGGCTATAAATAAAGGTGAAAAAAAAATCCAGAAAATGCGTGTAGACTGTGTCTGATATGAAAACTACGCTAGCCATTGTCCCATAAAATGACAAATAGCAAATAACACAGTATTTTCATTAAGTTTCATTTATTTTGTTTTTGTAAAGTAAAATGAGACCTTGTTGTTTGCAACTACGTCTACCCCGAGACCGCGCGTCGCGAACACCAGCTCGACCGCAAAACACTTTCACTATGAAAGAAAGCTGCAGCCGCGCAGCGAGTCCACCGCTTGACGCGTCCATGTGAAAGGGCTTTTAAACTGTCTTCAGACAGAGCGTGAACACAAGAACGGGACCGTTTGAGAACAGCGTCAGCGTGTACCGGATTGAGTCCAAAGAGCAAATACCCGTGCCTGTCACCCGCACTGTACCTGACAGATAAACATTATTCCACCCGTTACGTCAATTTTAGCGGGTCACCCGTCGGGTAGGACTCTGTTTCGCACACACATAGAATCTTGCATCGCTAGCAGGTTTAAAGAATTCGACATCTTGACAATTTTATCACTATCATGTTACATTTAAAAAAAAAAATAATAATTCAGTGACAGACAGAACTATTCAGTTGTTAATTTTAATACAGAAGGTTTTTATTAAACCTTAAAATGTGACCTTGTATGTAAAACTAAGAATGCTATAGAAATTTGTTTATTTTTTTTTAAATAAATCTGTTGTTTGATTTTCAGTTTCATGTTTTAATTTTTGTTCAAAATATCGTGATACGTATCGTATCGTGAAGCCAATATCGGGATACGTACCGTATCGTGACCTAGGCATATCGTTACACCCCTACTAAGGTATCATGAAAACATTTGCTCCTTTTCACGGCCCGGAATCTGCCTTGTTGTATTAGGATTTTTGAACCCATAGGTACATGTCAGGGAAAGAGCACCCCCTGCTGGCCAGACTAGTTTTTCACAAAGGTAGTGCATCCTGCCTGGTTTAATAAGGCCGGCAGGATGCGCTACCACCTGCATCAATGAGGTCAAATTCATCATTAAGGTAGGGAATTCATGACCATAGAAAGTCAGGAGGCCAGTTTAATGCCTAATCCAAATGACACTCCTTTTTACAGGGGACGGTTTAAGGCTTCATAAAAAAGTCGCTATTTTTCAAAGTCAGAAGTCATTTTTTTATATTTGGACTTTTGGACCCACGAAGTACATGTCAGAAAATGAGCAACCCCTGCTGGCTGGACTAAAACTATCTCCATCAGGAAACTTTTTTAACACAAAGTGTCTCCCATCCAGGTACAGACAAGGTTTGGGCCTGCTTAGCTTTAGAGAAGAACAAGAAACTGACTACTGCAAGCCACATTTCAACTTGCCAAAAGTGGTTTAATAAAGCTGTTCTGATAGAGGGGTAGGGCAGACTAGTTTTTCACAAAGGTAGCGCATCCTGCCAGGCTCAATAAGGCCGGCAGGATGTGCTACCACCTCCAAAAATGATGTCGAATTCATAATTAAGGAGGGGAATTCATGACCACTAATTCATGACCACTAAAGGTCAGGAGGCCAGTTTATTACTTCTTTTTACAGGAGCTATACTAACGTATCATAAAAAACATTTACTACTTTTCACGGCCCAGAATCTGCCTTGTTGTATTAGGATTTTTGAAACTATAGGTACATGTCAGGGAAAGAGCACCCCTGCTGGCCAGACTAGCTTTTCACAAAGGTTTTTGAACCTATAGGTACATGTCAGGGAAAGAGCTCCCCATGCTGGCCAGACTAGCTTTTCACAAAGGTAGCGCATCCTGCCTGGCTCAATAAGGCCGGCAGGATGCGCTACCACCTGCATGAATGAGGTCAAATTCATCATTAAGGTAGGGAATTCATGGCCAAAGAAAGTCAGGAGACCAGTTTAATGCCTAATCCAAATGACACTCCTTTTTACAGGGGACGGTTTAAGGCTTCATCAAAAAGTCGTTATTTTTCAAAGTCAGAAGCCATTTTTGTTATATTTGGACTTTTGGACCCACAAAGCACATGTCAAGAAATGAGCAACCCCTGCTGGCTGGACTAAAACTATCTCCAACAGGAAACTATTTTTACACAAAGGGTCTCCCAACCAGGTACAGACCAGGCTTGGGCCTGCTTAGCTTTAGAGAAGAACCAGAAACAGACACCTGCAAGCCACATTTGAACTTGCTCTCGATGATTTAATAAAGCTGCTCTGATAGAGGGGTAGGGCAGACTAGTTTTTCACAAAGGTAGCGCATCCTGCCAGGCTCAATAAGGCCGGCAGGATGTGCTACCACCTCCAAAAATGATGTCGAATTCATAATTAAGGAGGGGAATTCATGACCACTAATTCATGACCACTAAAGGTCAGGAGGCCAGTTTATTACTTCTTTTTACAGGAGCTGTACTAACGTATCATAAAAAAACATTTGCTGCTTTTCACGGCCCAGAATCTGCCTTGTTGTATTAGGATTTTTGAACCCATAGGTACATGTCAGGTTAAGAGCACCCCCTGCTGGCCAGACTAGCTTTTCACAAAGGTAGCGCATCCTGCCTGGCTCAATAAGGCCGGCAGGACGCGCTACCACCTGCATGAATGAGGTCAAATTCATCATTAATCCAAATGACACTCCTTTTTACAGGGGACGTTTTAAAGCTTCATCAAAAAGTCGCTATTTTTTAAAGTCAGAAGCCATTTTTGTTATATTTGGACTTTTGGACCAACAAAGCACATGTCAAGAAATGAGCAACCCCTGCTGGCTGGACTAAAACTATCTCCAACAGGTAACTATTTTTACACAAAGGGTCTCCCAACCAGGTACAGACCAGGCTTGGGCCTGCTTAGCTATAGAGAAGAACCAGAAACTGACAACTGCAAGCCACATTTGAACTTACTATCGTTGATTAAATAAAGCTGCTCTGATAGAGGGGTAGGGCAGACTAGTTTTTCACAAAGGTAGCGCATCCTGCCAGGCTCTATAAGGCCGGCAGGATGTGCTACCACCTCCAAAAATGAGGTCAAATTCATAATTAAGGAGGGGAATTCATGACCACTAAAGGTGAGGAGGCCAGTTTATTGCCTCATCTGAAGGATGCTTCTTTTTACAGGTGCTGTACTAAGGTATCATAAAAACATTTGCTCCTTTTCACGGCCCGGAATCTGCCTTGTTGTATTAGGATTTTTGACCCCATAGGTACATGTCAGGGAAAGAGCACACCCTGCTGGCCAGACTAGTTTTTCACAAAGGTAGCGCATCCTTGCCTGGCTCAATAAGGCCGGCAGGATGCGCTACCACCTGCATGAATGAGGTCAAATTCATCATTAAGGTAGGGAATTCATGACCATAGAAAGTCAGGAGGCCAGTTTAATGCCTAATCCAAATGACACTCCTTTTTAGAGGGGACGGTTTAAGGCTTCATCAAAAAGTCGCTATTTTTCAAAGTCAGAAGTCATTTTTGTTATATTTGGACTTTTGGATCCACGAAGTACATGTCAGGAAATGAGCAACCCCTGCTGGCTGGACTAAAACTATCTCCAACAGGAAACTGTTTTTACACAAAGTGTCTCCCATCCAGGTACAGACAAGGTTTGGGCCTGCTTAGCTTTAGAGAAGAACCAGAAACTGACACCTGCAAGCCACATTTGAACTTGCTCTGATTGATTTAATAAAGCTGCTCTGATTGAGGGGTAGGGCAGACTAGTTTTTCACAAAGGTAGCGCATCCTGCCAGGCTCAATAAGGCCGGCAGGATGTGCTACCACCTCCAAAAATGATGTCGAATTCATAATTAAGGAGGGGAATTCATGACCACTAATTCATGACCACTAAAGGTCAGGAGGCCAGTTTATTACTTCTTTTTACAGGAGATGTACTAACGTATCATAAAAACATTTGCTCCTTTTCACGGCCCAGAATCTGCCTTGTTGTATTAAGATTTTTGAACCCATAGGTACATGTCAGGGAAAGAGCACCCCCTGCTGGCCAGACTAGTTTTTCACAAAGGTAGTGCATCCTGCCTGGTTTAATAAGGCCGGCAGGATGCGCTACCACTTGCATCAATGAGGTCAAATTCATCATTAAGGTAGGGAATTCATGACCATAGAAAGTCAGGAGGCCAGTTTAATGCCTAATCCAAATGACACTCCTTTTTACAGGGGACGGTTTAAGGCTTCATCAAAAAGTCGCTATTTTTCAAAGTCAGAAGTAATTTTTTTTATATTTGGACTTTTGGACCCACGAAGTACATGTCAGGAAATGAGCAACCCCTGCTGGCTGGACTAAAACTATCTCCATCAGGAAACTTTTTTAACACAAAGTGTCTCCCATCCAGGTACAGACAAGGTTTGGGCCTGCTTAGCTTTAGAGAAGAACCAGAAACTGACTACTGCAAGACACATTTCAACTTGCTCAAAGTGGTTTAATAAAGCTGTTCTGATAGAGGGGTAGGGCAGACTAGTTTTTCACAAAGGTAGCGCATCCTGCCAGGCTCAATAAGGCCGGCAGGATGTGCTACCACCTCCAAAAATGATGTCGAATTCATAATTAAGGAGGGGAATTCATGACCACTAATTCATGACCACTAAAGGTCAGGAGGCCAGTTTATTACTTCTTTTTACAGGAGCTATACTAACGTATCATAAAAAACATTTACTACTTTTCACGGCCCAGAATCTGCCTTGTTGTATTAGGATTTTTGAACCTATAGGTACATGTCAGGGAAAGAGCACCCCTGCTGGCCAGACTAGCTTTTCACAAAGGTAGCGCATCCTGCCTGGCTCAATAAGGCCGGCAGGATGTGCTACCACCTCCAAAAATGAGGTCAAATTCATAATTAAAAACTCATAATTAAAAATTCATAATTAAGGAGGGGAATTCATGACCACTAAAGGTCAGGAGGCCAGTTTATTGCCTCATCTAAAGGATGCTTCTTTTTACAGGAGCTGTACTAAGGTATAGGGATGTAACGATATTTCGTGGTACGATATTTCGCGATACAAAAATGTTACGATATGTATCGTAGAGTGATGACGATACATTTACGATATGACGACAGTCTATTCCTATTGGTTGAGCTGCCGACGTCTCCTACTCTGCTACAGCTGCTTGCAGAATCAGATGCAGAAATCATTTGAACTGGATATTAGTAGAGCAACATGGGTTCGGCTGAAATTGAAATTAAAGATACCCCGTCTTCACGTCCGACAGCATTTTGGTTTTACAGTCATGCGACAGTACGACGGTAGAAAAAAAATTACAAACAAAACATTATTACAGTCACGATGCATGTTAACACGGAGTGGGAAATGAAAAGTTTCGTGCTTCAGACTCACTCGCTTTTCGAGTCACACATTGGAACAAACATATTAAAGCTTTTATGGCTCTTAGCGACAGGAACCTCCGAAGATGTATTGTAATCGTTTTATAAGCAGCAGCCACGATTTAAGCAGTTACCGCACAGATTATTAACAACCAAAAGAACATTTCACTGAGCGCATGTCAGAGTGTTGAAAATATGATCAAGATAATTTAAAATAGCCTATAATGTAGATGTATGATCCATAAAATACGGAGAAAGGCTATAAATAAAGGTGAAAAAAAAATCCAGAAAATGCGTGTAGACTGTGTCTGATATGAAAACTACGCTAGCCATTGTCCCATAAAATGACAAATAGCAAATAACACAGTATTTTCATTAAGTTTCATTTATTTTGTTTTTGTAAAGTAAAATGAGACCTTGTTGTTTGCAACTACGTCTACCCCGAGACCGCGCGTCGCGAACACCAGCTCGACCGCAAAACACTTTCACTATGAAAGAAAGCTGCAGCCGCGCAGCGAGTCCACCGCTTGACGCGTCCATGTGAAAGGGCTTTTAAACTGTCTTCAGACAGAGCGTGAACACAAGAACGGGACCGTTTGAGAACAGCGTCAGCGTGTACCGGATTGAGTCCAAAGAGCAAATACCCGTGCCTGTCACCCGCACTGTACCTGACAGATAAACATTATTCCACCCGTTACGTCAATTTTAGCGGGTCACCCGTCGGGTAGGACTCTGTTTCGCACACACATAGAATCTTGCATCGCTAGCAGGTTTAAAGAATTCGACATCTTGACAATTTTATCACTATCATGTTACATTTAAAAAAAAAAATAATAATTCAGTGACAGACAGAACTATTCAGTTGTTAATTTTAATACAGAAGGTTTTTATTAAACCTTAAAATGTGACCTTGTATGTAAAACTAAGAATGCTATAGAAATTTGTTTATTTTTTTTTAAATAAATCTGTTGTTTGATTTTCAGTTTCATGTTTTAATTTTTGTTCAAAATATCGTGATACGTATCGTATCGTGAAGCCAATATCGGGATACGTACCGTATCGTGACCTAGGCATATCGTTACACCCCTACTAAGGTATCATGAAAACATTTGCTCCTTTTCACGGCCCGGAATCTGCCTTGTTGTATTAGGATTTTTGAACCCATAGGTACATGTCAGGGAAAGAGCACCCCCTGCTGGCCAGACTAGTTTTTCACAAAGGTAGTGCATCCTGCCTGGTTTAATAAGGCCGGCAGGATGCGCTACCACCTGCATCAATGAGGTCAAATTCATCATTAAGGTAGGGAATTCATGACCATAGAAAGTCAGGAGGCCAGTTTAATGCCTAATCCAAATGACACTCCTTTTTACAGGGGACGGTTTAAGGCTTCATAAAAAAGTCGCTATTTTTCAAAGTCAGAAGTCATTTTTTTATATTTGGACTTTTGGACCCACGAAGTACATGTCAGAAAATGAGCAACCCCTGCTGGCTGGACTAAAACTATCTCCATCAGGAAACTTTTTTAACACAAAGTGTCTCCCATCCAGGTACAGACAAGGTTTGGGCCTGCTTAGCTTTAGAGAAGAACAAGAAACTGACTACTGCAAGCCACATTTCAACTTGCCAAAAGTGGTTTAATAAAGCTGTTCTGATAGAGGGGTAGGGCAGACTAGTTTTTCACAAAGGTAGCGCATCCTGCCAGGCTCAATAAGGCCGGCAGGATGTGCTACCACCTCCAAAAATGATGTCGAATTCATAATTAAGGAGGGGAATTCATGACCACTAATTCATGACCACTAAAGGTCAGGAGGCCAGTTTATTACTTCTTTTTACAGGAGATGTACTAACGTATCATAAAAACATTTGCTCCTTTTCACGGCCCAGAATCTGCCTTGTTGTATTAAGATTTTTGAACCCATAGGTACATGTCAGGGAAAGAGCACCCCCTGCTGGCCAGACTAGTTTTTCACAAAGGTAGTGCATCCTGCCTGGTTTAATAAGGCCGGCAGGATGCGCTACCACTTGCATCAATGAGGTCAAATTCATCATTAAGGTAGGGAATTCATGACCATAGAAAGTCAGGAGGCCAGTTTAATGCCTAATCCAAATGACACTCCTTTTTACAGGGGACGGTTTAAGGCTTCATCAAAAAGTCGCTATTTTTCAAAGTCAGAAGTAATTTTTTTTATATTTGGACTTTTGGACCCACGAAGTACATGTCAGGAAATGAGCAACCCCTGCTGGCTGGACTAAAACTATCTCCATCAGGAAACTTTTTTAACACAAAGTGTCTCCCATCCAGGTACAGACAAGGTTTGGGCCTGCTTAGCTTTAGAGAAGAACCAGAAACTGACTACTGCAAGACACATTTCAACTTGCTCAAAGTGGTTTAATAAAGCTGTTCTGATAGAGGGGTAGGGCAGACTAGTTTTTCACAAAGGTAGCGCATCCTGCCAGGCTCAATAAGGCCGGCAGGATGTGCTACCACCTCCAAAAATGATGTCGAATTCATAATTAAGGAGGGGAATTCATGACCACTAATTCATGACCACTAAAGGTCAGGAGGCCAGTTTATTACTTCTTTTTACAGGAGATGTACTAACGTATCATAAAAACATTTGCTCCTTTTCACGGCCCAGAATCTGCCTTGTTGTATTAAGATTTTTGAACCCATAGGTACATGTCAGGGAAAGAGCACCCCCTGCTGGCCAGACTAGTTTTTCACAAAGGTAGTGCATCCTGCCTGGTTTAATAAGGCCGGCAGGATGCGCTACCACTTGCATCAATGAGGTCAAATTCATCATTAAGGTAGGGAATTCATGACCATAGAAAGTCAGGAGGCCAGTTTAATGCCTAATCCAAATGACACTCCTTTTTACAGGGGACGGTTTAAGGCTTCATCAAAAAGTCGCTATTTTTCAAAGTCAGAAGTAATTTTTTTTATATTTGGACTTTTGGACCCACGAAGTACATGTCAGGAAATGAGCAACCCCTGCTGGCTGGACTAAAACTATCTCCATCAGGAAACTTTTTTAACACAAAGTGTCTCCCATCCAGGTACAGACAAGGTTTGGGCCTGCTTAGCTTTAGAGAAGAACCAGAAACTGACTACTGCAAGACACATTTCAACTTGCTCAAAGTGGTTTAATAAAGCTGTTCTGATAGAGGGGTAGGGCAGACTAGTTTTTCACAAAGGTAGCGCATCCTGCCAGGCTCAATAAGGCCGGCAGGATGTGCTACCACCTCCAAAAATGATGTCGAATTCATAATTAAGGAGGGGAATTCATGACCACTAATTCATGACCACTAAAGGTCAGGAGGCCAGTTTATTACTTCTTTTTACAGGAGCTATACTAACGTATCATAAAAAACATTTACTACTTTTCACGGCCCAGAATCTGCCTTGTTGTATTAGGATTTTTGAACCTATAGGTACATGTCAGGGAAAGAGCACCCCTGCTGGCCAGACTAGCTTTTCACAAAGGTAGCGCATCCTGCCTGGCTCAATAAGGCCGGCAGGATGTGCTACCACCTCCAAAAATGAGGTCAAATTCATAATTAAAAACTCATAATTAAAAATTCATAATTAAGGAGGGGAATTCATGACCACTAAAGGTCAGGAGGCCAGTTTATTGCCTCATCTAAAGGATGCTTCTTTTTACAGGAGCTGTACTAAGGTATAGGGATGTAACGATATTTCGTGGTACGATATTTCGCGATACAAAAATGTTACGATATGTATCGTAGAGTGATGACGATACATTTACGATATGACGACAGTCTATTCCTATTGGTTGAGCTGCCGACGTCTCCTACTCTGCTACAGCTGCTTGCAGAATCAGATGCAGAAATCATTTGAACTGGATATTAGTAGAGCAACATGGGTTCGGCTGAAATTGAAATTAAAGATACCCCGTCTTCACGTCCGACAGCATTTTGGTTTTACAGTCATGCGACAGTACGACGGTAGAAAAAAAATTACAAACAAAACATTATTACAGTCACGATGCATGTTAACACGGAGTGGGAAATGAAAAGTTTCGTGCTTCAGACTCACTCGCTTTTCGAGTCACACATTGGAACAAACATATTAAAGCTTTTATGGCTCTTAGCGACAGGAACCTCCGAAGATGTATTGTAATCGTTTTATAAGCAGCAGCCACGATTTAAGCAGTTACCGCACAGATTATTAACAACCAAAAGAACATTTCACTGAGCGCATGTCAGAGTGTTGAAAATATGATCAAGATAATTTAAAATAGCCTATAATGTAGATGTATGATCCATAAAATACGGAGAAAGGCTATAAATAAAGGTGAAAAAAAAATCCAGAAAATGCGTGTAGACTGTGTCTGATATGAAAACTACGCTAGCCATTGTCCCATAAAATGACAAATAGCAAATAACACAGTATTTTCATTAAGTTTCATTTATTTTGTTTTTGTAAAGTAAAATGAGACCTTGTTGTTTGCAACTACGTCTACCCCGAGACCGCGCGTCGCGAACACCAGCTCGACCGCAAAACACTTTCACTATGAAAGAAAGCTGCAGCCGCGCAGCGAGTCCACCGCTTGACGCGTCCATGTGAAAGGGCTTTTAAACTGTCTTCAGACAGAGCGTGAACACAAGAACGGGACCGTTTGAGAACAGCGTCAGCGTGTACCGGATTGAGTCCAAAGAGCAAATACCCGTGCCTGTCACCCGCACTGTACCTGACAGATAAACATTATTCCACCCGTTACGTCAATTTTAGCGGGTCACCCGTCGGGTAGGACTCTGTTTCGCACACACATAGAATCTTGCATCGCTAGCAGGTTTAAAGAATTCGACATCTTGACAATTTTATCACTATCATGTTACATTTAAAAAAAAAAATAATAATTCAGTGACAGACAGAACTATTCAGTTGTTAATTTTAATACAGAAGGTTTTTATTAAACCTTAAAATGTGACCTTGTATGTAAAACTAAGAATGCTATAGAAATTTGTTTATTTTTTTTTAAATAAATCTGTTGTTTGATTTTCAGTTTCATGTTTTAATTTTTGTTCAAAATATCGTGATACGTATCGTATCGTGAAGCCAATATCGGGATACGTACCGTATCGTGACCTAGGCATATCGTTACACCCCTACTAAGGTATCATGAAAACATTTGCTCCTTTTCACGGCCCGGAATCTGCCTTGTTGTATTAGGATTTTTGAACCCATAGGTACATGTCAGGGAAAGAGCACCCCCTGCTGGCCAGACTAGTTTTTCACAAAGGTAGTGCATCCTGCCTGGTTTAATAAGGCCGGCAGGATGCGCTACCACCTGCATCAATGAGGTCAAATTCATCATTAAGGTAGGGAATTCATGACCATAGAAAGTCAGGAGGCCAGTTTAATGCCTAATCCAAATGACACTCCTTTTTACAGGGGACGGTTTAAGGCTTCATAAAAAAGTCGCTATTTTTCAAAGTCAGAAGTCATTTTTTTATATTTGGACTTTTGGACCCACGAAGTACATGTCAGAAAATGAGCAACCCCTGCTGGCTGGACTAAAACTATCTCCATCAGGAAACTTTTTTAACACAAAGTGTCTCCCATCCAGGTACAGACAAGGTTTGGGCCTGCTTAGCTTTAGAGAAGAACAAGAAACTGACTACTGCAAGCCACATTTCAACTTGCCAAAAGTGGTTTAATAAAGCTGTTCTGATAGAGGGGTAGGGCAGACTAGTTTTTCACAAAGGTAGCGCATCCTGCCAGGCTCAATAAGGCCGGCAGGATGTGCTACCACCTCCAAAAATGATGTCGAATTCATAATTAAGGAGGGGAATTCATGACCACTAATTCATGACCACTAAAGGTCAGGAGGCCAGTTTATTACTTCTTTTTACAGGAGCTATACTAACGTATCATAAAAAACATTTACTACTTTTCACGGCCCAGAATCTGCCTTGTTGTATTAGGATTTTTGAAACTATAGGTACATGTCAGGGAAAGAGCACCCCTGCTGGCCAGACTAGCTTTTCACAAAGGTTTTTGAACCTATAGGTACATGTCAGGGAAAGAGCTCCCCATGCTGGCCAGACTAGCTTTTCACAAAGGTAGCGCATCCTGCCTGGCTCAATAAGGCCGGCAGGATGCGCTACCACCTGCATGAATGAGGTCAAATTCATCATTAAGGTAGGGAATTCATGGCCAAAGAAAGTCAGGAGACCAGTTTAATGCCTAATCCAAATGACACTCCTTTTTACAGGGGACGGTTTAAGGCTTCATCAAAAAGTCGTTATTTTTCAAAGTCAGAAGCCATTTTTGTTATATTTGGACTTTTGGACCCACAAAGCACATGTCAAGAAATGAGCAACCCCTGCTGGCTGGACTAAAACTATCTCCAACAGGAAACTATTTTTACACAAAGGGTCTCCCAACCAGGTACAGACCAGGCTTGGGCCTGCTTAGCTTTAGAGAAGAACCAGAAACAGACACCTGCAAGCCACATTTGAACTTGCTCTCGATGATTTAATAAAGCTGCTCTGATAGAGGGGTAGGGCAGACTAGTTTTTCACAAAGGTAGCGCATCCTGCCAGGCTCAATAAGGCCGGCAGGATGTGCTACCACCTCCAAAAATGATGTCGAATTCATAATTAAGGAGGGGAATTCATGACCACTAATTCATGACCACTAAAGGTCAGGAGGCCAGTTTATTACTTCTTTTTACAGGAGCTGTACTAACGTATCATAAAAAAACATTTGCTGCTTTTCACGGCCCAGAATCTGCCTTGTTGTATTAGGATTTTTGAACCCATAGGTACATGTCAGGTTAAGAGCACCCCCTGCTGGCCAGACTAGCTTTTCACAAAGGTAGCGCATCCTGCCTGGCTCAATAAGGCCGGCAGGACGCGCTACCACCTGCATGAATGAGGTCAAATTCATCATTAATCCAAATGACACTCCTTTTTACAGGGGACGTTTTAAAGCTTCATCAAAAAGTCGCTATTTTTTAAAGTCAGAAGCCATTTTTGTTATATTTGGACTTTTGGACCAACAAAGCACATGTCAAGAAATGAGCAACCCCTGCTGGCTGGACTAAAACTATCTCCAACAGGTAACTATTTTTACACAAAGGGTCTCCCAACCAGGTACAGACCAGGCTTGGGCCTGCTTAGCTATAGAGAAGAACCAGAAACTGACAACTGCAAGCCACATTTGAACTTACTATCGTTGATTAAATAAAGCTGCTCTGATAGAGGGGTAGGGCAGACTAGTTTTTCACAAAGGTAGCGCATCCTGCCAGGCTCTATAAGGCCGGCAGGATGTGCTACCACCTCCAAAAATGAGGTCAAATTCATAATTAAGGAGGGGAATTCATGACCACTAAAGGTGAGGAGGCCAGTTTATTGCCTCATCTGAAGGATGCTTCTTTTTACAGGTGCTGTACTAAGGTATCATAAAAACATTTGCTCCTTTTCACGGCCCGGAATCTGCCTTGTTGTATTAGGATTTTTGACCCCATAGGTACATGTCAGGGAAAGAGCACACCCTGCTGGCCAGACTAGTTTTTCACAAAGGTAGCGCATCCTTGCCTGGCTCAATAAGGCCGGCAGGATGCGCTACCACCTGCATGAATGAGGTCAAATTCATCATTAAGGTAGGGAATTCATGACCATAGAAAGTCAGGAGGCCAGTTTAATGCCTAATCCAAATGACACTCCTTTTTAGAGGGGACGGTTTAAGGCTTCATCAAAAAGTCGCTATTTTTCAAAGTCAGAAGTCATTTTTGTTATATTTGGACTTTTGGATCCACGAAGTACATGTCAGGAAATGAGCAACCCCTGCTGGCTGGACTAAAACTATCTCCAACAGGAAACTGTTTTTACACAAAGTGTCTCCCATCCAGGTACAGACAAGGTTTGGGCCTGCTTAGCTTTAGAGAAGAACCAGAAACTGACACCTGCAAGCCACATTTGAACTTGCTCTGATTGATTTAATAAAGCTGCTCTGATTGAGGGGTAGGGCAGACTAGTTTTTCACAAAGGTAGCGCATCCTGCCAGGCTCAATAAGGCCGGCAGGATGTGCTACCACCTCCAAAAATGATGTCGAATTCATAATTAAGGAGGGGAATTCATGACCACTAATTCATGACCACTAAAGGTCAGGAGGCCAGTTTATTACTTCTTTTTACAGGAGATGTACTAACGTATCATAAAAACATTTGCTCCTTTTCACGGCCCAGAATCTGCCTTGTTGTATTAAGATTTTTGAACCCATAGGTACATGTCAGGGAAAGAGCACCCCCTGCTGGCCAGACTAGTTTTTCACAAAGGTAGTGCATCCTGCCTGGTTTAATAAGGCCGGCAGGATGCGCTACCACTTGCATCAATGAGGTCAAATTCATCATTAAGGTAGGGAATTCATGACCATAGAAAGTCAGGAGGCCAGTTTAATGCCTAATCCAAATGACACTCCTTTTTACAGGGGACGGTTTAAGGCTTCATCAAAAAGTCGCTATTTTTCAAAGTCAGAAGTAATTTTTTTTATATTTGGACTTTTGGACCCACGAAGTACATGTCAGGAAATGAGCAACCCCTGCTGGCTGGACTAAAACTATCTCCATCAGGAAACTTTTTTAACACAAAGTGTCTCCCATCCAGGTACAGACAAGGTTTGGGCCTGCTTAGCTTTAGAGAAGAACCAGAAACTGACTACTGCAAGACACATTTCAACTTGCTCAAAGTGGTTTAATAAAGCTGTTCTGATAGAGGGGTAGGGCAGACTAGTTTTTCACAAAGGTAGCGCATCCTGCCAGGCTCAATAAGGCCGGCAGGATGTGCTACCACCTCCAAAAATGATGTCGAATTCATAATTAAGGAGGGGAATTCATGACCACTAATTCATGACCACTAAAGGTCAGGAGGCCAGTTTATTACTTCTTTTTACAGGAGCTATACTAACGTATCATAAAAAACATTTACTACTTTTCACGGCCCAGAATCTGCCTTGTTGTATTAGGATTTTTGAACCTATAGGTACATGTCAGGGAAAGAGCACCCCTGCTGGCCAGACTAGCTTTTCACAAAGGTAGCGCATCCTGCCTGGCTCAATAAGGCCGGCAGGATGCGCTACCACCTGCATGAATGAGGTCAAATTCATCATTAAGGTAGGGAATTCATGACCAAAGAAAGTCAGGAGGCCAGTTTAATGCCTAATCCAAATGACACTCCTTTTTACAGGGGACGGTTTAAGGCTTCATCAAAAAGCCATTTTTGTTATATTTGGACTTTTGGACCCACAAAGCACATGTCAAGAAATGAGCAACCCCGGCTGGCTGGACTAAAACTATCTCCAACAGGAAACTATTTTTACACAAAGGGTCTCCTAACCAGGTACAGACCAGGCTTGGGCCTGCTTAGCTTTAGAGAAGAACCAGAAACAGACATCTGCAAGCCACATTTGAACTTGCTCTCGATGATTTAATAAAGCTGCTCTGATAGAGGGGTAGGGCAGACTAGTTTTCCACAAAGGTAGCGCATCCTGCCAGGCTCAATAAGGCCGGCAGGATGTGCTACCACCTCCAAAAATGATGTCGAATTCATAATTAAGGAGGGGAATTCATGACCACTAATTCATGACCACTAAAGGTCAGGAGGCCAGTTTATTACTTCTTTTTACAGGAGCTGTACTAACGTATCATAAAAAAACATTTGCTGCTTTTCACGGCTCAGAATCTGCCTTGTTGTGTTAGGATTTTTGAACCCATAGGTACATGTCAGGTTAAGAGCACCCCCTGCTGGCCAGACTAGCTTTTCACAAAGGTAGCGCATCCTGCCTGGCTCAATAAGGCCGGCAGGACGCGCTACAACCTGCATGAATGAGGTCAAATTCATCATTAATCCAAATGACACTCCTTTTACAGGGGACGTTTTAAAGCTTCATCAAAAAGTCGCTATTTTTCAAAGTCAGAAGCTATTTTTGTTATATTTGGACTTTTGGACCAACAAAGCACATGTCAAGAAATGAGCAACCCCTGCTGGCTGGACTAAAACTATCTCCTACAGGTAACTATTTTTACACAAAGGGTCTCCCAACCAGGTACAGACCAGGATTGGGCCTGCTTAACTATAGAGAAGAACCAGAAACTGACAACTGCAAGCCACATTTGAACTTACTCTCGTTGATTAAATAAAGCTGCTCTGATAGAGGGGTAGGGCAGACTAGTTTTTCACAAAGGTAGCGCATCCTGCCAGGCTCAATAAGGCCGGCAGGATGTGCTACCACCTCCAAAAATGAGGTCAAATTCATAATTAAGGAGGGGAATTCATGACCACTAAAGGTGAGGAGGCCAGTTTATTGCCTCATCTGAAGGATGCTTATTTTTACAGGTGCTGTACTAAGGTAACATAAAAACATTTGCTCCTTTTCACGGCCCGGAATCTGCCTTGTTGTATTAGGATTTTTGACCCCATAGGTACATGTCAGGGAAAGAGCACCCCCTGCTGGCCAGACTAGTTTTTCACAAAGGTAGCGCATCCTGCCTGGCTTAATAAGGCCGGCAGGATGCGCTACCACCTGCATGAATGAGGTCAAATTCATCATTAAGGTAGGGAATTCATGACCAAAGAAAGTCAGGAGGCCAGTTTAATGCCTAATCCAAATGACACTCCTTTTTACAGGGGACGTTTTAAGGCTTCTTCAAAAAGTCGTTATTTTTCAAAGTCAGAAGCCATTTTTGTTATATTTGGACTTTTGGACCCACAAAGCACATGTCAAGAAATGAGCAACCCCTGCTGGCTGGACTAAAACTATCTCCAACAGGTAACTATTTTTACACAAAGGGTCTCCCAACCAGGTACAGACCAGGCATGGGCCTGCTTAGCTATAGAGAAGAACCAGAAACTGACAACTGCAAGCCACATTTGAACTTACTCTCGTTGATTAAATAAAGCTGCTCTGATAGAGGGGTAGGGCAGACTAGTTTTTCACAAAGGTAGCGCATACTGCCAGGCTCAATAAGGCCGGCAGGATGTGCTACCACCTCCAAAAATGAGGTCAAATTCATAATTAAGGAGGGGAATTCATGACCACTAAAGGTGAGGAGGCCAGTTTATTGCCTCATCTGAAGGATGCTTATTTTTACAGGTGCTGTACTAAGGTAACATAAAAACATTTGCTCCTTTTCACGGCCCGGAATCTGCCTTGTTGTATTAGGATTTTTGACCCCATAGGTACATGTCAGGGAAAGAGCACCCCCTGCTGGCCAGACTAGTTTTTCACAAAGGTAGCGCATCCTGCCTGGCTTAATAAGGCCGGCAGGATGCGCTACCACCTGCATGAATGCGATCAAATTCATCATTAAGGTAGGGAATTCATGACCATAGAAAGTCAGGAGGCCAGTTTAATGCCTAATCCAAATGACACTCCTTTTTACAGGGGACGGTTTAAGGCTTCATCAAAAAGTCGCTATTTTTCAAAGTCAGAAGTCATTTTTGTTATATTTGGACTTTTGGACCCACGAAGTACATGTCAGGAAATGAGCAACCCCTGCTGGCTGGACTAAAACTATCTCCATCAGAAAACTTTTTTAACACAAAGTGTCTCCCATCCAGGTACAGACAAGGTTTGGGCCTGCTTAGCTTTAGAGAAGAACCAGAAACTGACTACTGCAAGCCACATTTGAACTTGATCTCAGTGGTTTAATAAAGATGTTCTGATAGAGGGGTAGGGCAGACTTGTCTTTCACAAAGGTAGCACATCCTGCCAGGTTCAATAAGGCCGGCAGGATGCGCTACCACCTGCATGAATGAGGTCAAATTCATCATTAAGGTAGGGAATTCATGACCAAAGAAAGTCAGGAGGCCAGTTTAATGCCTAATCCAAATGACACTCCTTTTTACAGGGGACGGTTTAAGGCTTCTTCAAAAAGTCATTATTTTTCAAAGTCAGAAGCCATTTTTGTTATATTTGGACTTTTGGACCCACAAAGCACATGTCAAGAAATGAGCAACCCCTGCTGGCTGGACTAAAACTATCTCCAACAGGAAACTATTTTTACACAAAAGGTCTCCCAACCAGGTACAGACCAGGCTTGGGCCTGCTTAGCTTTAGAGAAGAACCAGAAACTAACACCTGCAAGCCACATTTGAACTTGCTCTCGTTGATTTAATAAAGCTGCTCTGATTGAGGGGTAGGGCAGACTAGTTTTTCACAAAGGTAGCGCATCCTGCCAGGCTCAATAAGGCCGGCAGGATGTGCTACCACCTCCAAAAATGATGTCGAATTCATAATTAAGGAGGGGAATTCATGACCACTAATTCATGACCACTAAAGGTCAGGAGGCCAGTTTATTGCCTCATCTGAAGGATGCTTCTTTTTACAGGAGCTGTACTAAGGTATCATAATAACATTTGCTCCTTTTCACGGCCCGGAATCTGCCTTGTTGTATTAGGATTTTTGAACCCATAAAACCATCCACTAAAACTATCTCCAACAGTAAACTATTTTTACACAAACGTCTCCCAACCAGGTACAGACCAGGATTGGGTCTGCTTAGCTTTAGAGAAGAACCAGAAACTGACACCTGCGAGCCACATTTGAACTTGCTTTAAGTAGTTTAATAAAGCTGTTCTGATAGAGGGGTAGGGCAGACTAGTTTTTCACAAAGCTAGCGCATCCTGGCAGGCTCAATAAGGCCGGCAGGATGTGCTACCACCTCCAAAAATGAGGTCAAATTCATAATTAAAAACTCATAATTAAAAATTCATAATTAAGGAGGGGAATTCATGACCACTAAAGGTCAGGAGGCCAGTTTATTGCCTCATCTAAAGGATGCTTCTTTTTACAGGAGCTGTACTAAGGTATCATGAAAACATTTGCTCCTTTTCACGGCCCGGAATCTGCCTTGTTGTATTAAGATTTTTGAACCCATAGGTACATGTCAGGGAAAGAGCACCCCCTGCTGGCCAGACTAGTTTTTCACAAAGGTAGTGCATCCTGCCTGGTTTAATAAGGCCGGCAGGATGCGCTACCACTTGCATCAATGAGGTCAAATTCATCATTAAGGTAGGGAATTCATGACCATAGAAAGTCAGGAGGCCAGTTTAATGCCTAATCCAAATGACACTCCTTTTTACAGGGGACGGTTTAAGGCTTCATCAAAAAGTCGCTATTTTTCAAAGTCAGAAGTCATTTTTTTTATATTTGGACTTTTGGACCCACGAAGTACATGTCAGGAAATGAGCAACCCCTGCTGGCTGGACTAAAACTATCTCCATCAGGAAACTTTTTTAACACAAAGTGTCTCCCATCCAGGTACAGAAAAGGTTTGGGCCTGCTTAGCTTTAGAGAAGAACCAGAAACTGACTACTGCAAGACACATTTCAACTTGCTCAAAGTGGTTTAATAAAGCTGTTCTGATAGAGGGGTAGGGCAGACTAGTTTTTCACAAAGGTAGCGCATCCTGCCAGGCTCAATAAGGCCGGCAGGATGTGCTACCACCTCCAAAAATGATGTCGAATTCATAATTAAGGAGGGGAATTCATGACCACTAATTCATGACCACTAAAGGTCAGGAGGCCAGTTTATTACTTCTTTTTACAGGAGCTATACTAACGTATCATAAAAAACATTTACTACTTTTCACGGCCCAGAATCTGCCTTGTTGTATTAGGATTTTTGAACCTATAGGTACATGTCAGGGAAAGAGCACCCCTGCTGGCCAGACTAGCTTTTCACAAAGGTAGCGCATCCTGCCTGGCTCAATAAGGCCGGCAGGATGCGCTACCACCTGCCTGCATGAATGAGGTCAAATTCATCATTAAGGTAGGGAATTCATGACCAAAGAAAGTCAGGAGGCCAGTTTAATGCCTAATCCAAATGACACTCCTTTTTACAGGGGACGGTTTAAGGCTTCATCAAAAAGCCATTTTTGTTATATTTGGACTTTTGGACCCACAAAGCACATGTCAAGAAATGAGCAACCCCTTCTGGCTGGACTAAAACTGTCTCCAACAGGAAACTATTTTTACACAAAGTGTCTCCCAACCAGGTACAGACCAGGCTTGGGCCTGCTTAGCTTTAGAGAAGAACCAGAAACAGACACCTGCAAGCCACATTTGAACTTGCTCTCGATGATTTAATAAAGCTGCTCTGATAGAGGGGTAGGGCAGACTAGTTTTTCACAAAGGTAGCGCATCCTGCCAGGCTCAATAAGGCCGGCAGGATGTGCTACCACCTCCAAAAATGATGTCGAATTCATAATTAAGGAGGGGAATTCATGACCACTAATTCATGACCACTAAAGGTCAGGAGGCCAGTTTATTACTTCTTTTTACAGGAGCTGTACTAACGTATCATAAAAAAACATTTGCTGCTTTTCACGGCCCAGAATCTGCCTTGTTGTATTAGGATTTTTGAACCCATAGGTACATGTCAGGTTAAGAGCACCCCCTGCTGGCCAGACTAGCTTTTCACAAAGGTAGCGCATCCTGCCTGGCTCAATAAGGCCGGCAGGACGCGCTACCACCTGCATGAATGAGGTCAAATTCATCATTAATCCAAATGACACTCCTTTTTACAGGGGACGTTTTAAAGCTTCATCAAAAAGTCGCTATTTTTCAAAGTCAGAAGCCATTTTTGTTATATTTGGACTTTTGGACCAACAAAGCACATGTCAAGAAATGAGCAACCCCTGCTGGCTGGACTAAAACTATCTCCAACAGGTAACTATTTTTACACAAAGGGTCTCCCAACCAGGTACAGACCAGGCTTGGGTCTGCTTAGCTATAGAGAAGAACCAGAAACTGACAACTGCAAGCCACATTTGAACTTACTCTTGTTGATTAAATAAAGCTGCTCTGATAGAGGGGTAGGGCAGACTAGTTTTTCACAAAGGTAGCGCATCCTGCCAGGCTCAATAAGGCCGGCAGGATGTGCTACCACCTCCAAAAATGAGGTCAAATTCATAATTAAGGAGGGGAATTCATGACCACTAAAGGTGAGGAGGCCAGTTTATTGCCTCATCTGAAGGATGCTTATTTTTACAGGTGCTGTACTAAGGTAACATAAAAACATTTGCTCCTTTTCACGGCCCGGAATCTGCCTTGTTGTATTAGGATTTTTGACCCCATAGGTACATGTCAGGGAAAGAGCACCCCCTGCTGGCCAGACTAGTTTTTCACAAAGGTAGCGCATCCTGCCTGGCTTAATAAGGCCGGCAGGATGCGCTATCACCTGCATGAATGAGGTCAAATTCATCATTAATCCAAATGACACTCCTTTTTACAGGGGACGGCTTAAGGCTTCATCAAAAAATCGCTATTTTTCAAAGTCAGAAGCCATTTTTGTTATATTTGGACTTTTGGACCCCCAAAGCACATGTCAAGAAATGAGCAACCCCTGCTGGCTGGACTAAAACTTTCTCCAACAGGTAACTATTTTTTCACAAAGGGTCTCCCAACCAGGTACAGACCAGGCTTGGGCCTGCTTAGCTATAGAGAAGAACCAGAAACTGACACCTGCAAGCCACATTTGAACTTACACTCGTTGATTAAATAAAGCTGCTCTGATAGAGGGGTAGGGCAGACTAGTTTTTCACAAAGGTAGCGCATCCTGCCAGGCTCAATAAGGCCGGCAGGATGTGCTACCACCTCCAAAAATGAGGTCAAATTCATAATTAAGGAGGGGAATTCATGACCACTAAAGGTGAGGAGGCCAGTTTATTGCCTCATCTGAAGGATGCTTCTTTTTACAGGTGCTGTACTAAGGTAACATAAAAACATTTGCTCCTTTTCACGGCCCGGAATCTGCCTTGTTGTATTAGGATTTTTGAACCCATAGGTACATGTCAGGGAAAGAGCACCCCCTGCTGGCCAGACTAGTTTTTCACAAAGGTAGCGCATCCTGCCTGGCTTAATAAGGTCGGCAGGATGCGCTACCACCTGCATCAATGAGGTCAAATTCATCATTAAGTTAGGGAATTCATGACCATAGAAAGTCAGGAGGCCAGTTTAATGCCTAATCCAAATGACACTCCTTTTTACAGGGGACGGTTTAAGGCTTCATAAAAAAGTCGCTATTTTTCAAAGTCAGAAGTCATTTTTTTTATATTTGGACTTTTGGACCCACGAAGTACATGTCAGGAAATGAGCAACCCCTGCTGGCTGGACTAAAATTATCTCCATCAGGAAACTTTTTTAACACAAAGTGTCTCCCATCCAGGTACAGACAAGGTTTGGGCCTGCTTAGCTTTTGAGAAGAACCAGAAACTGACTACTGCAAGCCACATTTGAACTTGCTCTCAGTGGTTTAATAAAGCTGTTCTGATAGAGGGGTAGGGCAGACTTGTCTTTCACAAAGGTAGCACATCCTGCCAGGCTCAATAAGGCCGGCAGGATGTGCTACCACCTCCAAAAATGATGTCGAATTCATAATTAAGGAGGGGAATTCATGACCACTAATTCATGACCACTAAAGGTCAGGAGGCCAGTTTATTACCTCTTTTTACAGGAGATGTACTAACGTATCATAAAAACATTTGCTCCTTTTCACGGCCCAGAATCTGCCTTGTTGTATTAGGATTTTTGAACCCATAGGTACATGTTAGGGAAAGAGCACCCCCTGCTGGCCAGACTAGCTTTTCACAAAGGTAGCGCATCCTGCCTGGCTCAATAAGGCCGGCAGGATGCGCTACCACCTGCATGAATGAGGTCAAATTCATCATTAAGGTAGGGAATTCATGACCAAAGAAAGTCAGGAGGCCAGTTTAATGCCTAATCCAAATGACACTCCTTTTTACAGGGGACGGTTTAAGGCTTCATCAAAAAGTCGCTATTTTTCAAAGTCAGAAGCCATTTTTGTTATATTTGGACTTTTGGACCCACAAAGCACATGTCAAGAAATGAGCAACCCCTGCTGGCTGGACTAAAACTATCTCCAACAGGTAACTATTTTTACACAAAGGGTCTCCCAACCAGGTACAGACCAGGCTTGGGCCTGCTTCGCTATAGAGAAGAACCAGAAACTGACACCTGTAAGCCACATTTGAATTTACTCTCGTTGATTAAATAAAGCTGCTCTGATAGAGGGGTAGGGCAGACTAGTTTTTCACAAAGGTAGCGCATCCTGCCAGGCTCAATAAGGCCGGCAGGATGTGCTACCACCTCCAAAAATGAGGTCAAATTCATAATTAAGGAGGGGAATTCATGACCACTAAAGGTGAGGAGGCCAGTTTATTGCCTCATCTGAAGGATGCTTCTTTTTACAGGTGCTGTACTAAGGTAACATAAAAACATTTGCTCCTTTTCACGGCCCGGAATCTGCCTTGTATTAGGATTTTTGACCCCATAGGTACATGTCAGGGAAAGAGCACCCCCTGCTGGCCAGACTAGTTTTTCACAAAGGTAGTGCATCCTGCCTGGCTCAATAAGGCCAGCAGGATGCGCTACCACCTGCATGGATGAGGTCAAATTCATCATTAAGGTAGGGAATTCATGACCATAGAAAGTCAGGAGGCCAGTTTAATGCCTAATCCAAATGACACTCCTTTTTACAGGGGACGGTTTAAGGCTTCATCAAAATGTCGCTATTTTTCAAAGTCACAAGTCATTTTTGTTATATTTGGACTTTTGGACCCACGAAGTACATGTCAGCAAATGAGCAACCCCTGCTGGCTGGACTAAAACTATCTCCATTAGGAAATTGTTTCTACACAAAGGGTCTCCCATCCAGGTACAGACCAGGCTTGGGCCTGCTTAGCTTTAGAGAAGAACCAGAAACTGACTACTGCAAGCCACATTTGAACTTGCTCTCACTGGTTTAATAAAGCTGTTCTGATAGAGAGGTAGGGCATCCTGACAGGTTCTATAAGGCCAGCGGAATGTACTACCACCTTCATAAATGAGGTCAAACACATAATTAAGGAGGGAAATTCATGACCACTAAAGGTCAGGAGGCCAGCTTATTGCCTCATCCGAAGGATGCTTCTTTTTATAGATGCTGGACTAAGGTATAATTAAAACATTTGCTCCTTTTCACGGCCCGGAATCTGCCTTGTTGTATTAGGATTTTTGAACCCATAGGTACATGTCAGGGAAAGAGCACCCCCTGCTGGCCAGACTAGTTTTTCACAAAGGTAGCGCAGTTTCCCTTAACCAAACTGCATCGGAATCCCCTCAAACTGAAGCTTTGAAACTGTCCACGGGTCACGCTGTTTAAAGCTACACTGTATAATTAATGCTGATTAATGCAAGAGCAGAAAACGTCTTTAAAAAAACTTTTCTTAACACACTTTGATAAAACGATGTTTAATACTGTCAAGTTGCTTTGACACAACATGTATTGTTAAAAGCGCTATATAAATAAAGGTGACTTGACTTGACTAAAGCTGTCAGGACGAATTTAGATGAAAGTAGCAAAAAAAAAGACCATGGGTCGTTCACACTTCCCGAGAATCACTAGTTGTAAAAGAAACTGAACAAGTGAACATGAAAAGTTAGTTCATCCACCTTTTTCTTTAACGTGGACGCAAGCCTATGAACGAGACCTCCGGTTCATAACCAGAAGAATTGCTTTGGAAGAATCGTTTGTGTGAAGGATTCAGTGACTCTGAATTCTAATGCTAAATTCAGCCCGTCTTCACTTGCTGGTGAAATAACATGACCTACAAGCATAACTGTAAAAAAAAAAAAAAAAAAAAAAAAAGTAAATAAAATAAACAATAGGTTTTCATGAGGCGTTATCAATCGGCCATATTGACTGCACTGAATGTAAACAATGCCACTGAATCGAACAAAACTCGCATTTTTTTTTTTATTATTGCTGTTGAAAATGTTCAATGATTTTCATGTTTTGGGCTGTACTAATCGGTCGGACCACCGGAAAAACATTTTGAGTATAGACTGACAAAAGTTATTCGGGAACAAGGTGTTTGTGGTTGGCCAAACTGAACCAGGATTTCCAGGGCAAGAATCTTGACAACATGTTTGTTCTTATCATTTCCGGTCAGGTAGGTGAAATATTAGGCTAAAATCTTAATTAATACTGCTTGTACGTCTGTCATTTGTCAAAATATTGTGCCCTTTCCTGCCTACTAAGTCCTTCTCTATATGATTTAGCAGATTCCACATGGTTTTTCCATATTTTAACAGCAGATATTAGCAGAACAAGATATTCAGTAGTACATTAACCATGCAATCCATGCTATTGTTTACATCTGAGTATCGCCAATATTAGGGGTGGGACGATACAGGTAACTCACGATTCAATTCTGTGGCGATATGTGGCCCACGATAATGATAATATCACGATTCACGATATCTACGATATTCAATATATTGGAAGAAATTTCATCAACGATATATCACGATATATGTGACTGAAAAAGAAAAAAATACCCATAATAAGGAAATCTTATGCATTTATTAATGCCAACATTTCCAACACTGTGCAAAGAAATATGCATTTGCATAATAACTCACTGCCTCCTGGTCTTAAATGTAAACACTGTACAGCTAGACAGATAAAAGTGCCTGAACATTAAAAAACAACATGAACATTAACTAACATGTGTAAACCATGATACTGAAACGTCAGTAGTAAGTTACTGTAAAGTGCTTTATGTTAACCTGGACAGTGGTCTCATCAAGGCATATTCTTCTTGAGGAACACTAGCGGGTGCGTCTTTGACTTGTTTTTCGTTATTTTCCGCCATTCTTCTCACTTCTCTTTTTTCTGCGCTTCTTCTCTGTTGTTGTTAGATAACGTGTGTTCTTCACTGGCCGCTGCTTCCGCCACTTTACCCCATTTAAGCCGGGCATACACTGTACGATTTTTGACCCTTTTTGCCACGATTTTTCACTCGTGCGAGAATTTCTTGGATCGGGCCGATTTTCAGCTGACTCGTGCGTCTCACATCGTGTAGTATACACAGGGTAACGAGAAGCGATTACCCTCTCACGATCGACAATCGTATGGTCGGATGAAAATCAAACTGGTTTGAAATTCTGGTCGGCCCTCGTGAGTGTATCGCACCGTTGAAGCAATGCTACGAGCGTCTACGACCTGATTACCCCAAAACTCTGGCACTGCGCCTGTGCAAACACGAAAGTGAAAGTGAAGGAAGTAGTGATGGGAAGTTCGGATCATTTTACCGACTCGGACCTTTGAGTCTCGTTCAGCAAAATGAACGAATCTTTTTTCGAGTAATTTCGTTCATTTTAACAATAAATATAATTCAAATGTTAGCCTTTAACCTCCCTAACACATCTACTGCTGACACAAACGTTAATCACACTTCAAACAAAACAAAACAAAACAAAACAAAACAAAACAAAACTATAATGCTATAAGAAACAGAAAATATTAAATCATTGTTTGCCTGGGTCTTTAGTCTAGAGCCCTGCATTTGAGTCCGAGCCCGTCGGGGCCCGAATTTTTTTTTTTTTGCCCCTAGGGCCGGGCTTCGGGCCAATTTTCACGTCATAACTTGCACATATATCGGGCGTGATTTCATGATTTCATGCGTGCGTCCCCGGAAGCGCCAGTGATTTCTCGCGCATAGCAGAGTATGAGCGGAGCGCGGAGTGGAGCGGTGTGATTTTGAATGGAGGAAGGAGCGGATTTTTTTAAAAGTCGGAGCGTCATGGTTTTCACTCTCTTCAAGAGCGCTCCACCACCGCTGTTTAGCTTGATAGAGATGGATCACTCAAATCAGAAATAATGTGATCTGTAGGTAAAATAACTGACGAAAACGTATTATTTTCATTACAAACTTTGCACTGGATAAAGCAGCAATACTCTTTTAATGCTGACAATTATTAGCTGTGGTCGGAACAAATATTGCACACTATGTTTGAAACTCTCCTGTTATTTTATTTTATTATATTTTATGAACAGGACTGTTACATTTCAAACATACTTAATTTGTTTTTTTTTTTGTTTTTGTTTTTTGACGCGGAGCGGTGTTTCTGACATCAGTGAGAGAGGAGTGGAGCTGGATTATTAAATGCAAGGAGTGCGGGGGAAATTGTTGCCGCTCCACTGTGCTCACATACCGCAGAGAGATTTTCAGCCACGTGGTAAAGTTGTGTTTTTTAAGTTTTCTATATTATTATTTATTCTTTATATATTTGTTCAATATTCGTTTACTTTACCACTGCGACTTTGTATGTTCCGGTTTTGCGCAGCAGAACTGCCTGCCCTGTTTGAAATGCCTTTGTTCTGAGATGGTGATAATAAACTTTAAATCTAACATTTTGCTATATTGATGTTTGTTTTATATCTGTGAATTGCATTAGACTAGTCAAGTGTTGATTTGATATATGGTTAAATTGAGTAAACACACTGTGGACCACATACCGCTTGGATATCGATGTCACTTAAAAAACTAACTTACATTTAAAAAACAAACAAACAAACAAACAAAAAACTCCAAACTTTTCTCTAAATTGTTCTGATAAAAAAACCGAAACGAAAAAACATAAACTTTCTATTAAATACGAAATCTGGTCTATTTTAATGGCTGTAACAGTATAAGCTGTTTGGCGGAAAAAAAGACGGGCTTCGGGTCGGACTCGGGCCAAAATTTTTGATAAGCTGTCGGACACGGGCCGGGCTACAGCCTGTGCGTCTCGGACCAGGGCCGGGCTAGGGCTTAGATTTAAGTCTATGGCTGTGTCCAAATTCAGGGTCTACATCCTTCGGAGGACTCATTTGAAGGATGTTACGTCACAGCGCCGCGACGAAGGCTGTCCAAATTCATAGGATCCTTCAAATGCGCACCACAAATACGTCCTCCTTTTCCCCGAATTTGAAGGATGGGTCTGGTGGATCCTTTCCCGTCCTACCTATCCCACAATTCCTTTCGGCAGAGCGCTTCCAGGATTTTCAAATAATGGCGGACGATGCAAGCGGTAGTAATGATGGAAGTTTAAAAAAAACTGGCGTTTCAAAAAATGTTTTTTTACAGCGGTTGTCTAGTTAGGCCTTTGCTTTTAGCGTTAAGCTTTTTTTTTTTTACATTTGTATGTATATATGTTAGAAAACATCACTTTCGTAAACTAGCTTCTTTCTTACTGCCTGTGTGAATATCCCCTTACACACAGCTAATTTTCTTGTTAGTGATTGAAGATGTTTTTAACGCTTTTAGGGATGAAAGAGTAGTTATTTTGTTTTGTGCAGTACAGATAACCTTACTTCTTGCTTAGCGCTGTCACGGTTGCTAGGCGACAGGATATGAGCAACGGGGAAGGGAGGGAACTGAAAGAAGTGTAGGCTGTCCAAATTCACTGACACCTACTTCCAGGTTTTGCGGTCTTCGGAGGACCCCTCCTCCTTCAACCTGGTAGGAAGGATCCTAAGGAGGATGCAGACCCTGAATTTGGACACAGCCTATGTCTACTTTAGTCTATGGTTCGCTCACCTCGCCTAACGACTCTAAAAACAGGTGAACTAATTCCAGTAATAGGATGTTGCGCATGCGCGACTGAACGAATCACTCCCCGAGACGACTCGTTTGTCCCGAGTCACATTAAAGATTCGTTCAAAATGAGCGAATCGTTCAAGAACGACCCATCACTAGAAGGAAGCAACATGTTCTGTTATTTCAAAAGTTCAATAAAAAAAATAATAATAAAAAAAGAACATTCTTCAGATACAAATAACATCATAAAAAAAAAAGATAAAAAAAGTCCATGCGCTTACACGAACTCACGGAAAGGCACGAGATCGAGCGCTTTTTGCTCTGGTGACCCTCATCATTCCTTGTCAGCATCCTACTACCGTGTTTTTGTTGTTCTTCTTCTTCTGTTTCAAGTCCGACGTGCGATATTGGACGCACAGTGTGAGCGGTAAGATCGCATAAGAGCATCGGGTCGTACAGTGTGAGAACATAAATCGTGAGCTGCGAACTTTTACACCCTGCGATTCTGTCGTGCAGTTTGAGCTAGAGCCAAGAGCAACGATTGATAATATCGCACAGTGTATCCCAGGCTTTACTCGAACAGCGCCCCCCGCAAACAGAATGGTAGATATTGGGTGGTGACAGTGACACTGACGACGGGTAAATTAATCATTTTGTGTTGTAATAAAATATCAATATTGGCCGTTAGTGTATCGATTATTTATTGCGACAGAGAGCACAACAATATATTGCAATATCGATTTTTTTTCCCACCCCTAGCCAATATGGACCAAACCGTGACGTTAGTGCAAAATCTCTATAACATGTCAAAACAGACGAATAGACTGAATAAGTGTTTGATAATATCAGCCAATGCAAAACGCTTTAAAATATTATTGAAGTATGTTTTACAAGATAATATTACTTTGCTTCTTTCTAATTGTTTGAGGAAACTACTAGCAATTTGGTACTGAAAATTGTTTCTACACCAATTTTTTTTTAATCCAGTGTACACTAACAAACCTGCTGCTCCTGCTGAGGAAAGCCGGCCATTATTGTGAATGATAAGCGTTACTCAAAATGTTTATGAGAACAAACCGTTAAAAAGAATAACAGTCCTTCAGAAAACTGGTCGGTGTTTGATTAAAGTGCAACAGTCCATAGAGACTGAGAACAGCCCTCTCCATAGCAACAAAAGCAAGAATCATGGGATTTTCCCTCTAATTCAATGAGGGCCATTCACTCAACCTGGATGACAGACACAGATACAAAATGCTGTGTATAATGTTACCAAGGAATAAAGCCATTCGCCATGAGTAAGTATTTTCCCACAGAAATGTGGAAGGGGACCTTCTGAGGTTTTGTGTGTATGAGTGTCTCGCACGGCACATAAAGAGCCCATGCAGCGTCCTGAGCGATGAAGTAAGTCCTTTGGCAAGGCCACCAGTAATTGAATACAGTTCTTGTTCTGTGTTGTGTTTGATGAGCACATACACACACATACTGTTGCAGACGCTCTTGACTCATTTGTGAATGTGCTGTTTATATACACAAGGGTTAGGTTTAGTGGTGTAGAGAATGGAAAAAGGCCTAAAACAATAATAGGTGAAATTACATTTGTTTAAACTATAGACTAAGGTATTTAAGAGTTTACATGTGTGGGAACCGTTCCATGTATACTGCAGTAAAATGTGAAGCCTTAAACTCAATTATTCATATGTACTTTAAATCAGTTTAGGGGTAATTGGAGTGCACTGCACTGCCAAAATGTTTCCACATAAAAATTTATCTTTCAAGCATGTTGTTTGCTTTGGGTTTCAGGATTTGTGTTTCATGTGAAGGCTTTAAACGGTTAGTTCGGCCAAAAATGAAAATTTGCCCATTATTTACTCACCCTCAAAGCATCCTATGTTTATATGACTTCCTTCTTTCAGACGAAAGCAATCAGAGTTATATTAAAATTTGTTCTGGCTCCTTCGAGCTTTATAAGGCAATGGATGAGTGTTTCTTTTCATCAGTCTAAAACAAGTACAAAAAAGCACATCCATTCATAATAAAAAGTGCCTAACACAGCTCTAAGGAGTGAATAATGGCCTCCTGTAGTGAATCAATGTGTTTTTGTAAGGAAAATATCCATATTTAAATGTAATAATCACTTTTCTTCAGCTTGCACAGAAGCAGCTCTGGGCGGATGACATAGGACGTTGTCGTTGGAGAAATCAAAACAAAACAACAGTTATGAATTAGAAGTACAAAACGAGGATTTGTAAAGAAAAATGTCGGAGGATTTCGCCCCGGAACTGCTTCTGTCTACAACTGTTAGTGTAAGCTAGAGAAAAGTGATTATTACGTTTTAAATATGGATATTTTCTTACAAAAACACTACAGGAGGCCTTTATTTACTCCTTGGAGCTGTGCGAGGCACTTTTTATTACGGATGGATGCGCTTTATTGGACTTATTTTAGACTGATGAAGAGAAACACCCACCCATTGCATTATAAAGCTTGAAGGAGCCAGAACAATTTTTAATATAACTCTGATTGCATTCATCTGAAAGAAAGAAGTCACATACTGTACAACAACGATGCCTGGGGGGTGAGTAAATAATGGGCTAATTTAAATTTTTAAAATTTAAAACATACATTAAGCTGAATGTTGTTGAAAACCATTTTTTATTTGTCACAGACATTACAATCATCCTGAAGACGATGTGACACGACACGGAAGAACATGAGAAACACACAGCAGCAAAGCTCACACACTAGGCGTTGTACCATATCTTATGCCTCCTATATGCCACTGTTAATGTAACACAAGAAACTCATAGGGAACACAAGAGAACATTTTAACTTGTTAATGCCCTAGATATATTCAGAGATTTACCTAAGTAGAAATCTCCAGCCATAATTATAACAACAGTGAGTAATAATTTCAACATTAAGGTAGTTTTAGGTAGTAATGTGGATCGCTCTACCAATGCTGACTACTCTCAAATGCTGTATAATATATCAAACGGATTAAAATAACAGCCACTTTAGACATTGCACAACATTTACACACGTTTACATCCATGTTTTCATGTGGGACACTTTGAAAGTAATTATAAAAGCAGCAGTGCTAATAAAATAACATTTTCTGAAAGCTGCAGGTAAATTCATGTCGTTTGTGCAAGAATAATATTTGCAGTTGTCACACAATACAATCTTATATAGAAAAGAATATATATATTCTCTTCTCTGTGCGTATTCCTAACCTGTAAGAGCATAGCTCATAACTGCTCTATGAATTCTGTTTTACCCTCATTGATTATTTATTAGTTTTTTGCTTTCTCATGTCCAGCTTGTATTACATCGACTCATTAGAAGCAGAAGCATCCCAGCTGTTTTGATTGCTCACCACTGTTTCTTTGCAAAGGAAGTTAATCCATAATGCCACTGACATCTCCCTAATCATCGGAAAAAACAAGTATGGCTTTGCTTTAAATAACAAGGTCCAAGGCACACAGTAGCTCCTCCCCCTGTAGCAGGTGCTGCCGCTCAGTCACAGGTGCATTTACCTCACAGTCATAACGGGTTAGCTGGGGAAGGGGCATCGCTATTGCTCCACCCTCTGACGATCTGCTCAATAACCTACTCGCAACATCTGCGCAAAAAAACAAAAAAACAAACCAACAGAGAAAGAGCAGTTAGTCACTGTACAATCGTGAAAAACAACTGAGTATTCACAAGGGTTTCGCACACTGATGTGTGGTCTCCATGGTGACATACCAGATGGCAGCAACAGTATCGTGGCGTGACGAAGCCCTTCCGATGATGAAGCCTCTGATTTTCTGACCTTTTTCTCTGGAAAATCAGTCACCACCTGCAGCACAGAGCCCTGGGAGGAAACACCATCAACAGTCAAAATAAAACAATCATTTAGGCCTACTATTAATTGTGCAAAGTGCTATTTGTCAGAAAGTCTGATTTAAACACCCTTAAGGGGTTTACTTTACTATAATGCCCAGCTAACTGCACATTATTCTGCTTATTACATGGACACTAAAATACAACTCCAGACTCCAATTAATGCTTTGTCAAGCAAAAAGCTGTGTGTTTGTAATAACCAAATCCATTATTAAGGCATTTTAACTTTAATCTGTTGCTTCTGGGGAAATACCAGTCCATAATCCATATTAATCTCCTGTTGTCCTCTCACATCAAAACGGCAACACACATAAACAATGGTGCAGATATACTGATATAATGAGGTCCCAAAGTGTATGTTTAAAGAGTATTTAATGGCTATATTCTGCAGGTCACAATCAAGGCCTGAAACTATCTTCTTTATAAATGAGCAATATCACATGAGCAGCGATATGAGTGTATATCGGCACAGATGTGATTCGGCCGTAGGTAATATATTATGCTAATATACAGCCATATCGCATAGCTACAAGTGTGATACTGCATTTATACAACAGTTCTACAGCACACGTGTAAATACATAAGAAACAACAACGGAGTGTCTTTAAAAACTCTCCTTTGGGCGAACTACTTCCACACCAAATTCAAATCTCAGTTTGACAGTTTAACAGCTGAGCCCAAGCCTCCATTACTAATTTGAAAATTCATTGAAAGCCTAATGGAATACTGTATTAAAAGCTAACTGTATTATGTAGAGCATAATGTAGAGATGGACTGAGTGAGTGTGATTACCTGCATCTGATACAGCATTCATTCTTCAGCTCTGTCTCATATTCACATTAAAACATTAGTTTGAATGTCCACTGACAAAAGCGATATCTGTATAGCTGCTCAGTGCATTTGTTGGCTGTCTTACAAAGTGTTGTTAAAAGTAAAAATAACTTAGTGGTTTATGACCCTGTTTCAGTTATATAAAAGTCAATATAAATATAAAAGTCTGTACTGCTGACTCATTCATAAATAAAGTCTCTTGTCGCCATCTAATTGCGGAACAATGAATCTAATCACCATCACGAACACATACACTGGTTCCCAATACTAAATACTTTTCTAAATACTGCAATTATTTTTATTAAAAATTATTTATTAAATAATAATATTTATTAAACAACAACAGCCATCATAAAAGTTGCTAGGCAGCACTCAGCATCAAATTTACATAAAATAACATGATGAGACTTTGACTTTGACTGCCCGTTAGATTTACCTAAAACAAATTGTATCTCACATTTAACCGCTATGGAGACATCAGAACCAGCAGCGATTTATAGAAGATCTGGTCAAGGTAAGGCTGCTCTCGTCAGGTTCATGAGCGCTGAATGACCGCTGACGCCCTGGAGCTCACATCTCCAAAAACATTCAATCAAATTTTCAAATAGAAATTATGTTTATTAACGAACGCCCTGTTTAAAGTCTAAACTCCTAAAACTCTTAAAACTAGATTCTTTGACACAAAAACTATTACTATCTATTATTTATAAAATTATAATAGATTTAAGTGTCTGCCATTACACTTGCTGTGAGAAATACCACAAGCGGAGTGATACAAATGAAGTGAAGTTCTGATATTACTAGAATATCACACTTGTCTAAGCCAATCAGATTCAAGGATAAGAAAGAACTGTTATATAAGCAAAGATATGAGACAGTTCATTGAAATAAACGTCCGCTCAGATTGGTTTGCAATAATACACACATACCAGCCTTATTGCTTCAGACAGAGGTATGGTCTCCAGTTTCCTCTTGAGTAGATTCGGGTTGATGTGACATTTAGAAGAAATATCACTATCTTGAATAATTTCTCTGGAGAGTTACAGAAAGAAAACAGATTGTTCTTAAATAACAGTAATCATGTTTTATCTGTTCAGCATTTGTTTGCAGCACAAATCTGATTTGAGAGTGTCTCTCTGTAAATGAAGTCTCACCTGTTGTTGTCCTGCTTTGTGGTTGTAGTATTCTGTAGAACAGTGTCACAGGACACTAAGTCTAGAGGGGCTGCTGGGAGAGCAGGGGCAGTTTGTGTACTGATGGAGGGGGTCAGTTCAAGCGCTGAACCTGGGCTGGAACAAATCGACTCGGCTGGAGAACCAGTCCGCAGCTGGAAATCATCATCCATGGGAATGTATGGTGCTAACATCTCCAGATCCAAACCCACTCCCTAAAAAATGAGCACATGAGGGTGTAGTACATTTTGATGCAATGTTGGTTGATATGGTCATCTTAGACTTATATTGACATCTGTGTGGATGCAGTGTTTTCAAGTCATCTACCTGTGTATTATAGGGTATCTTGGACTCTATATCCATAGAAAACAGTCTTTCCACATGATCTGGTTTTAGCTGGTCACTTAATTCTGAATCCACAGGAAGATCAACCTAACATAAACAAACAACCAATCCAAAGTCACATTAAATATACATATTTTTTATAAAGAGTAAACTAGAAAAAGTAAAACAAAGCATTTACACGTATGAGAACATGCACTGTAATTGATTGAATGCACTAGATTCCACCTGGGATCTGGAAGAATCAGAAGCCAAAGACTGTGGGAAGGGGAAGTCGTCAGGTTGTAGATGGGCTGTGGAAGCATCATCATCATTTAGGGAGGAGCAGGGAGGAGAGAGGGGTGAGAGAGGTAGCAGGACACTTGAAGAGGGCAACATAACATCATTGTAGAGAGGAATTTCTGTCAACACAGAGATTGCAGAGTCTGCAAGAAATGAACATATGGACATTCAAATCCTCTGTACTTTCTTATAAATGGTCAAAAAATAAATGTTTTACTTTTCATGAACAGTGAGTGATAGTATTATACAGAATGACAAGACTTAAATTATGTCAAAAGATTACATGTATAGTTTGAAATTGTTTCATCAAAACTAGAGCTGTTGAGTAATCGGTCGATTATGCTGACAATTAATCGAGTATGAGTAATCGAGTAATATCTCATTCTAAATATTGCTGAATACTGTATCCATTTTATTTTGCGACACTGAAGTAAGCTATTTTCTGTGAATGTGAGAGACTTCTGTTTCATTAGCTGCTATAGATAATTAGAAAAAATAGAACAATAAAGTGCACTTAATGGTAAAACTACTTGTGCTACAAACCAACGAGTTTATAATCACATTAATAAATTAAAATATTATGATAACAAATACCAGTTTGCAATATAAATCAGCATAACAGACTATTTACATACAGCTAAAAAACTCAGGTGAAAAATAAGGTGGATATTGTCACATACTTTAAAAAGCAGTAGTAAGCTTAAAAGTAGTAGCAGTATACAGTACTGTATATATTACACAATATGCTAATATTCCATTTAATTATAGCCAATTTAATGCTATCAAATCAAATTTTAAGATGATGTAGGATGAAATGACAACTTTCACGATTGATGGTCTCACGTCAGAACAACTAATAAATCTGATTTAGATAAGTCATTGTGGCATTCAAACCTGAGCTGTTGATATTCAGAGTGAGGACAGGGTCTACTACAGTAAGTGCCTCTGGCTCCCCCTTGAGGCTGTCATGTATCTCCTCTCTCACACTCTCCTCTTTCTCTTTCTCAACCTTTGCCTTTGCCTCCTCTTTCAGATCTGCCATAGTCACTTCAGCACCAAGTGACTCCTCATGGTGCTCTTCCTGTTCCTGTTTTATTTTTGTGCTGTTGGTTTGCTGAATGGACAGGATTTGTTTGGGCTGTTCAATGCCACTGCAGAGTAAGAAAGAATGAAAATAAAGCGACTTATACAAATACAAGCACATATTGGTGTTCAGGTCGACACATGCATTTTAAGACACACCCTAGGTCTCACCTGAGGATGTAGTTAACACACACCACACACTGTGGCTGGGAGTTTTTACTGTTATAGATCACAGTGGCTTGAGTCTCTGCCCAAGCAAACCCTCCTGCTTTAGCCAGCAGCCGGTACTGTCCAGTACACACTTGTCCCTTCACAAACACTGCAAAGAGAGACATATATGGGCCATTCTAGAGAACTGGTTCAAAGTCAGAGTTGGAAACGTATGGAAAAAATACATTTTTCCACAAATTTTGTATGTATGCAAATTGCGTAATATCCAAGGTACATAGTAATTGTGCAGTTAAATTCTTACATTGTATTTTCAGAAAGTTTTGGAATATCCTCTCCCCAAATTTGTCACTACCGAAACACAGTAATATATCATTTAATAAGAAGGGTTATATTAACCTATTAAGATTTTGCTTACATCCTCCTTGTAAATATATATTTTGTTTCCACCTTTTTAAAAGATTTTCAGAGGTAAATCAATAATAATTACAATTCTGTCATGACAACTCTCTGAAAAGTTTAGCATGGTAGTGGATATGACAATGTTAATGTATTTGGTATTGGCGAAATAGATCTGCTACGCTGCTGTTGGCTATCGCTGTAGTTGTAGAGTATTGCTGCTGCTGCTGCAAGCAAGTACAGAACTTGCTACTGCCAAAGCATATGCGATACAGTGCTGTGAGTATTTAAGACATACTGCTGCTGCACAAATAGCATAAAATAACTCGTAGCAGATCTATACAGATGGAGCTGGGGAAGGTGGAGTGTTTCAGAGGAACTCTGCGAAATGCCCAAGTGAATGCTACCAGCCATTTAAATAGCTGCAAGCTCATTGGTTGTGTATGCAACACGAACCAATCAGCTTATGCCAAGTCGTATAACTCTGTGATATCATCAGCCTGCATCATCTAGAGTTTCATGGCAGAACTAGGTATTTTTAAATAAGATTTATGAGATTTGTTGTATTTTTAATAAAATTTTTCTTTGTAAAAGGCAAAAAGTTGATCATACTGATTTCAAAATTAAGGATTCAGTAGTTTGAATATATATTGAACCAAACACTATGATAACATCTTAGTTGATAATTCAATACACTTTATTTTTGACAAAACATCCTATGTTTCGGTAGTGACTGCACATTTTCGGGAGTGTTTGGTAGTGACTACATCACATTTTAACCCACATACTAAAACATACTAAAATACTAAAAATTTGCATAACTGTACTAAATTTTTTTTGTACAGTTGTTCCCTAAAGAACTGTTCCCTTTCGGTAGTGACAATATTAGTGAATAACACACATAAGAACAAGGTCACTACTGAAACTTCTCCAAATGTTTTATTAGTAACTGTTTCAGTAGTGACTGTTTCAGTAGTGACAATTTTAAATACCTTTAAACCTAGCTCAAAGATGCTAACAAGCGCATGGTTAGCTAGCGCAGTTCTGAACAGTTGTTCACATATAAAAACTACAAATAACTCAAAAAAGTTTGCTTAATTGCAGACATTCCTTAAAGTTACATACAGATTTTCAGACATTTGAAAACAATTTACCTCAAAATAATGGGACCTATCTACTCACCTTGTAGCTATGAGAGAGAGTAACAGAGGAATATTCATATACATCATAAATGTAGGGGTGTAGTTAAAATCAGTCTCAGCCAATTGACTAAACGTTCGGTAGTGGCATGAAAGTACCAGTTGAAAGTACCCAATAAATTATGAATTTAGTAGATTTTTAGATTTTCAGTTTGAACCAATTCTGAACCAATTCTGCAAAATGGCCCATATGAAAAATTATGATATATCTTCATTTAGGCTTATGGAAGTGAACTGCATTTATATGAACTTACGGTTGTGGTGTGTTTTGGTCATGTGGTCAGAATCCAGTGCATGATAGTATTCATACACAGAATGCTGCAACAGATCCACTGGATCAAAACCCAACAGCTCAGTGATCCTGAAAACACACAAGTTGCATTTTGCTCTGTCACACTGCAGCTTTCACAAGTTACCACTAGATGGCGAAGAAATACAGGCCATAAATCCAGGACTTCAGTTCAGACTCCACATCTCCACATCTGAACATGCATATATTCTTACTAAATAAACATTATATCCAAATATCCCTTAGTCCTAAAATGGTAGGACAAATAGCCAAATGCTACCTACTTCACAAGATTCTGAAGGTTTCGAAGCAAGTTCTTTATAAGTATGAATTAGGTGTCCGTAGATGTTGCTGCCGTCAGCATATAAGCATTGAATTTTGTGCTGAGCAGGGCAGGTGTTATTGTACAGCACTCAGGTGTGCTGGGACTTTACCTCTCATCGCAGTAGGTGAAGCGCATATCTAAAGTGTGACGGCTGAGAAATGTTCTAGAATCCAGAGGAGCCTCAATGTTTGCCGGGTGGGGAATAGACTCACAGATGAGCACCAGGTACGTTGAACCCACATTTTTTTCCTCACACACACCCTCCTTAATGCCATCTGTCGTGTGGATATGGCCCGAGCAGCGCAACACCTGTCAGAAAGAGAGGCTGATAGGGATAAATATGGATCCAGGTTCACTATATAGAAGACGCTTTAAGTACAGTCACATGGTTAAAAGTGAAGCACAAGTAAGGGGTGATACCTTCCAGGAGGCAGATTTGACATTGACAGTGCGCCCTCTGCTGGTCAGTGTACATTTCATTCTCAATAGAAAACTTCGCTTTGTGTGCTGCTCTTTTGCTTTCTTAGACAGACCTAATTGTGGAAAAAGGGAGAGAGATGAGATTGAGTGATCATAACTGTGACTGATACAGAGAGAAAAAGAGAGAATATTACCAGTCTTGTGTGCCAGCATTTCTCTGAGCTCCTCATGATCACATGGATGAGTAAATTCAAACACACTGTGTCCAGTAAGCTCGATCTACAGAGGGGGGAAATGGTTTAATACACATAAATCATGTTATTAATAGAATTTCTAAGACCTGGATACACATTCATTGCCACATTAGAGATTCAGTTTGACATCAGACAGTTTGTATCTTACACTGAAATGTGGAATATGGAATTCATTACAAATACTAAAGTAATACCTAATGTAGTAATGTAGTAACCCAGTTTCTTACACAAAATATTATTATTAAGCATGCATTGTAAATTGTAAAAACTGGCCTTTTTAGTGTCCAAACTGTCTTACCAGTTTCACATGCACTATTGTTCAAAAGTTTGCAGTCAGTAGGAAAAAACAAAAACAAATAATATAATAATATATAAATAAATAATATAATAATATTTTTTCACAAAGGACAATGAACTGAACAAAAATGATTTTTTTAAGAAAAGAAGTCTCTTCTGCTCACCAATCCTGCATTTATGTAATCCAAAGTACAGTAAAAACAGTCATTAGTTTTTATTATTATTATTTAAAATAAATACTTCTATTTGAATACATTTTAAAATGTAATTTATTCCTGCAATTTCAAAATGAATTTTTAACACCATTACTCCAGTCACATGATCCTTCAAAAATAATTCTAATACTCTGACTTTTTCAGGTTTCTTTGATGAATAGAAAGTTCTGAAGAACCGCATTTATCTGAAATAGAAATCTTTTGTAACATTACAAATGTCTTATCATCACTTTTGATCAATTTAAAGCATCCTTGCTTATTAAAAGTATTAATTTCGTCCCCAAAAAATTAATTAATTAATTAATTATACTCACTATTATTAAGCTTTTTATTAAATTCTGATCTTTTAATCTTTCTATTCATCAAAGAATCTTAAAAAAATGTACACAACTGTTTTATTTATTGATAATAATAATAAATGTTTCTTGAACAGCAAATTAGCATTAGAATGATTTCTGAAGGATCATGTGACACTGAAGACTGGAGTAATGATACTGAGATGTAGTTTTAATCAGAAGAATAACATTACATTTTAAAATATATTCAAATAGAAAAGAGTTGTTTTAAATAGTAAAACCATTTTATTTTTGCTGTACTTTGGATCAAATAAATGCAGGGTGGTGAGCAGAAGAGACTTCTTTAAAAAGCATTCATGTGTGTTTGGCATCACCTGAGGAATCCCCAGACACTTGCTAACATTCTCTGTCAAGTAGACGATGTCGCCATCAGCAGAAAGAACCATGAGAAACCCGTCCAGAGCTTTCAGATATGAACTGTTCCACTGAGAGTCGACTTCAGATTCCACATCCAGTACATCTAAAGAAAGACAAAAAATGAACAGATGCTGTCAGCAACAAACGCAACAGGCCTACCAAATGAATCTCACTGAATATTTCTCTCATCTCTCAAACCTGTGTTCAGTAGTTTACGCAGGCGCAGGTAACTGAGAGCGAGTCTCATGACCGATGCTTTATCCAGGTTAGAGGTGACACTGTGGGGGAGGGGCAGTTCTCTGGCCAGTTCATAAAACACCTCTGACTCTTTTCCTCTCCGACAACGCGCCGCATCTCTGGATTTCTCCTTCCTTCGCTCTGAGCTCACCCTATAATGAACACATACACAAATACAATCCACAGTAAGCGGCTGTGCTCAATGCCTTCAGCATTACAAACTTGTGTGGTATTAAACTGTCAAAAACATACATCAAAGAGCTTTAAAATACACACACAAACTTCACATTGTTCTGCAAACATTAAGCAAAAATGCAGTCAAGCGAGCGAATTACTAAGGGTGCTGATTAAAAAAATCAACATCATGATATGATGTTCCATTCCAGGGCTTCTTTATAATACTGTTATAATGAATCTGTACTGTGGAGTGCTGTGTAATTTTGTGTTACGCAGGGTCAGGCAGGTTAGTTCTCCTGAACTAAAGACAGTCGCCTTATTAAGACTCGAGGCAGGTAAAACCACCTTCACACACACAAAGATCCTACTGTACAGCTCCTGACATCATGATGTTTGCTGTGAGCTGTCCTCAGGGCAAATACGGAAAACCGAGAGCTCATAAAACATCTGTGGACAAGACTAGTCAGAGATGTCAACACTGTTTAATTAATTCTGCTTGATTTTTCTTTCCACTCCATCTCTTTCTCAAGATTTAGATCATGAGAAGCCACAATTTACATTGTCAAATCAGTCAGAATTAGACATATGTTTGAGTTTGTAAGTTATATGTTTTTATGCATTTGACATGGGTGAAGGTCACATTCAATTTGGTGCCGACTTCACATACTAGAACTCATTATAATCACTGATGCTGTCTACACTGGATGCGGTGATACACAACGTGACACAACAAATCTCTGGCAGTAAACCGATACGTTGTTCTATTTATGATGTAATGACATAAAGTTTAAATGATTTGCAATGTCATGTCCAGTGTAGACAGTCTCTAGCTTGTGGTAATGTCTATGTCTGAAAGGTGATAAGATGTGTCAGTGTACACAATTTTACAATGTGCTTATATATTTCGAAAGGTTGCATTCAGCTGCCTGTGATTGAGCACATGAGAACTAAAAAGTATATTTTTATTCTAAAAATCTGTGTTGCAGTCAATTTTACTCTCTCTAAAATGTTTCAATTATCTGGACCTAATTGGTGGTGGGGACTTACCAATGATTCTTTCTGCAGGTTATCATCATGCCAGTAGGTGGCAACAAGTGACTGTGTTTATAATTTAGTTGTTGACTCATTCATTCAACTGATTCGTTCAAATCACTGATTTACTCAGATAGTGACTGTGGCCCTGTCCCAAATGGTGCACTTCATGTGCACTTATGCTCTAATGGACTTACAAAGGCTGCCACGTGTGTGTGTCTCTTAAGTCTATGAGGCTGTAGGGTGTCCGATTCATTAGAAGTGCGTATCAAGGTGCATAGTGGCTAAAATGACAAAAGCTATGTCATTTTAGTGAACGTACATATGCCCATGTCACCGCAGTTCTGACTGGAAATGTCTGTTGAGTGACGCTCTAACTATAAAATGACGTTCCATCTGCACTTCACCCAAACCTACCCGATAGTATGAACATATACAAAGATGACGTAAAAACGCAATCGCAAGCATGCCGTTTTAGTTTGTTTTTCAATCTCTCATATTTCAATTCTTTCATTGTGAGTCATGTTTTTCACAAGATTCGTACCCAAGGATTCCACAATCTAAGTCTGTTACGTCCGGAAAGCAAAACATTGGAGCTGTAATCAGTAATGTGTATGAAAACGATTAAAAGTGCTTACTGTTTTACCGCCTCTAGTGGACATTTCTGTTGTAAAATTGCAGTAATATGTACTTATTGGTACGTATTTTGCATGTTGATACATTCTCGCCATAAGATCAGGCACAACAAAAGCCACTGTCTATTAATGGTGGATATATGAAATTTAATAAATCCAATAAAAAAAATTATCCATCAAGCATTTTACATTTTGCTAGGTTATTAAAATCAAAAATTTAATAACTACATTGAACATTAACATTAAATATTAGACCATTTCTTAGATTTATGGATTATCTGTAAAACTGCAAATAATGTGCAAAAATATGAACATTATTGATTGTAATGCCTTTAAGATTATATGTTATTTTAAATTTAAATTGTTCACAATTCTCCAAAAATTAAAGACATTTTAGACAAAAAGACATTTTAGAGGTCCCTTGTGATAGATACTTTCTTCTACTTTCAGTTGTTACCAGACATTCCACAATATTAAATATTATATTAGTGTCTGTCTACAAGTACACAGTTTTGTGTTTTTTTGTTTGTGTTCTGGTATATATGGTTTATGAAGACACAAATGACATGAGTAATTCAATGTAAACATGGTTTATGAGGACACTTCCTTTGTCCCCATTAACCAGAAGTCTTAAAAAACTAAAAGAATGGTGTTTTATTAAATCAAAAAATTGCCAGTAATTTCTTATAAGGGGTAGGTTTAGGTGTAGGGCGACAGAAAATACAGTTTGTTCAGTATAAAACCATTATGCCAATACCCCATACACCACAAATGCAAGTGTGTGTGTGTGTGTGTGTGTGTGTGTGTGTGTGTGTATACCTGGTATTCATCACGTTGTGGGGACCAAATGTCCCCACAAGGATAGGAATACCAGTAGATTTTGACCTTGTGGGGACATTTCTTAGGTCCCCATGAGGAAACAGGCTTATAAATCATGCACAATGAGTTTTTTTGAGGAAGTAAAAGTGTGCACAATCTCCTGTGAGGGCTAGGTTTAGGTGTAGGGTAGGTGTAGGGCCATAGAAAGTATGGTTTGTACAGTATAAAAACCATTACGCCTATGGAATGTCCCCATAAAACATGTAAACCCAACGTGTGTGTGTGTGTGTGTGTGTGTGTGTGTGTGTGTGTGTGTGTGTGTGTGTGTGTGTGTGTGTGTGTTTATGTATTTTCTGTCTTTCTCTTGGGCCCCTCATGAGACAAGACAGCTATACATTAGAAGATGTACAGCTTACACACAAACATACACTCTTGAACTCTGAGAGCTCACTTTGAGGTCTGTACGCTGATGATACAGTGCAGCCAGAGCGTCTGGATGTTGGCCAGACTATCGCCCTGAAAGTGAATGCTAAAGAAACCACTTAGTCGTCTAACCCCTCTTCCTGTCTGTTTCTCTGAATCACTCAACCTGTTTGAGCTTTATCTGCAAATGCTGTTTCACATGAAACACAACAGTGAAGGCAAAAAAAAAACCCATTAGTCATATACCAACAAACACACAAGAGCTTCCAGTCACCCCGCTGACCATTTCCATTTCAACACACTAATTAGAAATACACAATCAAACAAATGTGGATTAATTAAGGTCCTATTATGTACATGTACTTGAGATGTAGTAGACATGTTTAGCACAGAACAGTACAATCAAAACCATATTACTACTCCGTTTCCATCATTACCATATCTCAGTAACCTTCACACTACAATGACCTTGACTACATGGGAGCCATGCTTCATAGCAACATTATGCAGGCTGCTGGTGTAGGCTAGTGTGTGTGATTTGACAGTATTAATCAGTGGTTGATAATACATATATATATTGGATATATATCAGCTATAAAATGTGCATGATTATTTTCCATATTTTAACATCTAACTCACTTAATAGTGAATCTTTAATATCACTGGTAAATATAATCTTTAGTAAATCTCAAAATGAATATCTAATTTTCATACTGTCCATTCTAATGATGTTATGCATTTATATATTGCATATTCCTTTCAAAACCAGAGTATCCCTATACTTTCCTCACTGAACAAGCAACAACAAATCTTTGTTTACAACCTAAACCCTGCAAGGTTCTGCATACAGCTCAAAATTTTAGTCTTGATATACTGTATGACATATTGAGTAGTTCTGTAGACTACTGTAAGTTACAATACATCCGTTCTGTGAGAATTTACAGATGCTGTTTAGAGATAATACGAAGCCTAACAAAAACACAACAGTAGCACGGTGGAAAAATGAGCTAACCACAAACCCCTGCTGAGAGAACATTAAAACATCAAGCCAAGCATTGTGTCGTATAATAGTCCACAAAAAGCCCCAAGGGAAGATGCTGAACACTTTGCAATAAGGTTTAAATTGTTAACGTTAGTTAATGCATTAGCTAAAATGTTGAACCTTGAATAGCTAAACATTTCATGTTAAAAAAGTATATGTAGACCAAAATTAATAAATGCTGTAGAATTACAGTATATACCATTGTTAGGTCATGATACCTTATGCATTAACTAAAGTTACTTACTTGACACACCATATGAACACACAGGTAAGCTTTGAGCCAGATTGTTTTGAACTGAAATGATGCCTAAGGTATCTAATATACAAAAACAAAAAGCAATTATGCTCTGAACTCTTGATATAATAATCTAGAAGTCATCTCAGATGTGCTGAGCCAGACTTTAGAGCGCAGACAGACGGAGCCTTTAGCATGATCACAGCCCCCTCTGCGAGGCGAGCTGTGCCCCTCAGTGTGTTTTAATAATAATGATCCAATAAGCTTTCTGTCAGTCAACCTGCTCTCTGTTTTCTCTCCTTCTGACCAGTACAAACTGCTTCCTGCAGGGGACTACATGATTCATTATTTATAGCGCACACACACATAAGGCACGCTTACTATGGTCTAAATATTTTAGCAAGGACAGTGCATACATACTCGCTTGAAAACATCTCTGTGTAATGCATCTCGACTACATTTGCAAGTGCAACCTCAACCATTAGTATGATCTCTTTCTGAACTTTATCAAAGCGTAAGCAAAAGCCCTCTCCGTGCGTATGAGTAAGCTGTGTGTTTAACAGGACACGATATAGGATCATGCCGGCTTTTGAATAGAATTTAGGTTAATGCTATTATCCTGTCCTTTAAAGCGCTCATGCAACATTTAGAGCTTCTTGGCACCCCGTGGATAAGTTATTAGACATTATAACACATTTGAGGAGCGTCCAATAACCACAGACCTGTTAATGAAATCCATACTAAAGAGCTCTTCCATTAGAGGGCCAGTTACTGGAACCACGAAGAGACATTATTCAAGCAAAGGTCAACAGTCTTCATCAGCTGTCTGATAATAAAGTCTCTTCTATTTACGAATTCTGTTTCTAAGAGGATGAATGGCTGGTTTGATAAGTGCAGGAGCAGCCTAACCTTTCTCAGCTTCGTTTTACACCCCTGCGAATGACAGGAGCGACAGGCCACAAGCTGATAGCACACAGGGGACCTTTACCATAGAGCCAAGAGGAGAGGTGTCAGCTGATCCAAAGCAAAACACTACAGTTGGCTTTCAGAGGAGAGCAGAGAAACACCAAAGATCTAACGTGTTTGCACATTTAAAAACAGCTGACACCATGCAAATTACATGTGTTACACAGTCGTTTAAAATGCAAATGCTGAGTTGTACTGTTAACAATATAAAATTCATTATATGTGACCATGGACCACAAAACCAGTCTTAAGTGGAATGAGCATATTTGTAGCCAAAAATTCATTGTATGGGTCAAATGATCAATTTTTATGCCAAAAATCATTAGGAGATTAAGTAAAGGTCATGTTCCATGAAGATATTTTGTAGATTTCCTACCGTAAATATATCAAAACCTAATTTTTGATTAGTAATATGCATTGCTAAGAACTTCATATGGACAACTTTAAAGGTAATTAATTTTATATTTAGATTTTTTTTGCACCCTCAGATTCCAGATTTTCAAATAGTTGTCTAAGCCAAATATTGTCCTATCCCAACAAACCATACATCAATGGAAAGTTTATTTATTCTGCTTTTCAGACTGTTTTGTGGACCAGCGTGATGAACAGTACTGTAAAGTGAATTGAATGTCTACGCAAGAACCCAAACTAACCCCTTTAAAATAGGGTGCAAAAAAATGTTTTTTTATTTCGAATTTTGGCTCTTGAATATGTTTAAGCACTTAGCCCCGCTTTTAATTAAATGCCACTAGGCCGTATCTTCCAGCAAGGCTCCTGAGTGATTTTTAAAGGGGAGATGATCAATCAAACCCACTGTATGTGATGTGTAGGTTCAACGGGTTCGTCAGAAATCCTTCAGCATTGCGCATGTGCAATAAAACCTCTTAGAATTGACTGTCAAATCCAGACTGAGATCTCTTTTGGACCAAAAATGGGAATGGTGTAAAATGGAGTTCAGTTCTCCAGCCTTTGAAAGTAGAATCCGATATCTTACCTGTGTCAGTGATGGGTTTGAAAACAGATTCATTCAGCAATTCCTTTACCTAATGACGTGTTATGTCAGAGCTTGGTCCCTCGATATTTGTAAAACATGTTCCAGTAACGCCATGTAGCCTATTGTTTATTTATGTCTGCAGTTTGTTGAAGCCATGATTCAGCTCATAAAAGTCCATTAGAACCTAAAATAGTTTGCATTTACATTTAGGGCGATTTATTACAACTGTCTCGTACGTGTGTTGATAAAACTGTCATACAATCAAGTCATATATCAGGTAGCCTACTGCACGTTATTTCTGCTATTCGGCTATTAAAGTAAATTGGGCCATAAGCCAAATCTTCGGTTTATGCTACATGTTTCTACTCAGCTCACTCATTGTATCACATTAATACAGTTCTCATTGCAGTTAGGCAGATTTCATGCCTTAACAACAATTTGTTCGATTCTATTGAATAAATCATTCAGGGCTGCGTTTCCCAAAAGCATCGTAAGCTTAAGTACATCGTAGACCCATTGAAACCAATGGAGCTACGATCAACTTAAGCTTACGATGCTTTTGGAAAACGCAGCCCAGATCAGTTTTGTGAACCGGTTCAATTGATTCATTAACAACTCAGTTTTTCAATGAACCTCGAGAATCAGTATATGAGCACAAACAGCTGTGGCAGAGTCAGTTCACTTTTCTACAACGATGTTGTTGTTGTTTTTCTATAACTTTTCCGTTTCTACAGTTATCAAAAACCTCGCAAAGCTTGCAGATATTTAAAAGAAATACTCTTGTCGTGTTTTCATTCATACAGACGTATGAATTATAAATGTAACAACAGGTTATAAGGGGGAAATTATCGAGAGGCTTTGACAGCAACTACAAGCCAAGGACAAAACAGAGTTAATAAAACGTTACTGTCAAAATACAAGCGCATATCTAAACACAGTAAGTGGTGCTTGTTTACCTTTTTTTCCCAGGTGCGACTGAATCCATGATCAACGGAACTCCTTCACAGAAAAAAAAAAACCCTCGTTCGTTTAAATGATAGTCAGTCCTGGGTGTTTTACAGAATACGTCCGGCAGGAGTTTCAGTGTTTGGAAGATAAAGTTGAATTAAGTTAAAGTGATGCTTCGCCTTTCCTCTCTCGCTTTCTCCGCATCTGGCTGACGGTTCTCGTGGGCGCGCAGTCACATGCCTCTGCGTAGTCGGGAACGCGCGGCGGTGCTCCAGTGAGGATATTTTTGGCGATATTTTTGGTGAGTCTCCAAAGGCCATTATACGCTCTCAGAGAAGCTGCCCTACGCCTGTTGCTTTTGGGTGTGCTTAATACATTAAAGATAATTGGAAATTGAGCATTCGTGAGGTCACATATCATTGTAAACACAGTTTCAGCGCGAACATCATATTCGGTTTAATTCAATGAACTAATCTCAAAGAGTCACTTTCACCTTATTTACTATTTTGTTCAGTCCTTTTGATTGCAGAACGTCAGCTGACGTTCATATTTTGTTGTTTTACGCTTTATAACCAAAATCCAACGTTAAGTCAACGTCAAATTGACGTCAAATACTGATGTCAACCCGATTTTCATTCTCAACCAAAATGCAACGTCTGTCCGACGTTGGGGTCCAACGTCAACCTGACATTATATTGACGTCCAGTGCCTGTTGGGATAGAACTTTATAGTACATAGGCTAGTACTACTAAAGTAGGCAAACTACAGTATGCTACTATAAAGTAGACATTATATACTTACGTAATTAGAACATGGTACAAATTATGGTAATTAGAACAGTTTTCAGTTTTGTCACAGATTATTCAAATTTTATTAATGACATGCATTAACTGTAAAAGGTCTCTTTCTTTTCCCATATTAAAAGAGGCATGTCAACAAACCTTTTCCAGCCCAGAAAATTCTTGAAGGATGTTCCTTTGCCCAAATTCTAGTCCTGTGACCAAGACAAGACGTGCACTCCAGCATAAACCCTGTGTCTCATCCTTTTCCACACAACCCAGTGGAAAAAACCTGAGAACATTTCCCTGAAACTGACCACAACACTTGCCTTCCTCTGTAAAAATCATTCAAAGTAAATATAATGACTGTTTAAACATTTATATTCTTAAAAAGCACTTTCTTTTATTAGACACTCTCTTTTCACAATAAATGATATATTAAATACTTTCCAACCTGATCTTAAAATATATTTTATCAGGTGAGAGTTTGAAGAATTCATATGTGGTTAGTATGGATTTTAATAAAAAGGTCCACCCATGAAGGGATAGTTCACCCAAAAATGAAAACTAATCTATTATTTACCCTCCAGGCGTCCTAGGGGTATATGACTTCCTCCTTTCAGACGAATGCAGTCGGAGTTATATTAAAAACTATCTTGGCACTTCCGAGCTCTATAATGGCAATGGGTGAGTGTATATATAATATACATAATGAAAAAAGTGCCTCACACAGCTCTATGGGGGTGAATAAAGGGTTAGGTGTAGGGTTGGGTATCGTTTGAATTTTATCGATTCTGATTACGGTTCCGATTCAGCTTATCGATTCCGATTTTTATCGATTCCTCATTCCGATTCCAATATGATAAAAAAAAAATCCATTAAAAAGTTTTTAGTCAAACATATTTATTCTGTCTTTTGCCTATGGTTTTACCAAAAAATACCACAGAAAACAAACAACTAGTCTAATAAAAATTTTACACATTAAATTGGTAAAGACAAGTAATAAAATAGGAGCAAATCAATTAGCAATAGCATTAATAAATAAAACTGAACAAATGTCAGGTACAGAAATTTAAATCAAAAGTTTAAAAACACTGCATAGTGTTTTTTTCATAAATAAAATATTGATTAGTCCTCATTAAATTTATAAAAGATATTCAGTCAGTTAATGATTTTCTTTTGTTCTTTGATTAACCTTTATGACAGGCGGCTGTCTCTTTAACACCGAACACAGACCTAAGAATACTGTTACACATGCGTTTTCTTTCTTATATGTTTACGTTCACTCAAGACAAAAAAAAACAAAACGCTGTGTTTATGAGGATATGCTGACGTATTTCGTTCATACTGGTCAATAAATGTGAAAGAGAAGTCAGTTCCGGGCCGGAACAACCTTTTCTGCAGTGGAAATGCATGGAACTGTTTCGAGAACGGACACAGGTCGGGAACCCGCATCGGGACCGCTGTTCTCCGTGCTCACGTTTCAGATGTGTGCGCTGCACGCAAACAATGCGCAAATTCTTTTCTTTCCTCACTTAAATCATTTGAAAATCACATTAAAATGCGAACGCGGGAATCCATAAGCAGAATCGAAATGCGTGTGTCTTATCGAATACCCGTTTAATGGGAATTTGGAACCGGTTCTAAAATGGAACCGGTTCTCGATACACAACCCTAGTTAGGTGCATTTTTGTAAGATTTAAAATGTAATAATCACTAACTTCCGCTAACTGTTGTTCATGGAAGCCACTCCAAGCGGATGGCGTATGACGTTGCGCATAAGCCTGTGAGTCTCGTGTCTTACAGGAGCAAAGGAAGCAAAGTTTCCTTGGTTTAGCAAAGGAAAACCAGTCTCCTCTTGGGTTATATCGAAATCCTCCAACATTTTTCTTTACAAATCCTCATTTTGTACTTCTAATCCTTGACCGTTCAATGCATTTAATCAGCGTTTAATCGTGCTCGTCACTTTAGAGCGGCGCATGCACAACTTCCTCTGATTAGTTGAATTTGACCGGAATTCCGGGAGACGCGAGTGTCGCGTTTATTTTCGGTCCGCCGGGAAACAAAGCGCAGACTGATGTACTCGGCGTTTTGCTAAAAGGTGCTTATGCATATGCCATTGTTGTTATACACATTTGCGATGTTCGTGAACAAATTACTGACTTACTGCTTGTTCTCCCTCTTCTTCGTTATCTTTCAATGCTGGTTATTTCAATGACTGACTTGTTGCACGCCAGTCTGTTGTTGTGGGGGCATTTCCACGCACCGAAACGTGACACTGAACGAAACGAACTGTGATTGGTTGTTTGACATGTCGATCAAACGGTCTTATGGGCGGGCCTTGGCCAATGAAAGCAGCCATGAATTCCACACCTTCAGCCGTCAGACTGAAGGTCTGGCTACGCGAGACTACCTTCATGTAGGACTGTTAGCGCAAGCTAGATTAAAGTGATTGTTACCTTTTAAATATGGATATTTTTCTTACAAAAATACGATTTGCTAAAGGAGACGTTTATTCACCCCTTGGAGCCATGTGAGCCACCTTTAATTGGATGGATGTGCTTTAATGGACTTGTCTTGGACTGATGAAGAGAAAATCATTGCCATCATAGAGCTTGGAAGTGCCAGAATAATTTTTTATATAACTCCAATTGGATTCGTCAGAAAGAAGTAAGTCATATACACCTCGGATGCCTAAAGAGTGAGTAAAATTAACCACCAATTGCCATGAGTGTCTGTTGACTTTTCTAACTGTAAGGTTTAAAAAAATCGAAATTACAGATCCTATAAAATGAACTTCAATGAACTTCAGGTTTGAAGTGAGTTTCCTATTAGAATCCAGTGGATATTGAGAGGAGAGCAAACAACAGGGCTCAGTGAGTTCAAGGCCATGCTCCATCTCCACTGTGTCCTTGAGGGAAACATTTGCTCCCACATAGTCTGTTCCTGCTAGGTCTATTATACGTTGTGTTCGGATGAAAGGGTCTTTGCGAAAGTACATTTCCAATTTATTAGCATTGCCGCTGCTGGATTGCGGTAAAGAACTGTTATGTCGCTGTATATGAATGAGGGAAGCAGATGGACACGTGCCAACTCTAATCCACAGTAATCTTATTCATCCTCCTGTTCAGAGTTGATCTCTCCATCCCTCAGCAGGGGCTGAATGGACGCAAAGGGACTTTGAAGGAAAGGATCAGAGAAACATGCAAAGACCTTTTGTGCAGCATTTCGTTGATGTAGTATAATGAACATCAAGCTATAAAAATTCACACACACCCACACACACACATGCATGTATTATTGCTCTGTCAAGCCTCATTACGCAATACAGAGAAGCATAAAAGATCTGGCCTAAAGGCGAAGCACTGTTTGCACACACTTGAAGAACACCTGAGAGTATATGATACATTTGAAGATGTCTTGATGTCTTTTTCCCCCATGGGGAATCCTGATCTAATCGTTACATCCCTTCATTTATCAAGACAGAAATCAATAGAATAAACAAAATCAGTCCAAGATGGTGTTTTAGAGTTGAAGTGGTGCTAAGACTGAAATGGATTTTCTGCATTCAATAAAGGGTATCCGTACGGGCAGAAGAGAAATCAATAAAACGTAATTATGGCCCACTGGACCTGGGAATGGCTGGAAACTGATCTGTCACCAAGGCCTTTAAGAGACGCATTACAGAGGGCTAATTTTATAACAGTTCAGACACAAGCAGGGAGGACAGCAGGTTGTCGCCAATACACTCAAACTGACAAATAAATCTGGGCCATACAGTATGTCATTTTGTTTGCTTTGTCTATATGACATGCATTCTAATCCTAGATGTTGCATGCATGTTTATAGCCTGTTTCTTGCCATGAAAAAAGTCATTCTCTTTTGTATGTATGAGCAGTCAAGCATGAACCATTCAAAACCCGAGACATATAACACAAATTGCATTGCATATTGAGAGGGAGCAAAAAGCAAGCCATACAGGGAACAAAACAATCTCACAGCATGAATGGTCTGATATGAAGAGATCAGCCATCTTAGCCCAGTACCTTTTCTGGGAGAGAACATCACCTGCATCCACAATGAACTGGAGTATACAAGGGACTACAATACAATACAAGACGATGTTAAGCAACATACACAGAATTACTGTGTTAACTGGCTTTGAAGGATCAGGAATCTCCTCTGTGTATAGACTGTTATAAGATGAGTCATCCAACCGCCTCAAGAGAATGTCCTTGACCATACAAGGATTTCCGTGACCGCCTACCCCCACATTGCCAAAGACTGTAAATAGCTCTAAGCGAATAAGGATAGCGCTTTGTGTTTGTTGGTCTTCAGGGTTGTAGTCTCCCACAGGAAAATGGGCTGCTGACGTTGATTCTCCAGGAAGCCCTCCACTAGTGCACAGTAATTGGGGCTGGGCCAGACTTGTAAGGGCAAGTTGCTTAATGGGATCTCCCATGACATCTGCAATGTTTTTCACACTCAACACCAAAGATGTATTGCTAATGTTATTTGCCTTCGGATGTAAGCATGATAAGGTAAAAACCAACAGCACGGTTTTGTAAGTTCTTACTGAGGCAGGAGAAACTGGGGATTGTGTTTAGGGAGAAACGACAAAGACAAATGGCCTTAAACACAATGATACTCATTACTATTCTCATCAGGTTAATGTTTTCCTCAAAGCTTGACTCATGCCTGCAAGAAACCCATCAGCAGTCAACCTTAATCATTTTTTATATGTTGATAAGGATCCCCATTGACTTTTTAGTGTTTCTTATTTGATTAAACATAAGAGGCTGGATCCTCTATTTTCCTTAATGAAAAAAAACCCATCTAAGCTTATTTTCATGGTCATGCCTGACACTGTGTCTAAACCAGACACAGCCTTCATGTAATAAGTAGCACAAGTGCGTGAAGTACATCAAATACAATTTGACATCAGCTAACTGTTGGGGACTTGTCGTGTTCTATCTATCTATTCTAGACAGAATCACTGATTTTAATCGATCTATCCACCTTATTTTTCCCAGAGGAGTGGGCCTGGTCCATTTGTAAAATGTATGGATCTCTTCTGCATCCAGCTATTAAGCTGTAGAAAACAACTCATTATGCTGCTTGATATTGCAGATTGGTGTGTCTTACCATTGCAAATCGTGTTTACTTTGTGTCAGTACTGCATAAATAGAACAGGACATCAGTTTACTGTATTTTGTTGCATCACGCCGCACCACTCGTGTACGGTGTAGCACACTGTAACATAGACATGGTGAGAAAATTAGAAAAAAATTAGAAAATGCAACTACTTTGTACAGCGATTTTGTATGATTTTTTCAGAAACATACAATTTTTGTACACCAATTGGGCAAAATGTAACAAACTGCCTCGAGAGGGTGGAAAAACATGAAAATCTTTGGTCTTAGCTTGTCAAACTTGGTCTTAAAATCTTAAAACGTATCAAAATCTTGGTTTTGGCTTAGCTCTCAAACCAACAAAAGAGCTTAGGCTTGTTTAAAGCGATAGTTAACCCAAAAATAAGAATTCTGTCAGTAATTATTCACCCTCATGTCGTTCCAAACCCATAAATTAAGATATTTCTGATCAAATCCAAGAGCTTTCTGACTCTCCATAGACAGCAAGGGTCCTTCCACGTTCAAGGCCCAGAAAGGTACCAAGAACATCAACAAAACCATGTGACATCAGTGGTTCAACTGTAATTTTATGAAGCTGAAAGTGTAAATAATGGCAGAATATTCATTTTTGGGTGAACTATATAAGTGTGTTTTTGTTTCAGCAGAAATAGTTTAAGTTTTATGTATTTGATTGTAATTACAAACTTTTTTGCACTCCTACAGACACAGAAAGTAACAATAGGAAATCTGTGTCAATTATGCACAGGCACGAAAGCATACAGCAACAGATATTTCACTCTGCTCGGACTGAGAAGATCCAAATAAACAACATTAAAGAATGATGAGGATGAGGATGAAGAGTCACTGGCCTCAATATAAAGAATTGAAACCGGTCAACATCTCACCTGAGTGTGTTAGCCTTTAACCCCTCAGAACAACAAAGGGGAGATGGCTTTTTACAGAAAAGGTCTAAATGCGAAGAACTCAATACTGCATCCTTTATCAACAATAAAACACATCGAAAGATGCTGGAGTGAAATGCAATAACAAACAGACGAAACAAATGACAAGATGTACACAGAAATGTATAAAAATATCTTACAAAACTAGAGTTTCCATTTAAAAAAATTTTTTCCTGGTTTCTTGACAGCAGAGAAATTCTGACAGAATTAGTGCTGTTTCAATGTTTGTAATGTAATGACGTTTGTGCAGAAAGCTCAAATCAAGTTTTCTAAACATCTGAATATGAACACTGTTATATAAGCTACAGCAGAACAGACAAGTTCATCTGTTGATCAAGTTGGCTGTCTTCCGCAATGAAAATCTTTGCATATCACTCACAATGTGTTTGACACAAAGACAATTACACTGCTGTTCTAAAGCATAAGCGTAGGCTAAAAGAATCTTAGACCAAAAAGCTAGGCCACTGAAATTCAGTTTTTAACCAGTGTTCCAATGTTTCTTTAGACCGCTTCTGAACGTTTCCATTGTCACAATTCATTTGGTTCTATCACATCACAGAATCCTCCTGCATGTTCCTTCATGAAATCACATGTTTCTTCCGCTCTGCTTTGCAAGTCTGAAACCACGTTTAACAGTTCCGGGGAGGTAAAGGAGAAGTCACGGAACTCGTCCTGATTGATGGATGGGATGATGGACTCATCGATGGGTGTAAGAGTAGGATCCTCTTGGGTGAAGTCTGGATCAAAGTTATTCACATCTTCTGCAGTTTTCTGGATTTCAGATTTTCAAAAATAGATTATCAAATTTGTTGTAAATGTAAAGGCAGTTTGTTTGTTTTTTACAGTTGAGGTCAAAAGTTTACATACACCCTGCAGAATCTGCAAAACGTTATTTATTTTACCAAAATAAGAGTCACTGACCTGAAACAGTTAAACTCACTGTTCTTCAGAAAAATCCCACAAATCCTTTGGTTTTTTAGCATTTTTGTGTTTTTGAACCCTTTCCAACACTGACTTTGATTTTGAGATCCATCTGAGGACAACTGAGGGACTCATATGCAACTATTACAGAGGGTTCAAACGCTCATTGATGCTCCAGAATGAAAAACTATGCATTAAGCCGGGGGGTGTAAACTTTTGAACAGAATAAAGATGTGCACATTTTTCTTATTTTGCCTAAATATCATATTTCTTTCATTTAGTACTGGCCTTCATAAGCTACAGAAGATACTTACATGTTTCCCAGAAGACAAAATAGTTTAAATTACCCTGATTTTCAAATACAAAAAGTTATCACCCCTCGGCTCCTAACGCATTGTGTTTTCTTCTAGAGCGTTTAAAACTTTTGTTATAGTTACATATGAATCCCTCAGTTGTCCTCAGTGTGGTGAGATGAAGATGAATCTCAAAATGATACAGTCATTGCTGGAAAGTGACCAAATACACAAAAAACAAGAATTTGTGGGACCTGAAGGATTTTTCTTAAAAACAAAGGGCAGTTTAACTGTTCAGTACAGACATGCAACTCATGAACTACTATCACTAAACAAAACAAATCATTCAGGCAAGTAATAAAATAATTAACATTTTGCAGATTCTGCAAGGTGTATGTAAACTTTTGACCTCAACTGAATATATATATAACATAAGACTAATATTTAAATGAATTTTTGCATCTTATTTATTTAATATATATTTTAAACTTACAATTCTGGGCTTGAAAGGTGGTTCAAGTTCTCGCTGGTTAAGTTTGTCCCAGTCAATGTCAGTAAAAAAATGGTGATTGGTTACAGCGCTTTCTCCACCCTCTGCAGACACACACCCCAGACGACGAGATGGGTTTTTTGTCAGAAACTAAAAAAATAAAACCAAAAACATATCAAATGTCTGTCAAACAATCTAATTTTATGTTAAAAAAACAAATACACACCAGATATATATCAGTTTGCATTACTAAAAATGAATACACAAACCAAAAAAAAAGGTATTGAATGTTGTGAATCATATCAAATCTCCATAGTGAGATTAAAACACAATCAGACTCAATTCCTATGAGAATGTGTATAACATAAAACGCAATCGCTTGTGGGAGGTTGGGCTGAGAGTATCAATGTGTGGTATCAAATATAGCCAAATCAGATTAAATCAAATCAAATCAAATCCTGCCCTCCCTCTACAGCCGTCTAAAAGACAAACATGCACGTGTACACAAAAATACACACTCTCTCTGGGCAAACCTGACACCCATTAGGAAGCACAGCTGGCTACCATACCTCATCAACTCTGAACAACACTGAGAAGCTCGTTATTGTTCAAAGGGGTTAATCCAGTTTTTCTTTCAGATAAGCCAATAGCTATGTTCACGTTATAGCCAATATTAAAATTCTAAACTAATTTCTATAAATAAATAAAATACTAAATAGATCATTTTAAAGTTACAATCGAATTTAAGCATCATAACATTATTATATATGTGAAAAAATAATCAATTAGTGTTTTTAAAGATTAACTTTAGGAGAGTGTTATATAACAACAAAAGTAATTTATATGTAAAAATATAGGGTAAATTATTATGTGTAATTAAATACCCAATATTGGCTAATGCCGATTAATTTAAAAAAAATTAAAAGCAATATTGGCAGATAATTGATATATATTGTCTGTTACTTCTTACAATGGTTCATGTCTATTTCTGGTCTGTCTACATAAGATGTGCAGCTGTGCAACAGGACTGAGGTCTGCTATTCCAAATATAGAATGCTTTTGAGCCAATCTATTGATCTATTCTTCGACTGTTGTAGGTCAATGTCATGATGGATGACCCAGCTTAAGGATTTTTCATCTCAGGCAAATATCGTAACATTGTTCAGTTGAATTTACAGATTCAACTGGGAATTTATTGGTACTTCAATAACTGCACATTGCTCAAGGGGGAAAAAAATCATCTCCAGGATTATTACCGGTATATCTCCTCCACTACTCTTCAAACACTATAGAATAGGAGCAGGGGGTTGTGTGCATGTGTACATTTGATGTGAGGGGTTTATTTTTAGCTACGGTCATGTGATAGCAGAGGATTGTGGATCAAGGCTAAATATAGTTATGTAAGCAAGGGGAAGAGCATGAGGAACAGAGAGCGAGATCAGATGGAGGTATTTACTGTTTAGTGATGTTCATTGTTGCATGAACTGACACTTTAATTCACACCATATGGCTCCCACCAATCAGGACAGATAAGCAATCACTGCTCCATTCAAGTCAATTCATGTCTGTTTGACTGCAGGGCTCTTAAGCGAACGCTGAGCAGCTCACCCCTTTCAGTATGTCCACGGCATTTGTGCTGAGCCAGGACGCGTAGATGATCTCTTCAGTCAGGATGGACTCAAAAAGGTCATCCTCATTCTCTGCCTCAAAGGGGGCGTGGCCAGATAACATCTCATACAGCAGCACACCAAGAGCCCACCAATCAACTGACGGCCCGTACAGCATCTCCTGGAGGATCTATAGGATATAAAAATTGCATTTAGTACATTTAGTCAACTTTTCACCGAAACAGACAGTTTATATGTAAAATAATGATAATTATATTCAATTAAATTATATTATATTATATTATATATTATATTATATTATGTTATATTATATTATATTATATTTTTTGGAACAACAGACATTGAGTGTTTAGTAATATTTATATACTATTTAGTATATATTATACTACAGTTTATATACTACATTTAGTATATTTAGTAATCTTTTCACCAAAAAAGCATCAAGTGTAAGTTTAGTAATGTTTATACACTATTATAGTAATTATTAATATTCATAATTAGCTTATATTTTTAGCTTTTATTTTAATTTTATTTTAAGTTTTAGTTTTGTTTATTTTGCTTTAAATTGAAAATGTAATTTTAAATTTCATTCATAAAAACTTATATTTAAAATTACTTAATTGTACTTCAACTTAATCTAAAAAATAAATAACAATACTGTATCTTGAAATACTTAAGCTTTTAATCTTAAATATAGTCAAATATCCATATTTATATACATTATATAATTATTTTTATTGTTTTTTTTTAAATAAGTCTCTTCTTATCAACAAGCCTGCATTTATTTGATCCAAAATACAGCAGATGCAGTAACATTGTGAAATATTTTTACTATTTAAAATAACCACTTTCTATTTAAATACATTTTAAAATTTAACTTATTCCTGTGATCAAAGCTACATTTTCAGCATTGTTACTCCAGTCTTCAATGTCACATGATTCTTCAGAAATCATTCTAATATGCTGATTTGCTGTTCAAGAAACATTATTATTAGCAATATTTAAAACAGTTGAGTAATTTTTTTTCAGGAATCTTTAATGAATAGAAAGAACCAAAGATCAGCATTTATCTGAAATATGATAAAGACATTTATTATGTTAAAAAATTAGATTTCCATTTTAGATAAATGCTGTTCTTCTGAACTTTCTATTCATCAAAGAAACCTGAAAAAAACAAATCTGAAAATAGCTGTTATTTTTATCCTATTGCTTGTTTTCTTTATTTGCTTAGTAAATGTCGTTTTGCTTCTTTTGCTCTTTTAGATACCCTGTAGAATAAACAGCCTAGTAATTACTTCTCCTTATTGTACTGTAATTGCGCCCCCCTGGACGTGTGAGCATAGGCACGTGCTTAGAATGCCTATGCATAAATCCGGCCCTAAGCACAACACTTCTGATTCTTCTAGAATTTTGAGATGCATCATTTTGTGTGTATTTTAGACAGCCGTTAAGTGTGTGTTTGAATCACCTCTGGAGCAATGTAGTCTGGGGTTCCACAGAAGGTTCCTGTGACAACACCTTCAAACATTCCCTCCTTACACATGCCAAAATCAGCCAGTTTTCCTTATCCAGCAGAACATTATCCAACTTCAGGTCCCTGAAATAATACACATACACATATTACAATATGCCCAGATTCACTCCATTATTGCAGAGAGAGAGAGAAAATATGATGTTATTATTTTTTATTTACTTGGTAAATCACTTCTGCATGAAAACCTGCATTATAATCTTTTTAAAGAAAAATTACAAATGGCACTTGATGCCAAAATGATTGCTTCGTTCTCACACATACTCACACACATTCAAAATAATGTTTATACTTTGTCATACATTGATATTCAGTTCACAGTAACTGAATGAATGCTGATATTTTGCCATTTGTCCATTAATAGAATTGATGTAAGCCACCTCATGTTTTGCTCTCTGCTTCAGTGCCAATGCTATTTTCCAGCCAAATCACTATTACACTGTGGCTTTAAAGGTCTATGTGGTAAAGGTTTGTGATAATGGAAATGCTGAGGTAAGAATTAGTCTCACAGTGTTAATAAACCTCAGAGGACACAGAAGTGGCAATTAAAAAGAAGAGGAAGGAAAACACTTCAGAGAACGTAGAGAAAACACAAAAGGAATAGCTCAACCGAGAAACTACATTTCTAGCATCATTTGCTCACCCTCATGCTGTTCTAAACTCATTTGAGTTTCCTTCTTCCATACAACACAAAAGGAGAATACTGATGTAGATCAAGGACAGCAGTTTGGAAAAGGGCAGCTGGCACATTCAGCTTTAATGGAGAAATTCACCTCCAGAAAAAAATTCCTGATACCGTCATGTGATCCAAGATGTTCATGACTGCCTTCAGTCGCAAAGAAATTAATTTTTTTGTGGAAAAAATTCCAGGATTTTTCTCTATGTAGTGGACTTCAATGGCAGTTGAAGACAGGTTGAAGATCCAAATTGCAGTTTCACTGCAGCTTCAAAGCGTCTTACCTAGTAAGACCATTGTTTATTTACTTAAAACAATAAAAATGTACATACTTTTGAACCACAAATGAACATTTTGCACCAGCCCGACCTCACACATTACTGGGATCGTATAGAGCCCTTTGAAGCTGCACTGAAACTGCAATTTGGATCTTCAACCCATTGGCCACCATTGAAGTCCACTGTATGGAAAAAAAATCCTGGATTGTTTTCCTCAAAAAAAAAAAAAAACTTAATTTCTTTGTGACTGAAGACAGAAAGACATGAAATCATCTTGGATCACATGGGGGTGAGTAAATTATCGGGAAATTTTTATTCTGGAAGTGAACTTCTCCTTTAATGCTCCATTAAAGAAACTCAAATGTGTTTAGAACATCAGAAGTGGAAGTAAATAATACCGTGATTATCATTTTGAATTAAATATCCTTTTAATTTTTGTCTTGGGTACATTTGTCTGTCTAACCTGTATATTATTCCCTTGCTGTGTAGGAATATGAGAGCAGATGTGATCTCCGCTGTGTAGAATCTGGCTCTGTTCTCCTCAAACTTTCTGGATTTCTGAATATGAAACATCAGATCTCCTCCATTCACAAACTCCATTACAAAAAACAGACGCTCCTGTAAAAGGATTAAGAAATTAAAACAAAGAGTCACTTAAAAGACAACAACAAACACTAGATTACCACCTTCAACATCAGGAAATTCAGCCCCATACGGAGAGCCTTTTAACCAACCAGACAGTTAACCCAGCATGACACAGCCATTAGAAGATAAATGGGAAAGACAGACAAAGCAGAGACATAAATAGTGTTTAGTGAGTGAAGATGACTGCAGGAAACATAGGATTATGGGATTGTGAGGGTTGGAAGGTGATCTAAAACGAAGTGCATCATAAGTTTGAATTGACAGCACTAAGTCCCTGTTTGAGCTCAGCACGACCAATGCATCAAACTCAGACTGCACACCCAGGGACCACCCACGGTCGCTTTACTGACCGTATGATGCATGATGCATGATGCACACAAAGCAGGAAAGTGCTTGTGAAATGCAATTATTTCCAGTTTGTGAAATATTCAGTAGAATAAGATGGAAGATGCCCACAATAAAAACAGTAAGAGACATTTACATATAGTCCACTAGAGCAAATAAGATGAATTTATAAAAAATATGCCGTTTAAAAGTTTATACCCCCTTAATTCTTAATGCTGTGCTGTTACCTGAATGATCCACAGCTGTGATTTTTTTTTTTGTTTAGTGATAGTTGTTCATGAGTTCCTTGTTTGTCCTAAACAGTTAAACTGCCAGCTGGTCTTCAGAAAAATCCTTCAGGTTCCACAAATTATTTTGTTTTCCAGTATTTTTGTGTATTTGAACCTTTTCCAACAAGAACTGTATGATTTTGAGATCCATTTTTTCACACTGAGGACAACTGAGGGACTCATATCCAACTATTACAGAAGGATCAAACTCTCACTGATGCTCCAGAAGGAAATGCATTAAGGGGGTGAAAACTTTTTGAATTTAAAGATCAGGGTAAATTTAATTAATTTTGTCTTCTGGAAACATCTTCTGTAGCTTCTAAAGGGCAGTACTACATGAAAAAAAAAATGATATTTTGGTAAAATAAGAAAAATGTGCACATCACCATCCTGTTCAAAAGTTTTCACCCCCAGCTCTTAATGCATTGTTTTTTCCTTCTGGAGCATCAGTGTGTGTTTGAACCTTTTGTAATAGTTGTATATGAGTCCCTCAGTTGTCCTCAGTGTGAAAAGATGGATCTTAAAATCATACAGTCATTGTTGGGAAGGGTTCAAATACACAAAAATGCTGAAAAAAAAGAATTTGTGGGACCTGAAGGATTTTTCTGAAGAACAGCTGGCAGTTTAACTGTTCAGGACAAACAAGGGACTCATGAACAACTATCACGAAGCAAAAAAAACACAGCTGTTGATCATTCAGGTAACAACACAGTATTAAGAATCAAGGGAATGTAAACTTTTGAACGGGGTTGTTTATTTTCTCTTGTGAATAATATGTAAACATATTTTATGTGAAAAATCTTATTCAGGCCAGTAATAAATAAACAATAACATGCATTTTGTATGATCCCTCTTATTTTGGTAAAATAACATTTTGCAGATTCTGAAAGGGGGATGTAAACCTTTGACCTCAGCTGTATGTATTTACTGCAAAACTGCACCATATTTACAGATGACTTTAGCAGGTATAGAGTGATGATGCAAAATCCAATATATTCGTTTGTTATAGAAGAAAATCGTGAAATAGGGCCATTTTCCCCAACCACTGGGACAGGATGCTCACTATGGTAAATGTACTGATAACTTTCAGACTAATTTCTTATGCATTTCTAAATAAACGTTCACAGAGACTGCTTTTTTCATACAAGTTACTGTGGTTGTTCCATTTCAGAATTTATCCTCCCCTAAATGTCACATAAAAAACAAAACTGACTGTGCCTGGCTGCTTTTCATCAGTCAGACAGTTTCTTCCTGCCTAGGCGAGTGGCTCTTCACCAGAATAAGCTAAGCGGACCAGATTTGGACCATCAAAGCGCCGTGGCACATCCACTAATGACCAAATCCATCACATTAACAAACAGAGACACGCACATTCACTGTGCAACAGTCCCACTCACCGCAGGCCCTCCTAGACCATTGATTTCTGCCACCGCGTTGCGGTGCTATCTAACGTAACCCGGCCCCTAGAGGGTCACGAGTGTGCTTTGTATGTCGCTCACGTGTGGAGGGTTAAGAGACTGATTCTGCGTCAGGGCTGTGAAGGAGCAGAGACAAACCGGTTCATAAATTCCATTCCTCATTACAAACACACTACATACAGCAGTGAGACCTTGAGGATGTTCCTGCACATCCATGTTCACGTGGACACTGCAGTAATAAATCCAGAGGTCATCATGTCAGATCTGTTCTGCTGGAATGAACATTAAATCTATGTCTTTCAAATCCTTTTGTGGTCAGAGTGTGTGTGCGTGCTTGTTTGCTAAAACCTTGTGTACACTCAATGTGAAGTAATTAAATTAAACACCGTAGTCTTATAAATGCTACAATGTGTGTGTTTCAAGTGGGTCTGTATGATTGTAAAAAGCTGTGTTAGGGGATTCAGCATTGACCACTATTCTAAAGGCTTCAAGCAAAACAAGCAAGCAGATTATAGCAGAGCTCTGATCTCCCAAAACATGCAAAGGGGAAGTACAAATACACACAGAAAATGCAAAGTAGAATGTACTGGAGATAACATATGGATGAAGCGTAACCTGCTTAATTCTCTACTGCCCCCTACTGATGATGTGAAAGCTACATGAGGGTCTTGTCTTGTTTTATATATAGTCAAACCAAAATTTATTCAGACACCTTCAACATTTCTCACATTACCACAGTTTATTCGCTATAGTTTAAAAAAAATAGTAATAAAATATGACAAGAACTCAGATTTAACTAATTCATCTTAATAATCACAAATTAATTACAGTCAAACCAAAATGTATTCAGGCACCTTATTTTTCTTACACCTTACATTATCACAGTTTATTCGCTATAGTAATGGTAATAAACCATGACAAGAACTCGAGAGTTAAACTGTCTCAGAACAAATTCATCTTGATAGTGTCAGATAACTTTGATAGAAAGGTATGTAACAAAACATATTCAGGTCTAAGTGTCAAATCAAATTTTTGGTCCCAATTTTGATCACTTTTACCGGTAGTCCAATGTATGAAGAATTTTTGGGTATAATATGTCACAGTTTACCTTATTTTGCTATCCTCACTTACATAAATGAACTATAGTGTCCTGCACCCACTAGTAAAAAAAAAAGACAAATTCTGGTGTCTGAATCATTTTTTTGTTTGACTGTAGTTTATTTATTTATTAATAATTAGCTCAATTCGAAAACCATCCATAGGAAGGAGAATGTGTGTGTTTCTCACCGGTGTCTGGAAGCAGCAGTAAAGCTGAGTGAGGTAAGGATGAGTGGAAGCGAGTGATAACACTCGTTTTTCTGTCATAGTGCATTCCACATCATCATCCTGCAATATGATGTCTTTTTTCAACACCTTCACTGCAAACACTTGATCCGAACCATTCAACCGGACCAGCATCACCTGTTTACACACAACACCAACAGCATGACTTGTGAAGTACACGAGATGCATGTGAATTATTCTTTTTATTTTTGGGGCAATTTTTTCCAGCATATTTTAATATGAAACTGCACAGTTTTTTCCAGATAATATTTGTTATGTACACTACCAGTCAAGCATTTTTGAACAGTAAGATTTTTAATGTTTTTAAAGAAGTGTCTTCTGCTCACCAAGCCTGCATTTATTTATCCGAAGTACAGCAAAAACAGTACAATTCTGAAATAGTTGTCCTATTTAAAATAACTATTTCTATTTGAATATATTTTGAAATGTAATTGAAATGTGATTTAAATTTTTAGCATCATTACTCCAGTCACACAATCCTTCAGAAATCATTCTAATATTCTGATTTGCTGCTCAAAAAACATTTATTAATATGTTGAAAACAATGGAGTAGATTTTTTTTCAGGTTTCTTTGATGAATAGAAAGTTCAGAAGAAAGTTCTATCTGAAATAGAAATCCTTTGTAACATAATGAATGTCTTTATCACCACTTTTGATCAATTTAAAGCATCCTTAAATTTGATTAATTTCTAGAATTTCTATTAAAAAATACTGACTTCAAGCTTTTGAATGGTATAGTGTATAATGTTACAAAATCTTTTTATTTCAGTTAAATGCTGATCTTTGGATCTTTTTTATTTATCTAAGAATCCTGAAAAAAAGGATTGCTAATAATTACAAAAAAAAGTAAATGTAATGTAAAATGTAATGTAATGTAAAAATCTTGACCAGCAAATCAGCATATTAGAATGATTTCTGAAGGATCATGTGACACTGAAGACTGGAGTAATGATGCTGAAAATGTAGCTTTGATCACAGGAACAAATTACATTTTAGAATACGTAATTTTACATAGTAAAAAAAATATTTTACAATATTACTGCTTTTGCTGTACTTTAGATCAAATAAATGCAGGCTTGGCGAGCAGAAGAGACTAAAAAAACATTAAAAATCTGGTAGTGTACACCGAATAAAAACTCAGTTATTATGTTATATATATATTATATTATATTATATTATATTATATAACTCAATATTACTATTATAATATATAATACTGTCATGTTGTATCATATCATAATACAGTCTTCACACAAGAGGAGTGTCTGTACCATGCAATTACTTTCAGATAAAGACCTAAAACTCATGTTGGACCAGATGTAAAGAGAAAGTCTTAAACACAGACCTTGCCAAAGCTGCCTTTTCCCAACACCTGCAGGAGTGTGAAGTTTGAGATTCCGAGTTTTCGGCTTGTCTCTTTTCTAGACTGCCCTCTATCTCCTCTCACACTTAATGTACGGGACTGAGTGTCCATACCGGAGACTCCCTGAGAAGAGAGACAAATTTTTTTTTCCCTACAGACTTTTTCCCTACTCATTAAGTACATTTTATCATTCGATTTTAAAGGGACAGTTCCCCCAAAAATGAAAGATCTGTCATTAATTACTCACCCTCATGTCATTCCAAACTTGTAAGACCTTTGTTCATCTTCAGAACACAAACCAAGATATTTTTAATAAAACAGAGAGCTATCTGACCTTCATAGACACCAATGCAATTACCACGTTCAAGGGTCAGAAAGGTCAACTCTAATTTTATGAAGCTACAAGAATAATTTGTGAACAAAGAAAACAAAAATAATGACTTTATTCAACAATTTCTTGCAGCAGAGAAATGCACAAGCATGTGTTGTGGTACTCTTGTGAACACACAGCAAAGAATGATGCAGAAGAAAAGAAATTGTTAAACAAAGTTGTTATTTTTGTTTTCTTTGTGCACAAAAAGTATTCTCATAGCATCATAAAATTACGGTTGAAACACTGTTGTCACATGGAGTATTTTATCTATGTCCTTACTGCTTTTCCGGGTCTGGAACGTGTCAGAAATGAGTCAGAAAGCTTTTGAATTTAATCAAAAACATCTGAATTTGTGTTGGGAAGATGAACATAGGTCTTAAAGGAAAGGAAAAATGAAAGTTTGATGTTTATCTGCTTACCCCCGGGGCATCCAAGATGTAGGTGACTTTGTTTCCTAAGCAGAACACAAATGAAGATTTTTAACGAAAACCGGTGCAGTCTGTCAGCCAAATAATGTGAGTGGATGGGCACCAGACCTTTAAAAGTAAACAAAAACATGCACAGACAAATCCAAATTACACCCTGCGACTCGTGACGATACATTGATTTCCTAAGACACGAAACGATCGGTTTTTGCAAGAAACTGAACAGTATTCATATAGTATTTTACCTTTGACACACAGCAACGTCCATCTGTCCTGAGCACGAGCTCATCATCCGGCTTGTGACATGTGAACGCGCTCTGGCGTAGTATACGCAAACGCCAGAAGCGATCTGTCGCATGTATACAACACTCATTGTTTACACACAGTGCACAGAGATTGTGGGTATAGCGGCTATTCAAAATGGTAATTGAAAACCGATTTAAAGCTAAGAGATTACGTTTGCTTGCGCAAACTCATCCAGGAATTTTCACCGATTTCCCCTTACGGCGTTTGCGTATACTACGCCAGAGCGCGTGCACATGTAACGAGCCAGATGAAAAGAACTCGTGCTCAGGACAGATGGACGTGGTTGTGTATCAAAGGTAAAAAATTATATAAATACTGTTCAGTTTCTCGCAAAAACCAATCGTTTCGTGTATTAGGATATTAATGAATCGTCACGAGCCGCAGGGTGTAATTTGGATTTGTCTGTGCATGTTTTTGTTTACTTTTAAAGGTCTGGTGCCCATCTACTGCACCGGTTTTTGTTAAAAATCTTCGTTTGTGTTCTTCTGAAGAAACAAAGTCACCTACATCTTGGATGCCCTGGGGGTAAGCAGTAAAACATAAATTTTCATTTTTGGGTGAACTATCCCTTTAAGAATTTGGAACGACATGAGGTTTGTAATTAATGACAGAATTTACATTTTTGAATTTACTTAATTTTTCTGTTTACTTCACTAAAGTTTTGTTTTGTCCCATTTTCAAAAATATACAGTTATGTGTAATGTCAACAAAGCACATTAAACTAGATTTCACACACAGAAAGATTTCTGAAAAGACTGAGTGCACATATGTGTATTTACCACTGAGTTGCGTTTGGTCATTCCTCCCGGCTGAAGGCCCATTTCTGCCAGTTTATTGGCTAGTTCTACATTGTTGACTCCACAATTTGGGGCAACATTTCCCTTACAGCGAATATGGACGTTCATTTTACAAACTACGGACACAAAAACACAACACACACCAGATAAGCCTCACAAATCAGCATCAATAAGACTGAAGGATAGATTTATGGTGACCCAGGAGGGGTAAAAGAAAGAGAGAAAAGTACTTTTGCAGTGCAACCCTTGCCGTACGAGGCCCCACAACAAAGAGCCACAATGGTCACAGAAGGTAGGAACCTTATAATTGTGGATGTTGAACTTATGGGGAACGTTTATACTGAAACCCTGATTTGTAGTCTGTAAAAAGAAGGAACAAAGCATAACAACAGAGCAAAACACTTAAGCAAATTCCATTCCCGACCAGCAGGTGGAGAAACAGCATCTTTGTTTATCAGGACACAGCAAGTAGTCACTTTACCAATATATGACACAATTAGTGTGTGTTTCTCAGTAATTCTAAGGCCAAAATTTGTCCAAAGATTCAACCATACTGTGAAAATACACACAAACACAAAAAACAATGACCTGCAAATGTATTTTAAGTCAGCGCTGCATGCATTACCTGTTCCTTCGCAGGTTTCTTCATGCGTGGACATACCGTAACCACAAACTGATGGCATCGCTTGTGTACAACACAGGTGCAAACTAACAATCACACATAAAAACACACAGCTGATTATAACTATGTATAAAACAATCAATTTAAACACAGATAATGTAAATGAATACAGAGACATAGAGTCAAATCACCTTGACATTGGTAGCCCTGTTTTCCAAAAACACCCCTGGAGCAAAGAAAACATAAAACATCATGTAAAATTAATCAAAGTTTGTTCAGCCACTCCCTTACAAAAAATTCCCTGTAAAACACTTTTACATTGTAATTTATACTGTTCTCAATTCTTCATTATATAGTCCATTTTCAAAAGAATGAACTCTGCCTGATATTCAACAATGATTCAAGTGGTATTGATTACTATTTTGCAGGAAGTCAGTTTTAAAACACCTACAGTAAACTTATGACAGAGGCATTCATTCCCCTGCATATGAATAGAAATGGCTTGCTGAAGGTCTCATCGTCATCCCTCATTAGCTTTAACTCATAAGCTTTACACCTCTCACAAAAACGTGTTATCTAAAAAAAATAGCATTTATATGTCAGCAGTGCACTACCATATAAACTCTTTGCAGTGGAAGCAAAACGTTGGTTGCTTTAGGAAGGTCGACATGAACTTGTGTCCATTTACTTGGTGGATTTTTCTTCTAACCGCCTGCTGACGTTTTCGATTAAATTCTTTATAGGGACGCGTGTTTCCTCCAGCATCATCTAAAAAAAGAGAAACAGAAAGGTTTTATTATTTCACGGTGCAAGATCTTCTTATAATACACAGGTATTTCCTGTAATGCCATGTAACATTCTGTTGACTGAGTGAGGGGGAAGAGAAAAACACATTATGAGCCCCCAGTTCACTGGTATTATTAAGTCTAGTCTATTCTCTGCAGGCCTAACCACAGGCCTTTAAAGGAAGCCAGCTTCACACCCCCTACACAGCGGGTGTGCGCTTCACATACAGCATACACTTCACGCATAAGATGCTATGACAGATGCTGTGTCTAAAAAAAACTAAGTGAAGATGGCTTTGTGTGTCTTAGTGTCTCTTGGCATCTCTTGACCAGTCTAGAAGCATGTTAACACTTAGTTAAGTGATATCTCAACAGCAAGTTGAGGAAATTAGTGTGTGTGTGTGTGTGTGTGTGTGTGTGTGTGTGTGTGTGTGTGTGTGTGTGTGCGTGCGTGCGCACGGGTGTGTGGAATTCATCAAGAGTTTTGTGTTTTCATCTTTTATTCTGTCACGGGCTATGAAATGGATTGTGAGCTCTCGTTACGCGTCTGTGCTACAGTCATACTCAAAATATTAGTCAAAATAAAGTCATACTGACTGTCAAATTGATGCTTTAAAACGTATGACTAAGTTTATAGTTCTGCATGAAAATATTTAAAAGACATAGAAATTATATGTATATGCACACTACCAGTCAAAAGTTTTCGTACAGTAAGATTTTTAATGTTTTTTAAAGAAGTCTCTTCTGCTAACCAAGCCTACATTTATTGGATCCAAAATACAGCAAAAGCAGTAAATTGAGAAATATTTTTACTATTTAAAATAACTGCTTTCTATAACATATTTCTATTTTAGGTAAATGCTGTTTTTCTGAGCTATCTACTCAAAGAAACCTGAAAAAATTCTACTCAACTGTTTTCAACATAATAATAATAATAATAATAATAATAATAATAATAATAATAATGTTTTTGAGCAGCAAATCAGAATATTAAAATGACTTCTGAAGGATCATGTGACTGGAGTAATGATGTTAAAAATTCAGCTTTGAAACCACAGGAATAAATTACATTTTAAAATGTATTCAAATAGAAAAAAATATTTCAAAATTTGACAGTTTTGTTGTAATTTGGATTAAAAAAACGCAGGCTTGGTGAGCAGAAGAGACTTTAAAAAAAAAAAAAACATTAAAAATCTTACTGTCCAACACAAAAAGAAAAAAAAATAGCCATAGACGAAGGAAAATGAGAGGAGGGACTCACCGTCTACAAATGAGCCTGTGAGAGTAACCATGATGTAGACCTTACCCTCAGGTTCAAGGTCAACCTGCAACAAAAAATAAATAAAACAAAAATCATTAGAAATTAATTTGGACATTGAATACTGAAGAAGTCATTTTTAGATTAACGATTAAAAGTTTAAATACTAATTTTCATAATTTTTATAATATTTTCTAAATAGTAAATTACTAAAACAATAAACAACACAAATAAAAGTATGTGAATTACTTAGAAGCACAAATGTCAAATAAAATCAACTCTATTATATTTCACACTTTCTGACCACATTTCTATTTTAGTAGTTTCCTGACAAAGAAAGAAGAGCATAACTAGAAAAAATATATATAATCACAAAAGAAATGTTAATGACTTTTCTGTGACTTTATACAATTTCCCATGATATTCCCAGACTTCCAGGAAACATTTTTTAAAGTTCCCTGACATCAATTTTAACTAGTCCAGGAATCTGGAAAGCCTGTTTCAATTCAGTTTGTTTACGTATATATCATTTTTGTATGACAAGTCTGTTTTTTGTTCATGTTACAAATTCAGGCAAACATGCAAACAATATCTGTATACCAGCAAAATACCAGCAATCACACAAGCCACTGGTACCATCCACAGCTTTTGCACTTTTACACCACGGAAAATGTAAATGAGGTCAGGCAGAAGTGAAATATCAGAGTTGGACTTCAGATTACTGTAAGCAAAAAGAGAAGAGAGATAAACGGAAAGACAAACTCAGAAATGGAAACAGACAGCGAGGGGTAAAGGGGGGGCGTTTATGAGTCTGTGGTAAACTCTAGTTTGTAGAAAACCAACTTTGTGGGTGTGTGTCGAGCTGCATGTGATACAGAGCTAAACCCTATGTGCTTGTGTATGTGTTTCAACAGAATCATACAACTATATGGATGATATACTGCATACAATCAGCAGACACAAGAGAGTGACTAAGCAGATTAGCCAATCAGAAGCCAATTTTGTATGTATGGGTTTGCTGATATCTTTGAATTTGTGTGGTTGAATGGATGGTTGGTGGTCTAAATAGAAGTTTGATGATAATTATCAAAACAGCACTAACTACATCTTCTCTTTGTCACATACCGACCAAATTTATTTAGATGTTCTTTAAACCACACTCATACTTCCTTTCATTTGGTCAGAACTGAAAGCAGAAAAATTCACACAGATTATGACAGTGTGTGTGTCAATGCACTTTCGCCAATACAAACAACTTCCATTTTTATACACTTTTGATGCTAGTTTCACTGACTGATAAAATAGCATAACAGAAACTGCTGGATTCCTAGAGGCAGTTCCCATATAGGGAAGCTCATACACATGCTAACACACTCTCACTTGTGTGTGTGCTGTTTTCAACTGCAGGTTTCACATACCATCTGTCCCCAAAGCCTGAGGCTCTACACAGAAACAAATACACACACTCACAGGAGACTGAAACTTGGCACAAAACACCCACTTCCCAGACAGAATGAAGGCAGAGTATCATTAATTAGCTGTTATACAACCTGCAGCTGCAGAATCAATAAAAAAGGGGCCATGTATCTCTGAGGTCCACTGAAGTTCACCTGAACTTCATCAATTTAGAAGTTTAGGGTTGGTCATTTGTTTAATGCTTTTGAGTCTCTTATGTTCACTATAACATCTGCTTAATATTCAAAGTAGTAGTTCAAAGAACAGTACTTTTCTCAAATAATATTTTTTTGTTTTATTTAAAATCCTTATCCAAACACTTAGTTGAGGTCAAAAGTTTAAATGCACCTTGTAATTGTTTTGCTAAAATAAGAGGGATCATGCCAAATGCATGTTATTTTTTATTTAGTACTGACCTGAATAAGATATTTCACATAAAATACATTTACATATAGTCCACAAAAGCAAATAATAGTTTTTAATAATACAATTTATGAATATTTATGAAAATTATCTCATTTAAAAGTTTACACACACTTAATTCTTAATACTGTTGTTATCTTTTTAGTGATAGTTGCTAATGAATCCCTTGTTTGTCCTGAACAGATAAATTGTCCGCTGTTCTTCAAAGAAAAACCTTCAGGGCCCACAAATTCTTCAGTTTTCCAGCATTTTTGTGTATTTGAACCCTTTCCAACAATGACTGTATGATTTTGAGATCTATCTTCTCGCATGGAGGACAACCGAGGGACTCGTATGCAACTATTACAGAAGGTTTAAATGCTCACTGATGCTTCAAAAGGAAAATGATGTATTGAAGATCAGGGTAAATTTAACTTATTTTAACTTATTTAACTTACTTAACTTATTACAAGTTTACACCCCCGGCTCATGCATCGTTTTTCCTTCTGGAGCATTAGTGAGTGTTTGAAACTTTGTAATAGTTGTATATGAGTTAGGGCTGCACGATATATCGAAAAAAATATCGTTATCGCGATAACAGTATACGCGATATTGGTATCGTAGAGAGTTGCGATAAATGACATTTAATTTATGTGCTAAACATTTGTGCGTTGCAAAGGTTGTCCTTATTTGACCAGACAGATGGGCGCTTACTATCTTTATACCCGCCTCCCAAGTAGGTGCTATAATGCTATTGGCTAGACTGGGCGAATAGGTGAACCTGGTGGCTCAGAGCAGAGAATGAAAAATAAATACGGCGGGAGTATGAAGGGAGAAAATGACAGCAGCGATGAACTTGTGCCTAAAAAGAACTGTAAGTCTGAAATATACATGGCTCACAATTGCGACCGTTTTGGTCGCATATGCTCCCAAATTTGAATCTGCACTGTGCCAGTGCAAGAAATTGTTGTGGTGCGACTTAGTTTCATTTCTTTACAAAACATTCGCTAACCTAACTACTGCACAGACTGCTGTGAGCTGATGCAGGGACGGGTTCGACATTCTCTCCAACATTACATAACCATTTAAAATTAATCTTTATATTATTATCTTTAATGAAGATTTGAGATATTAGCTGTCAATCACTCTGTCACTGACACTGCGCTCCGCCGAACCGGACGTTTTTTTTTTCTCTCAACCAACCTCTGTTCCTCTCAGCGGCCGAGTTCCAATCGCACAGGGGCGTAATTTCCACTGGGGACACTATTTTCAAAGTCCTGTTTGTGTCCTCCGACTTTCAAAGGGTTTTGCAGGTTTTGAGTTTTGCACGGTCGTTAAAACGAAAGCAAAAGTAAAAGGCGCACCCGCATTCAAAATCAATTTTAAAACCCCATGTTTAGAGAGCGACTCCCCAATGTGCGCAAATTAGGCTACATAAAATATCTAGGCTGTTATTAGTATGTGGGCTGTAATAAGTTGTCTATAACTCTGTATCATACTTAAAAAATTCAGTCTCTATTTGCACTTTGAATATTGAAAGAGTAGCCTACTTTGATTATGACTGCATAATAAAGAACTGTGTCTTTATTTTTTGTTATTTATACTGTAGATTGTTTAAAAATGCAGTGGTTGTCTCTAAATTAAATGGCTGTACCTATAATAGAGAAAATAAACATTTTGTTCATGTACTCATATTTTCATTCATTCTTGTCCCTTGCTTTGGGCATAAAATGCATATATAAAAAGGCTTTCAGAATCAGCCCATTTGATTTGCTTGGCAATCAGAATCAGCCATGAAGAATCAAGATCGGTGCATTACTAAAAAGAAACTGGGTGCTCCTCTTTTTTTTGATGCTCCTACCTTTTTGAAGTTTAATAGTAAACTTTTTGTTTAATAGTATTTAATTGTTGTGTAATAATATTTCTTTTTATAAAAAAAAAAAAGGTAAAAAAAGGGAAATATTTTGTTTAAAAGATGCTCTTGAGTGTACATGTTACATGTAAATAAAAAAGTAATGTCAGAATATCTGCCGAGGTTAAGACATTCAAAGTGTTTTAAAGTCTAAATTTTCGCAACTTCATTGACTTTTTTTTTATAGGCTGAATTACATTTAATTCGGATGACAGATGAATATCTATTACCTGTTTATTTTAGTAAGATCATTACATATATAAATGATTTAAAAAATGATAATAATAACGATAATCATCATTTAAAAAAGCATTTTTCTAGGGAAATGTTATATCGCAAGAAATATCGTTATCGCAATATTCAACACCAATATCGCATATTTTCCCAATATCGTGCAGCCCTAATATGAGTCTCTCAGTTGTCCTCAGTGTGCAGTGTCAGATGCATCTCAAAATCATACTGTCATTGTTGGAAAGGGTTTAAATACACAAAAAGATGAAAAACCAAAGAATCAAGGGTATGTCAACTTTTAAACAGGGTCTTTTTTTTATTTACCTATTGTTTTCTCTGGTGGACTATATGTAAACCCCCTTTTTTGTGAAATATCTTATTTAGGTCAGTACTGAATAAAATAATAACATGCATTTTCTATGATCCTTCTTATTTTGGTAAAATTGTTAACATTTTGCAGATTCTGCAAGATGTATATCTTTTGACCTCAACTGTATATTATATATATATATATATAAGAATAATCTGAAACGTTATTAAAATGTGTATTTTAGATGCATACATGCATAGCTTTTTTCTAGTTTTTTATTTTATTTTATTTACATTTTTACATTTAATTTTATGCATTACAGTTAACTCAAAGAATTGAGATTATATTTAGAAACATTTCTAGACAAGCACTTGTATCCAACAACCGTGAAACTACAGCCTTGTTACGGTTCACTACATACAGTAAAAACAAGATGATCGGTCACTCTAAAAATAATGACCCTGTGCATATGTATTCTGGGAAAGGAGAACTAGTAGTAGGCTACTTGGGCTGAATAATATGGGTACAAGACGACTTTCACCACTTCTGCTGAGGACAAGCTAGCCGATTTGCATGTGCATGTTGTTCAGCCTGGTCACTGAAATGCTGACACTTGTGTTTTACAGCTACTGTGTCCTAGTGACCCTGCAGCACAGTGTTAAGTTAGCACACTGATATGAGCTCTGAAGACAGCATTTAGACACATGGAACTTGTGGTGTTTTACACCACAGAAGGTGTTAAAAACCACACAGCAAGACGTTTCAGCTGGTCTCAGCTGCAACCATCCAACGGAAAGTCTGAGAGCTCAAAGTCTTGAGTGTAAATTGCATTGACTGACTGTGCCTTATGTCCTGACTTCGTTTCAATTAACCACAGTTAATGTATCAGAATAGCTTTATCTGAATCTAGAGCTGAAGCTAAAAGCCTGATTCTGGATCAGTGAGCATTGTTGCACTGTAGGACACACGTGTGTGTGTGTGTGTGTGTGTGTGAACCCACACAGATGATGGTGGAAGATGATAACACTCATAACTTGAACAAGTCTGCTGTTCACACACAAGGAAAAAACACAACAGCACAAAACAAAAGAGACTACACAACCGAACAAAACAAACAAAAGAACACAAAAGAGCAAAGGAAGACAACACAATACAACAAAACCAACAGTATGAAATGTAGGGGGAAACTGCTGTAATACCAGTTTAACCAATTAGAAATGAACTATAGAGGTGAACTCACTATTGTATATGACCACAATCCTAAACTGGCAGATTTTCATTCTCAGCTTAAAGGTTTTAAACACATTTCCAATAGAAATAAACATGCACTAGGTCAAAAGTTTTTGAACGGTAAGATTTTTAAAGATGTCTTTTCTGCATTTATTTGATTTAAAATACAGCAATATTGTTTAATTGCAATATTATACAGCAATTTAAAATAACTGCTTTCTATTTGAATATATTTTATAATGTAAATTATTCCTGCGATCAAAGGTTAATTTTCAGCATCATTACTCCAGTCTTCAGTGTCACATGATCCTTCAGAAATCACTCTAACATTCTGATTTGCTGTTCAAGAAACATTATTATTAATATTATTATCAATATTTAAAACAGCGGATTAAATATTTTCAGGATCAGCATTTATTTGGGGGGGGGGGGGTAATACTTTTTTTTAGCAAAGATGCTTTAAATTGATTAAAAGTGATGATAAAGACATTTATAATGTTACAAAAGATTTCTGTTTTAAATAAATGCTATTTCTATTTATTTAAACTCTATTTAAACTTTCCATTTATCAAAGAAACCTGAAAAAATTATGCTCAGCTATTTTCACCATCATAATAATAATACAGGTTTTTGAGCAGCAAATCTGAATAATAGAATGATCTCTGAAGGGCTGTGTGGCTGGAGTAATGATGCTAAAAATTCAATTGAAATCACAGGAATAAATGACATTTTAAAATATATTCACATATATAACAGTTATTTTAAACAGTAAAAATATTTCAAAATTTAACTGTTTTGCTGTACTTTGGATCAAATAAATGCAGGCTTGGTGAACACAAGAAACTTTAAAACATTAAAAATCTTAGTGTTCAAAAACTTTTGACTGGTAGTGTACATTTGAAAAAAAAACATTTAGTAAAAAAAGGAATATCATAACTGCAAATAAAGAGGCTGAATCAATTTCTAACATGTTTTTCTTTTGAATCCACAAAGTTTGCACAAAATCAAATAGGCCACATTTACCACAACTGTAATGAAACACGCTAATTAACTTTAAAACTAAAATGGTGTATGCATTAACCTGTTTTACATATACCTATTATTGTTTTCGATTTCAATTGTTGTTTTGAATTTAAAAAATGTTTACCATTTCATTTCATTCAGTAAAGCATGGCGCTAGCTATGTCAACACCATGGTTTCCCAAGGAATGGTTGAACTGGTACAGCGTATACTTTAAAGCCAATGTAAACACTATGGTCTAATTTTGCATTAAAATATTTCAAATTTAAACATCTGTTGACAGGTGTGCGGTATGGTGATAGGGCATGACATAATTACTTTAAAGTAAACGATTAAATTTGATAGCCACAATAAATTCACGCATACAGTTTTCAAGTAGTGTTACAAGTGACCTGGTACTGGGGCCGATTGTAACAATGGTATCTTTGTACCTGATATTAATTTACTTAATATTGATATTAAAAGCAGTAGATTTCTAAACGTCTTTCATTTCCTGCAAGCAAATATGAGAATATTGCATCCAAGTTTCAGGCACAGAGCCAAACCAAAATAAAGAGTTATAAACCATGAAATGAAATGTTGCAACACTTCTCAGACTAGTCTTTTTTGTATTCTAGTATGCTGGTCTTGTTATCAACATGCACTTTTCCAACAATCTCAAATCTCTCCAGTGCCACCACATGCATACAAACATAATTTGAAACTCACAGTCTCACCTCAATTCTGTATATAGGACAAATACTCTATCCATAGATGCTCACTGTCTGCCCCATCAGAGTAAACATACCTTGTTATTTCAGGACCTTTCTAACTATATGATTCGAAGTGTCACTTGTCAACATGCATGTGAAAATCAAATTTACACCAGTTTCTGACAATTCATAGGGAAAGATGCAGTGTGTGATCAGGTAAGGAGGAACACAGTTATATGATAAACATTCCTCACCCATCCTTCAAAAGACTCCTCTCTGTTCGTGCTCTTCATTAGATCATCAAACTGGATGGTGCAGTTGGCCACGAAGTCATCGTACCCGATCGGTGCATCATGAAAAACGGCCAACTCCACCTGCTTGCCGTTGTTGACGTTAACGGAGAACTCCTCGTTATAAGTGGGCATGTTGGTTTTCTGCTTGGTGTGCGTTTGTCCGATTTTATACTCGTCCACTTTCACTATAATGTACGGGTCTAGAGTCTGGTTCACCTTGCTGAACATAACGGCGTGTCGCAAAGAGGTGGTCGTGGGCTTCAGGTCCACCGCTTCGCCGATGCGCAACTTCAGATACCCGTTAAACTTCATGGTGTCCTCTAAACTCGAGCCTAGCAAATCTAAGCCTAACTGACTTACTGAATGTTGGACATGGTATCACTTAAATGGCAAAGTGTAAATGCGCAAAGGCACACCAGTTACAAGCCTCTGCATCTGAAACAAAGCGCTGTTTGAAACACCTGCTTTGCGGAAGAACTCAAGCGAGTGGGCAGAATGGGGAAGTGAAGGAGTTCACGCCTGATTACGCGTCTCCCTCAAGGGAGTCAGTCACAATAATACATGTTTCTATGACGCTCTATCTTTAAATCTTCATTTTTTTATCAACAAATTGTTATTACGAGGTCGCGTCTTCAAAGTTTTCCTCGACACTTTCACACTCCGTCTATGTTTGCTGGATTTTAGACTTAAACGCGTGTCAGACAAACCTAAGGCTATTTCAGTCGTCGAAACTGAGCGATAGAGCGTGGAGGAAACTGCAGAGAAACTGTCCAGATTTTTTTCTTCAAACAAACCCTTGAGTGGAGCTTCTCTGAAGTACCTGCGTGTGGAATTCGGTTGAAAACGAAAACACACCTGTTTTAATGCGAAGATGTGGAAACACCGCCACCTTTCGGCAAACATTTTTAACAGCACTCCTAGGGTTTCACGAAGGAATTACATTTACAATTGTTTTAAATAATATGCAAATAAAGTCTGAAGATATTGTAAATAAACATAAAATGGGTTGAGTGTGTGTGGGCTCTGATTGAGTAGCTCCAGATCTATAAAGTCTGAGGATGAAAGGCTCACTGGTGTCAGATGTGACCTTTGACACTTTCTGCTCTGTCCGGTGTCACTGGTCTTATGGTGGTGTGATGAATGTCAGACCTTGAACAACTCAATGAGATGCTGAGCTTTGGTACATCCACTCTGGTGATTTTGGTGTAACACCAGACTTAGCCAGTAGGAGACACTCATGCTTAACATTACTCCAGCTTCAATTATTGTAGGCCTACTTGTATTTTTTTAAACTTACAGTTGAAGTCAAAAGTTTACATACATCTTTCAGAATCTGCAAAATGTTACTTTTTTGTTAAAATAAGAGGATCATACAAAATGCATGTTATTTTTTATTTAGTACTGACCTGAATAAGATATTTCACATAAAAGATATTTACATATAGCCAACAAGAGAAAAAAAAAAGATTTTAACAAATAATGACCCCGTTTGAAAGTTTACAGACACTTAATACTGTGCTGTTACCTGAATGATTCACAGCTGTGTTTTGGTTGTTTGTTTGTTTAGTGATAGTTCTTCATGAGTTTTTGTTTGGCCTGAACAGTTAAACTGAACAGTTCTTCAGGAAAATCATTTAGGTCCAACAAATTCTTTGGTTTTTCAGAATATTTGTGTATTTGAACCCTTTCAATGACTGTATGATTTTGAGATCCATCTTTTCACATTAAGGACAACCGAGGGACCTATATGCAACTATTACAGAAGGTTCAACGCTCACTGATGCTTCAGAAAGAAAATCGATGCATTAAGAGCCGAGGGGTGAAAACTTTTGAACAGAATGAAGATGTGTACATATTTTCATATTTTGGCTAAATATCATACTTTTTTATTTAGTACTACAGAAGATACTCATGTGTTCCCGAGAAGACAAAATAAGTACAATTTACCCTGATCTTCAAATTCGAAAAGTTCCCACCCCTCAGCTCTTAATGCTTATTTTTTCCTTCTGAGTGTTTGAACCTTCTGCAAATGAGTCCCTCAGTTGTCTTCAGTGTGAAAAGATAGATCCCAGAATCATACAGTCATTGTTGGAAAGGGTTCAAATACACAAAATGCTGAAAGACCAAAACAATTGTGGGATTTTCCTGAAGAACAGTGGGCAGTTTAACTGTTCAGGACAAACAAGGGACCCATGAACAACTATCACTAAAAAAAAACAAAAACAAAAAACATACACACAGCTGTGGATCATTCAGGTAACAACACTGTATTAAGGATCAAGTGTATGTAAACTTTTGAACAGAGTCATTTTTATAAATTCAACTATTTTCTCTTTTGGACTATATGTAAACATCTTTCATGTGAAATATCAGTAGTACTAAATAAAAATAACATGCATTTTGTATGATCCCTCTTATTTAGGTAAAATAATTAACATTTTGGAAATTCAGCAAGGTGTATGTAAACTTTTGACTTCAGTTGTATATGTTCAGTTTCTAAATGGACAGGTTTGTAGCATTCCCATGACTTTGTTGTTCCAGCTGTCATGCTCTTGTATCTCAGCATCTCTCTTTCTCTCTAGAGTTTTGTGTGCTATGAAACAGTATTAAAACATATATTCAGCACCAAATCACCTTTAATGGTCCTCATGGTTAGCCCCCTCATGAGTCTTCATTAAAGAACTGCCCTTTTCACCTGGAGCGCAGGGTGGGAGAGTTTAAACTCAGGCCATTGTGAAGAACAGAACTGGTCTGGTCACAGCGGTTTTATTGAGATCAGGCAGTTCATGCACACTGAGCTATCCAGTGTGTGAGTATGTGTTCAGAACACAACAAATGTGCATTTCAGGACGTGTGTGTATAGTGGGCCTCTGGTGTTTTTATGCCTGGTCACAAGGCAGCATACTATAAACTATAGTAGAATGAGCTGTATTTTTGATGATTGCAAGTGAGAACGCTAAATTAGGTGTGTAAAACTCAAAGAATACAGAAAAATGTAAACATAATAAAATATAATAATAATAATATCGTGAAATATTTTTATTATTTAAAATAACTGCTTTCTATTTGAATATATTTTAAAATGTAATTTATTCCTGTGATCAAAGCTACATTTTCAGCATCGCTCCAGTCTTCAGTGTCATGATCCTTCGGAAATCATTCTAATATGCTGATTTGCTGTTCAAGAAACCAAGAAACATTTATTTGTATTATTAGAAATTAATTAATTTATTCAAAAGTGATGATGAAGACATTTATAATGTTACAAAAGATTTCTATTTCAGATAAATGCTGTTCTTCCTAACTTTCTATTCATCAAGAAACATGAAAAAAGCAGCAAATCAGAATATTCGAATGGCTTCTGAAGGATCAAGTAATGATGTTAAAAATATATATAAAAAAACTAACATATTCAAATAGAAAACAGTTATTTTAAATAATAAAAAATATTACAAAATTTTACTGTTTTTGCTGTATTTTAATCAAATAAATGCAGGCTTGGTGAAATGAAGAGACTTCTTTAAAAACATTATAAATCTTACTGTTCCAAAACGTTTGACTTGTAGCGTATTTTATCATTTTAGTATGTACAAGTTTTTTTTCAGGATTCCTTGATGAACAGAAAGTTCAAAAGAACATTGTTTAGCTGAAATAGAAAGCCTTTGTAATATTACAAAAATCCTTCCTGTCACTTTTAATCAATTTAATGCATCCTTGCTGAATAAAAGTATTTCTTTAAAAAATGAATAAACAAATAATTAGTTAACATAATATTAAATATAATTTATTTGTATACACATAGCTTAAAGTATATACAAATAAAATATAATTATTGTATTTAAAGACATAAATTTAAAACACAAACAACTTGCCCAATCATTAACTCACAGTTAAAGTCTTTAACTTTCACACAAAACCTCATTGTTAGTGAGATGTAGCATCCTAATGTATAGCCCCAGTCTTGTCATTCCATAGCCATGCATTCTTACTTGCTCACTGAAGCTCTTAGAGAAATAAACTATACCTGACTAAACACAAACCCAGCAGGTCCCCTTGAGCTCCCATATACAGTCTGAAATCGTTCCCAAACCTCTCATTTACACACAGACTGTTACTCTTACTCACTTATTGAACTGCTGCTGCTCCATGTCAGGCCGTGTGACTAGTAGAGATGAGGGTGAGGTATTTATGGGTGAAAGGCCAAAGTGTGTGTGAGTGCGCGTTTTCTGGCTGGTATTATTACTCAGTGTTTGAGAACGGCAACAGCTGCAGCAAGAGGGCGTAATGGAAGAAAAACAAAAATCAGAGAAAGAAATGATGGAGTGAGTGTTTGGAGAGACGGGTTTAAAAAGAGTGACAGGGAGAGCGAGCAGAGAGGACAGAACAGTTTTAAAGCAGAGGAGAAAGTGTGTGACACAGGGTAGGGTAAGTGTGTGTGTTTGGGTAAAATGAACTCCAGATGTGATGTGGTCTCCACTCAGACCAGGCGTCAGAGCAGAATTAGAGGTTTTAGAGGGCAGAGAGAACGACAAAGAGGAGAAAAATCTTAGAAAACACTCAAAAGTCACTGTAGAGGTGAGTTAGTGTGTGCGATTGGATGTGTGTTTGTTTCTTCCTAACAGAGTCCTCAGAATGATTTACTGAATGTCTGTGACACAGGGAGCACGGTTACTGATAGAGCATGAAAATCAATTCAGGAGGAAGGAAAAGAACAGAGATGGAGAAAAAAGAAGTCCGGGGAAAAAGCAGATGTCAGAATGAAAGGGCCAATTGGCATGAAAGAAATCAGACAGACATACAGCAAAATCACCTTCTGTAGGCAGCAGTTAACAGTCAGCAGATGTGTGTGAATATGGACCGTGGTCTAAAGGTAAAGCAATCACTGCAGGGCTGAATTAAGGCTGAAAAGAAACTTGCCTGATGCCCAAGAGCAGTCTCATTTTCCACTCATTTAAATCTAGCATGAAATGTTGTTTTAAAGGCTTTTCCTTCATACATGTTTACTGAGAAGGCCCAGAAATGATTTTTAAAATGTCCTACTCTTTTACTCATTTGACTTTCAAAGCCATACATTTTAAACGAGTGGATGGATCTCTTTTATAGTATTTTTGCTGTAATTCAACTAAAAAATAATTAGAATATTTCTCAATACATTACATATTACTCAATCGTCGCGATTTCAAAACAAAAGCTCAAACCCTCCCTCTACACGTTTTAATGTCCACATATTCAAAAAATCACAGTGGCTGTAGCATTTCTGTCATAAAAAATGTCCAACTATTAAAGATTAAGTGGACATTTAAATTAAAAGTTGTTTAGTCAATATTAAACAAGGAAAAACCAAAACCCCCTCTAAAACCAACTTGCTTACCAGGTATGACCAGCTAAAACCAGCCTGGTTGAGCGGTTTTTTTCAGCAGGGACGAAATGTATATTGTTTATAATACACAGTTTTGTTCAATAAAACCG